>NW_026291738.1:1568197-1881836 GCF_023091745.1 Budorcas taxicolor
TCCCCCCCAGCTGCAGCAGTAGTGTCACGCTTCCTGTCACGTGGATCAAGGGATCTGTGGCTTTCCCTCGAGGCTATCCCTCGAGGCTTTCCCACGAGGCTTTCCCACAGGGCTGTGCCACGTGCCACCTTGGTGTGAGTCGATCCTCGGCGTGAAAGACGAGCCGGTGAAGGGAAAAGAGGTTCCTCTGGAATGGACTGAGACATCTGGGGGACTCTTGGAATGGTGGCACGACCCTGGAGTTCCTCTCGCCGTTCCTGTTGAGAGGGCCTCCTCTTGAGATGCGACGGGAACGCCGGGAACTCTTTCCTGACGAAGCAGGGAAAGGATCCCTCATCTCGAGCTACGAGGCGGAAACGGGGCTCCTCTGGATGTGGGCGGGACCCACGTGATTCCTCTCGAGTGGAGACGGCTAGGTCGGGGAACTTCTTGATTTGCACCAAGGGTGTGAAGGACCCTTTCGAAGTTCCAGAGGTGAGGTGTGATCAGCCTCGAGACGCCTCAGCGGAAATGGGCCTCATCTCGCCTGGAGGGGAGAACCTCCTGGATTTTCTCGAGTTGCGGCAGGTCTTCTCGAGTTACGACGGGGACCTCAGGGACCCGCTCTGGTGGCCTCAGGAAAGGCCAGTCCCCATGCGAGTTGCTAGGGGACCTCTCGGGATTCCTCTCCCGTCCATGCCGGGGCCTCAGTCCTTGTGTGGAGTCGGGGCCGGAACCTGAGGATTCCTCTCCAGTGTTGCCATGGATCTTGGGGTGCTTCTGAGTCTCCCCAGGGGAGTCAGGCCTCGTCTCGAGTGGGGGCATGCACGTGCGCTTTCCTCCCGAGCTGCAGCAGTAGTGTCACGCTTCCTGTCACGTGGATCAAGGGATCTGTGGCTTTCCCTCGAGGCTGTCCCTCGAGGCTTTCCCACGAGGCTTTCCCACAGGGCTGTGCCACGTGCCACCTTGGTGTGAGTCGATCCTCGGCGTGAAAGACGAGCCGGTGAAGGGAAAAGAGGTTCCTCTGGAATGGACTGAGACATCTGGGGGACTCTTGGAATGGTGGCACGACCCTGGAGTTCCTCTCGCCGTTCCTGTTGAGAGGGCCTCCTCTTGAGATGCGACGGGAACGCCGGGAACTCTTTCCCGACGAAGCAGGGAAAGGATCCCTCATCTCGAGCTACGAGGCGGAAACGGGGCTCCTCTGGATGTGGGCGGGACCCTCGTGATTCCTCTCGAGTGGAGACGGCTAGGTCGGGGAACTTCTTGATTTGCACCAAGGGTGTGAAGGACCCTTTCGAAGTTCCAGAGGTGAGGTGTGATCAGCCTCGAGACGCCTCAGCGGAAATGGGCCTCATCTCGCCTGGAGGGGAGAACCTCCTGGATTTTCTCGAGTTGCGGCAGGTCTTCTCGAGTTACGACGGGGACCTCAGGGACCCGCTCTGGTGGCCGCAGGAAAGGCCAGTCCCCATGCGAGTTGCTAGGGGACCTCTCGGGATTCCTCTCCCGTCCATGCCGGGGCCTCAGTCCTTGTGTGGAGTCGGGGCCGGAAACTGAGGATTCCTCTCCAGTGTTGCCATGGATCTTGGGGTGCTTCTGAGTCTCCCCAGGGGAGTCAGGCCTCGTCTCGAGTGGGGGCATGCACGTGCGCTTTCCTCCCGAGCTGCAGCAGTAGTGTCACGCTTCCTGTCACGTGGATCAAGGGATCTGTGGCTTTCCCTCGAGGCTGTCCCTCGAAGGTTTCGCATGAGGCTTTCCCACAGGGCTGTGCCACGTGCCACCTTGGTGTGAGTCGATCCTCGGCGTGAAAGACGAGCCGGTGAAGGGAAAAGAGGTTCCTCTGGAATGGACTGAGACATCTGGGGGACTCTTGGAATGGTGGCACGACCCTGGAGTTCCTCTCGCCGTTCCTGTTGAGAGGGCCTCCTCTTGAGATGCGACGGGAACGCCGGGAACTCTTTCCCGATGAAGCAGGGAAAGGATCCCTCATCTCGAGCTACGAGGCGGAAACGGGGCTCCTCTGGATGTGGGCGGGACCCACGTGATTCCTCTCGAGTGGAGACGGGTATGTCGGGGAACTTCTTGATTTGCACCAAGGGTGTGAAGGACCCTTTCGAAGTTCCAGAGGTGAGGTGTGATCAGCCTCGAGACGCCTCAGCGGAAATGGGCCTCATCTCGCCTGGAGGGGAGAACCTCCTGGATTTTCTCGAGTTGCGGCAGGTCTTCTCGAGTTACGACGGGGACCGCAGGGACCCGCTCTGGTGGCCTCAGGAAAGGCCAGTCCCCATGCGAGTTGCTAGGGGACCTCTCGGGATTCCTCTCCCGTCCATGCCGGGGCCTCAGTCCTTGTGTGGAGTCGGGGCCGGAACCTGAGGATTCCTCTCCAGTGTTGCCATGGATCTTGGGGTGCTTCTGAGTCTCCCCAGGGGAGTCAGGCCTCGTCTCGAGTGGGGGCATGCACGTGCGCTTTCCTCCCGAGCTGCAGCAGTAGTGTCACGCTTCCTGTCACGTGGATCAAGGGATCTGTGGCTTTCCCTCGAGGCTATCCCTCGAGGCTTTCCCACGAGGCTTTCCCACAGGGCTGTGCCACGTGCCACCTTGGTGTGAGTCGATCCTCGGCGTGAAAGACGAGCCGGTGAAGTGAAAAGAGGTTCCTCTGGAATGGACTGAGACATCTGGGGGACTCTTGAAATGGTGGCACGACCCTGGAGTTCCTCTCGCCGTTCCTGTTGAGAGGGCCTCCTCTTGAGATGCGACGGGAACGCCGGGAACTCTTTCCCGACGAAGCAGGGAAAGGATCCCTCATCTCGAGCTACGAGGCGGAAACGGGGCTCCTCTGGATGTGGGCGGGACCCACGTGATTCCTCTCGAGTGGAGACGGCTAGGTCGGGGAACTTCTTGATTTGCACCAAGGGTGTGAAGGACCCTTTCGAAGTTCCAGAGGTGAGGTGTGATCAGCCTCGAGACGCCTCATCGGAAATGGGCCTCATCTCGCCTGGAGGGGAGAACCTCCTGGATTTTCTCGAGTTGCGGCAGGTCTTCTCGAGTTACGACGGGGACCTCAGGGACCCGCTCTGGTGGCCTCAGGAAAGGCCAGTCCCCATGCGAGTTGCTAGGGGACCTCTCGGGATTCCTCTCCCGTCCATGCCGGGGCCTCAGTCCTTGTGTGGAGTCGGGGCCGGAACCTGAGGATTCCTCTCCAGTGTTGCCATGGATCTTGGGGTGCTTCTGAGTCTCCCCAGGGGAGTCAGGCCTCGTCTCGAGTGGGGGCATGCACGTGCGCTTTCCTCCCGAGCTGCAGCAGTAGTGTCACGCTTCCTGTCACGTGGATCAAGGGATCTGTGGCTTTCCCTCGAGGCTGTCCCTCGAGGCTTTCCCACGAGGCTTTCCCACAGGGCTGTGCCACGTGCCACCTTGGTGTGAGTCGATCCTCGGCGTGAAAGACGAGCCGGTGAAGGGAAAAGACGTTCCTCTGGAATGGACTGAGACATCTGGGGGACTCTTGGAATGGTGGCACGACCCTGGAGTTCCTCTCGCCGTTCCTGTTGAGAGGGCCTCCTCTTGAGATGCGACGGGAACGCCGGGAACTCTTTCCCGACGAAGCAGGGAAAGGATCCCTCATCTCGAGCTACGAGGCGGAAACGGGGCTCCTCTGGATGTGGGCGGGACCCACGTGATTCCTCTCGAGTGGAGACGGCTAGGTCGGGGAACTTCTTGATTTGCACCAAGGGTGTGAAGGACCCTTTCGAAGTTCCAGAGGGGAGGTGTGATCAGCCTCGAGACGCCTCAGCGGAAATGGGCCTCATCTCGCCTGGAGGGGAGAACCTCCTGGATTTTCTCGAGTTGCGGCAGGTCTTCTCGAGTTACGGCGGGGACCACAGGGACCCGCTCTGGTGGCCTCAGGTAAGGCCAGTCCCCATGCGAGTTGCTAGGGGACCTCTCGGGATTCCTCTCCCGTCCATGCCGGGGCCTCAGTCCTTGTGTGGAGTCGGGGCCGGAACCTGAGGATTCCTCTCCAGTGTTGCCATGGATCTTGGGGTGCTTCTGAGTCTCCCCAGGGGAGTCAGGCCTCGTCTCGAGTGGGGGCATGCACGTGCGCTTTCCTCCCGAGCTGCAGCAGTAGTGTCACGCTTCCTGTCACGTGGATCAAGGGATCTGTGGCTTTCCCTCGAGGCTGTCCCTCGAGGCTTTCCCACGAGGCTTTCCCACAGGGCTGTGCCACGTGCCACCTTGGTGTGAGTCGATCCTCGGCGTGAAAGACGAGCCGGTGAAGGGAAAAGATATTCCTCTGGAATGGACTGAGACATCTGGGGGACTCTTGGAATGGTGGCACGACTCTGGAGTTCCTCTCGCCGTTCCTGTTGAGAGGGCCTCCTCTTGAGATGCGACGGGACCGCCGGGAACTCTTTCCCGACGAAGCAGGGAAAGGATCCCTCATCTCGAGCTACGAGGCGGAAACGGGGCTCCTCTGGATGTGGGCGGGACCCACGTGATTCCTCTCGAGTGGAGACGGCTAGGTCGGGGAACTTCTTGATTTGCACCAAGGGTGTGAAGGACCCTTTCGAAGTTCCAGAGGTGAGGTGTGATCAGCCTCGAGACGCCTCAGCGGAAATGGGCCTCATCTCGCCTGGAGGGGAGAACCTCCTGGATTTTCTCGAGTTGCGGCAGGTCTTCTCGAGTTACGACGGGGACCTCAGGGACCCGCTCTGGTGGCCGCAGGAAAGGCCAGTCCCCATGCGAGTTGCTAGGGGACCTCTCGGGATTCCTCTCCCGTCCATGCCGGGGCCTCAGTCCTTGTGTGGAGTCGGGGCCGGAAACTGAGGATTCCTCTACAGTGTTGCCATGGATCTTGGGGTGCTTCTGAGTCTCCCCAGGGGAGTCAGGCCTCGTCTCGAGTGGGGGCATGCACGTGCGCTTTCCTCCCGAGCTGCAGCAGTAGTGTCACGCTTCCTGTCACGTGGATCAAGGGATCTGTGGCTTTCCCTCGAGGCTGTCCCTCGAAGGTTTCGCATGAGGCTTTCCCACAGGGCTGTGCCACGTGCCACCTTGGTGTGAGTCGATCCTCGGCGTGAAAGACGAGCCGGTGAAGGGAAAAGAGGTTCCTCTGGAATGGACTGAGACATCTGGGGGACTCTTGGAATGGTGGCACGACCCTGGAGTTCCTCTCGCCGTTCCTGTTGAGAGGGCCTCCTCTTGAGATGCGACGGGAACGCCGGGAACTCTTTCCCGATGAAGCAGGGAAAGGATCCCTCATCTCGAGCTACGAGGCGGAAACGGGGCTCCTCTGGATGTGGGCGGGACCCACGTGATTCCTCTCGAGTGGAGACGGGTATGTCGGGGAACTTCTTGATTTGCACCAAGGGTGTGAAGGACCCTTTCGAAGTTCCAGAGGTGAGGTGTGATCAGCCTCGAGACGCCTCAGCGGAAATGGGCCTCATCTCGCCTGGAGGGGAGAACCTCCTGGATTTTCTCGAGTTGCGGCAGGTCTTCTCGAGTTACGACGGGGACCGCAGGGACCCGCTCTGGTGGCCTCAGGAAAGGCCAGTCCCCATGCGAGTTGCTAGGGGACCTCTCGGGATTCCTCTCCCGTCCATGCCGGGGCCTCAGTCCTTGTGTGGAGTCGGGGCCGGAACCTGAGGATTCCTCTCCAGTGTTGCCATGGATCTTGGGGTGCTTCTGAGTCTCCCCAGGGGAGTCAGGCCTCGTCTCGAGTGGGGGCATGCACGTGCGCTTTCCTCCCGAGCTGCAGCAGTAGTGTCACGCTTCCTGTCACGTGGATCAAGGGATCTGTGGCTTTCCCTCGAGGCTATCCCTCGAGGCTTTCCCACGAGGCTTTCCCACAGGGCTGTGCCACGTGCCACCTTGGTGTGAGTCGATCCTCGGCGTGAAAGACGAGCCGGTGAAGTGAAAAGAGGTTCCTCTGGAATGGACTGAGACATCTGGGGGACTCTTGAAATGGTGGCACGACCCTGGAGTTCCTCTCGCCGTTCCTGTTGAGAGGGCCTCCTCTTGAGATGCGACGGGAACGCCGGGAACTCTTTCCCGACGAAGCAGGGAAAGGATCCCTCATCTCGAGCTACGAGGCGGAAACGGGGCTCCTCTGGATGTGGGCGGGACCCACGTGATTCCTCTCGAGTGGAGACGGCTAGGTCGGGGAACTTCTTGATTTGCACCAAGGGTGTGAAGGACCCTTTCGAAGTTCCAGAGGTGAGGTGTGATCAGCCTCGAGACGCCTCATCGGAAATGGGCCTCATCTCGCCTGGAGGGGAGAACCTCCTGGATTTTCTCGAGTTGCGGCAGGTCTTCTCGAGTTACGACGGGGACCTCAGGGACCCGCTCTGGTGGCCTCAGGAAAGGCCAGTCCCCATGCGAGTTGCTAGGGGACCTCTCGGGATTCCTCTCCCGTCCATGCCGGGGCCTCAGTCCTTGTGTGGAGTCGGGGCCGGAACCTGAGGATTCCTCTCCAGTGTTGCCATGGATCTTGGGGTGCTTCTGAGTCTCCCCAGGGGAGTCAGGCCTCGTCTCGAGTGGGGGCATGCACGTGCGCTTTCCTCCCGAGCTGCAGCAGTAGTGTCACGCTTCCTGTCACGTGGATCAAGGGATCTGTGGCTTTCCCTCGAGGCTGTCCCTCGAGGCTTTCCCACGAGGCTTTCCCACAGGGCTGTGCCACGTGCCACCTTGGTGTGAGTCGATCCTCGGCGTGAAAGACGAGCCGGTGAAGGGAAAAGACGTTCCTCTGGAATGGACTGAGACATCTGGGGGACTCTTGGAATGGTGGCACGACCCTGGAGTTCCTCTCGCCGTTCCTGTTGAGAGGGCCTCCTCTTGAGATGCGACGGGAACGCCGGGAACTCTTTCCCGACGAAGCAGGGAAAGGATCCCTCATCTCGAGCTACGAGGCGGAAACGGGGCTCCTCTGGATGTGGGCGGGACCCACGTGATTCCTCTCGAGTGGAGACGGCTAGGTCGGGGAACTTCTTGATTTGCACCAAGGGTGTGAAGGACCCTTTCGAAGTTCCAGAGGGGAGGTGTGATCAGCCTCGAGACGCCTCAGCGGAAATGGGCCTCATCTCGCCTGGAGGGGAGAACCTCCTGGATTTTCTCGAGTTGCGGCAGGTCTTCTCGAGTTACGGCGGGGACCACAGGGACCCGCTCTGGTGGCCTCAGGTAAGGCCAGTCCCCATGCGAGTTGCTAGGGGACCTCTCGGGATTCCTCTCCCGTCCATGCCGGGGCCTCAGTCCTTGTGTGGAGTCGGGGCCGGAACCTGAGGATTCCTCTCCAGTGTTGCCATGGATCTTGGGGTGCTTCTGAGTCTCCCCAGGGGAGTCAGGCCTCGTCTCGAGTGGGGGCATGCACGTGCGCTTTCCTCCCGAGCTGCAGCAGTAGTGTCACGCTTCCTGTCACGTGGATCAAGGGATCTGTGGCTTTCCCTCGAGGCTGTCCCTCGAGGCTTTCCCACGAGGCTTTCCCACAGGGCTGTGCCACGTGCCACCTTGGTGTGAGTCGATCCTCGGCGTGAAAGACGAGCCGGTGAAGGGAAAAGATATTCCTCTGGAATGGACTGAGACATCTGGGGGACTCTTGGAATGGTGGCACGACTCTGGAGTTCCTCTCGCCGTTCCTGTTGAGAGGGCCTCCTCTTGAGATGCGACGGGACCGCCGGGAACTCTTTCCCGACGAAGCAGGGAAAGGATCCCTCATCTCGAGCTACGAGGCGGAAACGGGGCTCCTCTGGATGTGGGCGGGACCCACGTGATTCCTCTCGAGTGGAGACGGCTAGGTCGGGGAACTTCTTGATTTGCACCAAGGGTGTGAAGGACCCTTTCGAAGTTCCAGAGGTGAGGTGTGATCAGCCTCGAGACGCCTCAGCGGAAATGGGCCTCATCTCGCCTGGAGGGGAGAACCTCCTGGATTTTCTCGAGTTGCGGCAGGTCTTCTCGAGTTACGACGGGGACCTCAGGGACCCGCTCTGGTGGCCTCAGGAAAGGCCAGTCCCCATGCGAGTTGCTAGGGGACCTCTCGGGATTCCTCTCCCGTCCATGCCGGGGCCTCAGTCCTTGTTTGGAGTCGGGGCCGGAACCTGAGGATTCCTCTCCAGTGTTGCCATGGATCTTGGGGTGCTTCTGAGTCTCCCCAGGGGAGTCAGGCCTCGTCTCGAGTGGGTGCATGCACGTGCGCTTTCCTCCCGAGCTGCAGCAGTAGTGTCACGCTTCCTGTCACGTGGATCAAGGGATCTGTGGCTTTCCCTCGAGGCTGTCCCTCGAGGCTTTCCCACGAGGCTTTCCCACAGGGCAGTGCCACGTGCCACCTTGGTGTGAGTCGATCCTCGGCATGAAAGACAAGCCGGTGAAGGGAAAAGAGGTTCCTCTGGAATGGACTGAGACATCTGGGGGACTCTTGAAATGGTGGCACGACCCTGGAGTTCCTCTCGCCGTTCCTGTTGAGATGGCCTCCTCTTGAGATGCGACGGGATCGCCGGGAACTCTTTCCCGACGAAGCAGGGAAAGGATCCCTCATCTCGAGCTACGAGGCGGAAACGGGGCTCCTCTGGATGTGGGCAGGACCCTCGTGATTCCTCTCGAGTGGAGACGGCTAGGTCGGGGAACTTCTTGATTTGCACCAAGGGTGTGAAGGACCCTTTCGAAGTTCCAGAGGTGAGGTGTGATCAGCCTCGAGACGCCTCAGCGGAAATGGGCCTCATCTCGCCTGGAGGGGAGAACCTCCTGGATTTTCTCGAGTTGCGGCAGGTCTTCTCGAGTTACGACGGGGACCTCAGGGACCCGCTCTGGTGGCCTCAGGAAAGGCCAGTCCCCATGCGAGTTGCTAGGGGACCTCTCAGGATTCCTCTCCCGTCCATGCCGGGGCCTCAGTCCTTGTGTGGAGTCGGGGCCGGAACCTGAGGATTCCTCTCCAGTGTTGCCATGGATCTTGGGGTGCTTCTGAGTCTCCCCAGGGGAGTCAGGCCTCGTCTCGAGTGGGGGCATGCACGTGCGCTTTCCTCCCAAGCTGCAGCAGTAGTGTCACGCTTCCTGTCACGTGGATCAAGGGATCTGTGGCTTTCCCTCGAGGCTGTCCCTCGAGGCTTTCCCACGAGGCTTTCCCACAGGGCAGTGCCACGTGCCACCTTGGTGTGAGTCGATCCTCGGCGTGAAAGACGAGCCGGTGAAGGGAAAAGAGGTTCCTCTGGAATGGACTGAGACATCTGGGGGACTCTTGAAATGGTGGCACGACCCTGGAGTTCCTCTCGCCGTTCCTGTTGAGATGGCCTCCTCTTGAGATGCGACGGGATCGCCGGGAACTCTTTCCCAACGAAGCAGGGAAAGGATCCCTCATCTCGAGCTATGAGGCGGAAACGGGGCTCCTCTGGATGTGGGCGGGACCCACGTGATTCCTCTCGAGTGGAGACGGCTAGGTCGGGGAACTTCTTGATTTGCACCAAGGGTGTGAAGGACCCTTTCGAAGTTCCAGAGGTGAGGTGTGATCAGCCTCGAGACGCCTCAGCGGAAATTGGCCACATCTCGCCTGGAGGGGAGAACCTCCTGGATTTTCTCGAGTTGCGGCAGGTCTTCTCGAGTTACGACGGGGACCTCAGGGAGCCGCTCTGGTGGCCTCAGGAAAGGCCAGTCCCCATGCGAGTTGCTAGGGGACCTCTCGGGATTCCTCTCCCGTAAATGCCGGGGCCTCAGTCCTTGTGTGGAGTCGGGGCCGGAACCTGAGGATTCCTCTCCAGTGTTGCCATGGATCTTGGGGTGCTTCTGAGTCTCCCCAGGGGAGTCAGGCCTCGTCTCGAGTGGGGGCATGCACGTGCGCTTTCCTCCCGAGCTGCAGCAGTAGTGTCACGCTTCCTGTCACGTGGATCAAGGGATCTGTGGCTTTCCCTCGAGGCTGTCCCTCGAGGCTTTCCCACGAGGCTTTCCCACAGGGCAGTGCCACGTGCCACCTTGGTGTGAGTCGATCCTCGGCATGAAAGACGAGCCGGTGAAGGGAAAAGAGGTTCCTCTGGAATGGACTGAGACATCTGGGGGACTCTTGAAATGGTGTCACGACCCTGGAGTTCCTCTCGCCGTTCCTGTTGAGATGGCCTCCTCTTGAGATGCGACGGGATCGCCGGGAACTCTTTCCCGACGAAGCAGGGAAAGGATCCCTCATCTCGAGCTATGAGGCGGAAACGGGGCTCCTCTGGATGTGGGCGGGACCCACGTGATTCCTCTCGAGTGGAGACGGCTAGGTCGGGGAACTTCTTGATTTGCACCAAGGGTGTGAAGGACCCTTTCGAAGTTCCAGAGGTGAGGTGTGATCAGCCTCGAGACGCCTCAGCGGAAATGGGCCACATCTCGCCTGGAGGGGAGAACCTCCTGGATTTTCTCGAGTTGCGGCAGGTCTTCTCGAGTTACGACGGGGACCTCAGGGACCCGCTCTGGTGGCCTCAGGAAAGGCCAGTCCCCATGCGAGTTGCTAGGGGACCTCTCGGGATTCCTCTCCCGTCCATGCCGGGGCCTCAGTCCTTGTGTGGAGTCGGGGCCGGAACCTGAGGATTCCTCTCCAGTGTTGCCATGGATCTTGGGGTGCTTCTGAGTCTCCCCAGGGGAGTCAGGCCTCGTCTCGAGTGGGGGCATGCACGTGCGCTTTCCTCCCGAGCTGCAGCAGTAGTGTCACGCTTCCTGTCACGTGGATCAAGGGATCTGTGGCTTTCCCTCGAGGCTGTCCCTCGAGGCTTTCCCACGAGGCTTTCCCACAGGGCTGTGCCACGTGCCACCTTGGTGTGAGTCGATCCTCGGCGTGAAAGACGAGCCGGTGAAGGGAAAAGATATTCCTCTGGAATGGACTGAGACATCTGGGGGACTCTTGGAATGGTGGCACGACTCTGGAGTTCCTCTCGCCGTTCCTGTTGAGAGGGCCTCCTCTTGAGATGCGACGGGACCGCCGGGAACTCTTTCCCGACGAAGCAGGGAAAGGATCCCTCATCTCGAGCTACGAGGCGGAAACGGGGCTCCTCTGGATGTGGGCGGGACCCACGTGATTCCTCTCGAGTGGAGACGGCTAGGTCGGGGAACTTCTTGATTTGCACCAAGGGTGTGAAGGACCCTTTCGAAGTTCCAGAGGTGAGGTGTGATCAGCCTCGAGACGCCTCAGCGGAAATGGGCCTCATCTCGCCTGGAGGGGAGAACCTCCTGGATTTTCTCGAGTTGCGGCAGGTCTTCTCGAGTTACGACGGGGACCTCAGGGACCCGCTCTGGTGGCCTCAGGAAAGGCCAGTCCCCATGCGAGTTGCTAGGGGACCTCTCGGGATTCCTCTCCCGTCCATGCCGGGGCCTCAGTCCTTGTTTGGAGTCGGGGCCGGAACCTGAGGATTCCTCTCCAGTGTTGCCATGGATCTTGGGGTGCTTCTGAGTCTCCCCAGGGGAGTCAGGCCTCGTCTCGAGTGGGTGCATGCACGTGCGCTTTCCTCCCGAGCTGCAGCAGTAGTGTCACGCTTCCTGTCACGTGGATCAAGGGATCTGTGGCTTTCCCTCGAGGCTGTCCCTCGAGGCTTTCCCACGAGGCTTTCCCACAGGGCAGTGCCACGTGCCACCTTGGTGTGAGTCGATCCTCGGCATGAAAGACAAGCCGGTGAAGGGAAAAGAGGTTCCTCTGGAATGGACTGAGACATCTGGGGGACTCTTGAAATGGTGGCACGACCCTGGAGTTCCTCTCGCCGTTCCTGTTGAGATGGCCTCCTCTTGAGATGCGACGGGATCGCCGGGAACTCTTTCCCGACGAAGCAGGGAAAGGATCCCTCATCTCGAGCTACGAGGCGGAAACGGGGCTCCTCTGGATGTGGGCAGGACCCTCGTGATTCCTCTCGAGTGGAGACGGCTAGGTCGGGGAACTTCTTGATTTGCACCAAGGGTGTGAAGGACCCTTTCGAAGTTCCAGAGGTGAGGTGTGATCAGCCTCGAGACGCCTCAGCGGAAATGGGCCTCATCTCGCCTGGAGGGGAGAACCTCCTGGATTTTCTCGAGTTGCGGCAGGTCTTCTCGAGTTACGACGGGGACCTCAGGGACCCGCTCTGGTGGCCTCAGGAAAGGCCAGTCCCCATGCGAGTTGCTAGGGGACCTCTCAGGATTCCTCTCCCGTCCATGCCGGGGCCTCAGTCCTTGTGTGGAGTCGGGGCCGGAACCTGAGGATTCCTCTCCAGTGTTGCCATGGATCTTGGGGTGCTTCTGAGTCTCCCCAGGGGAGTCAGGCCTCGTCTCGAGTGGGGGCATGCACGTGCGCTTTCCTCCCGAGCTGCAGCAGTAGTGTCACGCTTCCTGTCACGTGGATCAAGGGATCTGTGGCTTTCCCTCGAGGCTGTCCCTCGAGGCTTTCCCACGAGGCTTTCCCACAGGGCAGTGCCACGTGCCACCTTGGTGTGAGTCGATCCTCGGCGTGAAAGACGAGCCGGTGAAGTGAAAAGAGGTTCCTCTGGAATGGACTGAGACATCTGGGGGACTCTTGAAATGGTGGCACGACCCTGGAGTTCCTCTCGCCGTTCCTGTTGAGATGGCCTCCTCTTGAGATGCGACGGGATCGCCGGGAACTCTTTCCCGACGAAGCAGGGAAAGGATCCCTCATCTCGAGCTATGAGGCGGAAACGGGGCTCCTCTGGATGTGGGCGGGACCCACGTGATTCCTCTCGAGTGGAGACGGCTAGGTCGGGGAACTTCTTGATTTGCACCAAGGGTGTGAAGGACCCTTTCGAAGTTCCAGAGGTGAGGTGTGATCAGCCTCGAGACGCCTCAGCGGAAATGGGCCTCATCTCGCCTGGAGGGGAGAACCTCCTGGATTTTCTCCAGTTGCGGCAGGCCTTCTCGAGTTACGACGGGGACCACAGGGACCCGCTCTGGTGGCCTCAGGAAAGGCCAATCCCCATGCGAGTTGCTAGCGGACCTCTCGGGATTCCTCTCCCGTCCATGCCGGGGCCTCAGTCCTTGTGTGGAGTCGGGGCCGGAACCTGAGGATTCCTCTCCAGTGTTGCCATGGATCTTGGGGTGCTTCTGAGTCTCCCCAGGGGAGTCAGGCCTCGTCTCGAGTGGGGGCATGCACGTGCGCTTTCCTCCCGAGCTGCAGCAGTAGTGTCACGCTTCCTGTCACGTGGATCAAGGGATCTGTGGCTTTCCCTCGAGGCTGTCCCTCGAGGCTTTCCCACGAGGCTTTCCCACAGGGCTGTGCCACGTGCCACCTTGGTGTGAGTCGATCCTCGGCGTGAAAGACGAGCCGGTGAAGGGAAAAGAGGTTCCTCTGGAATGGACTGAGACATCTGGGGGACTCTTGGAATGGTGGCACGACCCTGGAGTTCCTCTCGCCGTTCCTGTTGAGAGGGCCTCCTCTTGAGATGGGACGGGAACGCCGGGAACTCTTTCCCGACGAAGCAGGGAAAGGATCCCTCATCTCGAGCTACGAGGCGGAAACGGGGCTCCTCTGGATGTTGGCGGGACGTTCGTGATTCCTCTCGAGTGGAGACGGCTAGGTCGGGGAACTTCTTGATTTGCACCAAGGGTGTGAAGGACCCTTTCGAAGTTCCAGAGGTGAGGTGTGATCAGCCTCGAGACGCCTCAGCGGAAATGGGCCTCATCTCGCCTGGAGGGGAGAACCTCCTGGATTTTCTCGAGTTGCGGGAGGTCTTCTCGAGTTACAACGGGGACCTCAGGGACCCGCTCTGGTGGCCTCAGGAAAGGCCAGTCCCCATGCGAGTTGCTAGGGTCCCTCTCGGGATTCCTCTCCCGTCCATGCCGGGGCCTCAGTCCTTGTGTTGAGTCGGGGCCGGAAGCTGAGGATTCCTCTCCAGTGTTGCCATGGATCTTGGGGTGCTTCTGAGTCTCCCCAGGGGAGTCAGGCCTCGTCTCGAGTGGGGGCATGCACGTGCGCTTTCCTCCCGAGCTGCAGCAGTAGTGTCACGCTTCCTGTCACGTGGATCAAGGGATCTGTGGCTTTCCCTCGAGGCTGTCCCTCGAGGCTTTCCCACGAGGCTTTCCCACAGGGCTGTGCCACGTGCCACCTTGGTGTGAGTCGATCCTCGGCGTGAAAGACGAGCCGGTGAAGGGAAAAGAGGTTCCTCTGGAATGGACTGAGACATCTGGGGGACTCTTGGAATGGTGGCACGACCCTGGAATTCCTCTCGCCGTTCCTGTTGAGAGGGCCTCCTCTTGAGATGCGACGGGATCGCCGGGAACTCTTTCCCGACGAAGCAGGGAAAGGATCCCTCATCTCGAGCTATGAGGCGGAAACGGGGCTCCTCTGGATGTGGGCGGGACCCACGTGATTCCTCTCGAGTGGAGACGGCTAGGTCGGGGAACTTCTTGATTTGCACCAAGGGTGTGAAGGACCCTTTCGAAGTTCCAGAGGTGAGGTGTGATCAGCCTCGAGACGCCTCAGCGGAAATTGGCCACATCTCGCCTGGAGGGGAGAACCTCCTGGATTTTCTCGAGTTGCGGCAGGTCTTCTCGAGTTACGACGGGGACCTCAGGGACCCGCTCTGGTGGCCTCAGGAAAGGCCAGTCCCCATGCGAGTTGCTAGGGGACCTCTCGGGATTCCTCTCCCGTCCATGCCGGGGCCTCAGTCCTTGTGTGGAGTCGGGGCCGGAACCTGAGGATTCCTCTCCAGTGTTGCCATGGATCTTGGGGTGCTTCTGAGTCTCCCCAGGGGAGTCAGGCCTCGTCTCGAGTGGGGGCATGCACGTGCGCTTTCCTCCCGAGCTGCAGCAGTAGTGTCACGCTTCCTGTCACGTGGATCAAGGGATCTGTGGCTTTCCCTCGAGGCTGTCCCTCGAGGCTTTCCCACGAGGCTTTCCCACAGGGCAGTGCCACGTGCCACCTTGGTGTGAGTCGATCCTCGGCATGAAAGACGAGCCGGTGAAGGGAAAAGAGGTTCCTCTGGAATGGACTGAGACATCTGGGGGACTCTTGAAATGGTGTCACGACCCTGGAGTTCCTCTCGCCGTTCCTGTTGAGATGGCCTCCTCTTGAGATGCGACGGGATCGCCGGGAACTCTTTCCCGACGAAGCAGGGAAAGGATCCCTCATCTCGAGCTATGAGGCGGAAACGGGGCTCCTCTGGATGTGGGCGGGACCCACGTGATTCCTCTCGAGTGGAGACGGCTAGGTCGGGGAACTTCTTGATTTGCACCAAGGGTGTGAAGGACCCTTTCGAAGTTCCAGAGGTGAGGTGTGATCAGCCTCGAGACGCCTCAGCGGAAATGGGCCACATCTCGCCTGGAGGGGAGAACCTCCTGGATTTTCTCGAGTTGCGGCAGGTCTTCTCGAGTTACGACGGGGACCTCAGGGACCCGCTCTGGTGGCCTCAGGAAAGGCCAGTCCCCATGCGAGTTGCTAGGGGACCTCTCGGGATTCCTCTCCCGTCCATGCCGGGGCCTCAGTCCTTGTGTGGAGTCGGGGCCGGAACCTGAGGATTCCTCTCCAGTGTTGCCATGGATCTTGGGGTGCTTCTGAGTCTCCCCAGGGGAGTCAGGCCTCGTCTCGAGTGGGGGCATGCACGTGCGCTTTCCTCCCGAGCTGCAGCAGTAGTGTCACGCTTCCTGTCACGTGGATCAAGGGATCTGTGGCTTTCCCTCGAGGCTGTCCCTCGAGGCTTTCCCACGAGGCTTTCCCACAGGGCTGTGCCACGTGCCACCTTGGTGTGAGTCGATCCTCGGCGTGAAAGACGAGCCGGTGAAGGGAAAAGAGGTTCCTCTGGAATGGACTGAGACATCTGGGGGACTCTTGGAATGGTGGCACGACCCTGGAGTTCCTCTCGCCGTTCCTGTTGAGAGGGCCTCCTCTTGAGATGCGACGGGAACGCCGGGAACTCTTTCCCGACGAAGCAGGGAAAGGATCCCTCATCTCGAGCTACGAGGCGGAAACGGGGCTCCTCTGGATGTGGGCGGGACCCACGTGATTCCTCTCGAGTGGAGACGGCTAGGTCGGGGAACTTCTTGATTTGCACCAAGGGTGTGAAGGACCCTTTCGAAGTTCCAGAGGTGAGGTGTGATCAGCCTCGAGACGCCTCAGCGGAAATGGGCCTCATCTCGCCTAGAGGGGAGAACCTCCTGGATTTTCTCGAGTTGCGGCAGGTCTTCTCGAGTTACGACGGGGACCACAGGGACCCGCTCTGGTGGCCTCAGGAAAGGCCAGTCCCCATGCGAGTTGCTAGGGGACCTCTCGGGATTCCTCTCCCGTCCATGCCGGGGCCTCAGTCCTTGTGTGGAGTCGGGGCCGGAACCTGAGGATTCCTCTCCAGTGTTGCCATGGATCTTGGGGTGCTTCTGAGTCTCCCCAGGGGAGTCAGGCCTCGTCTCGAGTGGGGGCATGCACGTGCGCTTTCCTCCCGAGCTGCAGCAGTAGTGTCACGCTTCCTGTCAGGTGGATCAAGGGATCTGTGGCTTTCCCTCGAGGCTGTCCCTCGAGGCTTTCCCACGAGGCTTTCCCACAGGGCTGTGCCACGTGCCACCTTGGTGTGAGTCGATCCTCGGCGTGAAAGACGAGCCGGTGAAGGGAAAAGATATTACTCTGGAATGGACTGAGACATCTGGGGGACTCTTGGAATGGTGGCACGACCCTGGAGTTCCTCTCGCCGTTCCTGTTGAGAGGGCCTCCTCTTGAGATGCGACGGGAAGGCCGGGAACTCTTTCCCGACGAAGCAGGGAAAGGATCCCTCATCTCGAGCTACGAGGCGGAAACGGGGCTCCTCTGGATGTGGGCGGGACCCACGTGATTCCTCTCGAGTGGAGACGGCTAGGTCGGGGAACTTCTTGATTTGCACCAAGGGTGTGAAGGACCCTTTCGAAGTTCCAGAGGTGAGGTGTGATCAGCCTCGAGACGCCTCAGCGGAAATGGGCCTCATCTCGCCTGGAGGGGAGAACCTCCTGGATTTTCTCCAGTTGCGGCAGGTCTTCTCGAGTTACGACGGGGACCACAGGGACCCGCTCTGGTGGCCTCAGGAAAGGCCAATCCCCATGCGAGTTGCTAGCGGACCTCTCGGGATTCCTCTCCCGTCCATGCCGGGGCCTCAGTCCTTGTGTGGAGTCGGGGCCGGAACCTGAGGATTCCTCTCCAGTGTTGCCATGGATCTTGGGGTGCTTCTGAGTCTCCCCAGGGGAGTCAGGCCTCCTCTCGAGTGGGGGCATGCACGTGCGCTTTCCTCCCGAGCTGCAGCAGTAGTGTCACGCTTCCTGTCACGTGGATCAAGGGATCTGTGGCTTTCCCTCGAGGCTGTCCCTCGAGGCTTTCCCACGAGGCTTTCCCACAGGGCTGTGCCACGTGCCACCTTGGTGTGAGTCGATCCTCGGCGTGAAAGACGAGCCGGTGAAGGGAAAAGAGGTTCCTCTGGAATGGACTGAGACATCTGGGGGACTCTTGGAATGGTGGCACGACCCTGGAGTTCCTCTCGCCGTTCCTGTTGAGAGGGCCTCCTCTTGAGATGCGACGGGAACGCCGGGAACTCTTTCCCGACGAAGCAGGGAAAGGATCCCTCATCTCGAGCTACGAGGCGGAAACGGGGCTCCTCTGGATGTGGGCGGGACCCACGTGATTCCCCTCGAGTGGAGACGGCTAGGTCGGGGAACTTCTTGATTTGCACCAAGGGTGTGAAGGACCCTTTCGAAGTTCCTGAGGTGAGGAGTGATCAGCCTCGAGACGCCTCAGCGGAAATGGGCCTCATCTCGCCTGGAGGGGAGAACCTCCTGGATTTTCTCGAGTTGCGGCAGGTCTTCTCGAGTTACGACGGGGACCACAGGGACCCGCTCTGGTGGCCTCAGGAAAGGCCAGTCCCCATGCGAGTTGCTAGGGGACCTCTCGGGATTCCTCTCCCGTCCATGCCGGGGCCTCAGTCCTTGTGTGGAGTCGGGGCCGGAACCTGAGGATTCCTCTCCAGTGTTGCCATGGATCTTGGGGTGCTTCTGAGTCTCCCCAGGGGAGTCAGGCCTCCTCTCGAGTGGGGGCATGCACGTGCGCTTTCCTCCCGAGCTGCAGCAGTAGTGTCACGCTTGCTGTCACGTGGATCAAGGGATCTGTGGCTTTCCCTCGAGGCTGTCCCTCGAGGCTTTCCCACGAGGCTTTCCCACAGGGCTGTGCCACGTGCCACCTTGGTGTGAGTCGATCCTCGGCGTGAAAGACGAGCCGGTGAAGGGAAAAGAGGTTCCTCTGGAATGGACCTAGACATCTGGGGGACTCTTGGAATGGTGGCACGACCCTGGAGTTCCTCTCGCCGTTCCTGTTGAGAGGGCCTCCTCTTGAGATGCGACGGGAACGCCGGGAACTCTTTCCCGACGAAGCAGGGAAAGGATCCCTCATCTCGAGCTACGAGGAGGACACGTGGCTCCTCTGGATGTGGGCGGGACCCTCGTTATTCCTCTCGAGTGGAGACGGGTATGTCGGGGAACTTCTTCGTTTGCACCAAGGGTGTGAAGGACCCTTTCGAAGTTCCAGAGGTGAGGTGTGATCAGCCTCGAGACGCCTCAGCGGAAATGGGCCTCATCTCGCCTGGAGGGGAGAACCTCCTGGATTTTCTCGAGTTGCGGCAGGTCTTCTCGAGTTACGACGGGGACCTCAGGGACCCGCTCTGGTGGCCTCAGGAAAGGCCAGTCCCCATGCGAGTTGCTAGGGGACCTCTCGGGATTCCTCTCCCGTCCATGCCGGGGCCTCAGTCCTTGTGTGGAGTCGGGGCCGGAACCTGAGGATTCCTCTCCAGTGTGGCCATGGATCTTGGGGTGCTTCTGAGTCTCCCCAGGGGAGTCAGGCCTCCTCTCGAGTGGGGGCATGCACGTGCGCTTTCCTCCCGAGCTGCAGCAGTAGTGTCACGCTTCCTGTCACGTGGATCAAGGGATCTGTGGCTTTCCCTCGAGGCTGTCCCTCGAGGCTTTCCCACGAGGCTTTCCCACAGGGCTGTGCCACGTGCCACCTTGGTGTGAGTCGATCCTCGGCGTGAAAGACGAGCCGGTGAAGGGAAAAGAGGTTCCTCTGGAATGGCCTGAGACATCTGGGGGACTCTTGGAATGGTGGCACGACCCTGGAGTTCCTCTCGCCGTTCCTGTTGAGAGGGCCTCCTCTTGAGATGCGACGGGAACGCCGGGAACTCTTTCCCGACGAAGCAGGGAAAGGATCCCTCATCTCGAGCTACGAGGCGGAAACGGGGCTCCTCTGCATGTGGGCGGGACCCACGTGATTCCTCTCGAGTGGAGACGGCTAGGTCGGGGAACTTCTTGATTTGCACCAAGGGTGTGAAGGACCCTTTAGAAGTTCCAGAGGTGAGGTGTGATCAGCCTCGAGACGCCTCAGCGGAAATGGGCCTCATCTCGCCTGGAGGGGAGAACCTCCTGGATTTTCTGGAGTTGCGGCAGGTCTTCTCGAGTTACGACGGGGACCTCAAGGACCCGCTCTGGTGGCCTCAGGAAAGGCCAGTCCCCATGCGAGTTGCTAGGGGACCTCTCGGGATTCCTCTCCCGTCCATGCCGGGGCCTCAGTCCTTGTGTGGAGTCGGGGCCGGAACCTGAGGATTCCTCTCCAGTGTTGCCATGGATCTTGGGGTGCTTCTGAGTCTCCCCAGGGGAGTCAGGCCTCGTCTCGAGTGGGGGCATGCACGTGTGCTTTCCTCCCGCGCTGCAGCAGTAGTGTCACGCTTCCTGTCACGTGGATCAAGGGATCTGTGGCTTTCCCTCGAGGCTGTCCCTCGAGGCTTTCCCACGAGGCTTTCCCACAGGGCTGTGCCACGTGCCACCTTGGTGTGAGTCGAACCTCGGCGTGAAATACGAGCCGGTGAAGGGAAAAGAGGTTCCTCTGGAATGGACTGAGACATCTGGGGGACTCTTGGAATGGTGGCACGACCCTGGAGTTCCTCTCGCCGTTCCTGTTGAGAGGGCCTCCTCTTGAGATGCGACGGGAACGCCGGGAACTCTTTCCCGACGAAGCAGGGAAAGGATCCCTCATCTCGAGCTACGAGGCGGAAACGGGGCTCCTCTGCATGTGGGCGGGACCCACGTGATTCCTCTCGAGTGGAGACGGCTAGGTCGGGGAACTTCTTGATTTGCACCAAGGGTGTGAAGGACCCTTTCGAAGTTCCAGAGGTGAGGTGTGATCAGCCTCGAGACGCCTCAGCGGAAATGGGCCTCATCTCGCCTGGAGGGGAGAACCTCCTGGATTTTCTCGAGTTGCGGCAGGTCTTCTCGAGTTACTACGGGGACCACAGGGACCCGCTCTGGTGGCCTCAGGAAAGGCCAGTCCCCATGCGAGTTGCTAGGGGACCTCTCGGGATTCCTCTCCCGTCCATGCCGGGGCCTCAGTCCTTGTGTGGAGTCGGGGCCGGAACCTGAGGATTCCTCTCCAGTGTTGCCATGGATCTTGGGGTGCTTCTGAGTCTCCCCAGGGGAGTCAGGCCTCGTCTCGATTGGGGGCATGCACGTGCGCTTTCCTCCCGAGCTGCAGCAGTAGTGTCACGGTTCCTGTCACGTGGATCAAGGGATCTGTGGCTTTCCCTCGAGGCTGTCCCTCGAGGCTTTCCCACGAGGCTTTCCCACAGGGCTGTGCCACGTGCCACCTTGGTGTGAGTCGATCCTCGGCGTGAAAGACGAGCCGGTGAAGGGAAAAGAGGTTCCTCTGGAATGGACCTAGACATCTGGGGGACTCTTGGAATGGTGGCACGACCCTGGAGTTCCTCTCGCCGTTCCTGTTGAGAGGGCCTCCTCTTGAGATGCGACGGGAACGCCGGGAACTCTTTCCCGACGAAGCAGGGAAAGGATCCCTCATCTCGAGCTACGAGGCGGACACGGGGCTCCTCTGGATGTGGGCGGGACCCTCGTTATTCCTCTCGAGTGGAGACGGGTATGTCGGGGAACTTCTTGGTTTGCACCAAGGGTGTGAAGGACCCTTTAGAAGTTCCAGAGGTGAGGTGTGATCAGCCTCGAGACGCCTCAGCGGAAATGGGCCTCATCTCGCCTGGAGGGGAGAACCTCCTGGATTTTCTCGAGTTGCGGCAGGTCTTCTCGAGTTACGACGGGGACCTCAAGGACCCGCTCTGGTGGCCTCAGGAAAGGCCAGTCCCCATGCGAGTTGCTAGGGGACCTCTCGGGATTCCTCTCCCGTCCATGCCGGGGCCTCAGTCCTTGTGTGGAGTCGGGGCCGGAACCTGAGGATTCC
Source organism: Budorcas taxicolor (assembly GCF_023091745.1). Lineage (NCBI taxonomy): Eukaryota > Metazoa > Chordata > Mammalia > Artiodactyla > Bovidae > Budorcas > Budorcas taxicolor. Next base: position 1,589,325 of record NW_026291738.1, read on the forward strand.
TCTCCAGTGTTGCCATGGATCTTGGGGTGCTTCTGAGTCTCCCCAGGGGAGTCAGGCCTCGTCTCGAGTGGGGGCATGCACGTGCGCTTTCCTCCCGCGCTGCAGCAGTAGTGTCACGCTTCCTGTCACGTGGATCAAGGGATCTGTGGCTTTCCCTCGAGGCTGTCCCTCGAGGCTTTCCCACGAGGCTTTCCCACAGGGCTGTGCCACGTGCCACCTTGGTGTGAGTCGAACCTCGGCGTGAAATACGAGCCGGTGAAGGGAAAAGAGGTTCCTCTGGAATGGACTGAGACATCTGGGGGACTCTTGGAATGGTGGCACGACCCTGGAGTTCCTCTCGCCGTTCCTGTTGAGAGGGCCTCTTCTTGAGATGCGACAGGAACGCCGGGAACTCTTTCCCGACGAAGCAGGGAAAGGATCCCTCATCTCGAGCTACGAGGCGGAAACGGGGCTCCTCTGGATTTGGGCGGGACCCACGTGATTCCTCTCGAGTGGATACGGGTATGTCGGGGAACTTCTTGATTTTCACCAAGGGTGTGAAGGACCCTTTCGAAGTTCCAGAGGTGAGGTGTGATCAGCCTCGAGACGCCTCAGCGGAAATGGGCCTCATCTCGCCTGGAGGGGAGAACCTCCTGGATTTTCTCGAGTTGCGGCAGGTCTTCTCGAGTTACGACGGGGACCACAGGGACCCGCTCTGGTGGCCTCAGGAAAGGCCAGTCCCCATGCGAGTTGCTATGGGACCTCTCGGGATTCCTCTCCCGTCCATGCCGGGGCCTCAGTCCTTGTGTGGAGTCGGGGCCGGAACCTGAGGATTCCTCTCCAGTGTTGTCATGGATCTTGGGGTGCTTCTGAGTCTCCCCAGGGGAGTCAGGCCTCGTCTCGAGTGGGGGCATGCACGTGCGCTTTCCTCCCGAGCTGCAGCAGTAGTGTCACGCTTCCTGTCACGTGGATCAAGGGATCTGTGGCTTTCCCTCGAGGCTGTCCCTCGAGGCTTTCCCACGAGGCTTTCCCACAGGGCTGTGCCACGTGCCACTTTGGTGTGAGTCGATCCTCGGCGTGAAAGACGAGCCGGTGAAGGGAAAAGAGGTTCCTCTGGAATGGACTGAGATATCTGGGGGACTCTTGGAATGGTGGCACGACCCTGGAGTTCCTCTCGCCGTTCCTGTTGAGAGGGCCTCCTCTTGAGATGCGACGGGAACGCCGGGAACTCTTTCCCGACGAAGCAGGGAAAGGATCCCTCATCTCGAGCTACGAGGCGGACACGGGGCTCCTCTGGATGTGGGCGGGACCCTCGTGATTCCTCTCGAGTGGAGACGGGTATGTCGGGGAACTTCTTGGTTTGCACCAAGGGTGTGAAGGACCCTTTCGAAGTTCCAGAGGTGAGGTGTGATCAGCCTCGAGACGCCTCAGCGGAAATGTGCCTCATCTCGCCTGGAGGGGAGAACCTCCTGGATTTTCTCGAGTTGCGGCAGGTCTTCTGAGTTACGACGGGGACCTCAGGGACCCGCTCTGGTGGCCTCAGGAAAGGCCTGTCCCCATGCGAGTTGCTAGGGGACCTCTCGGGATTCCTCTCCCGTCCATGCCGGGGTCTCAGTCCTTGTGTGGAGTCGGGGCCGGAACCTGAGGATTCCTCTCCAGTGTTGCCATAGATCTTGGGGTGCTTCTGAGTCTCCCCAGGGGAGTCAGGCCTCGTCTCGAGTGGGGCCATGCACGTGCGCTTTCCTCCCGAGCTGCAGCAGTAGTGTCACGCTTCCTGTCACGTGGATCAAGGGATCTGTGGCTTTCCCTCGAGGCTGTCCCTCGAGGCTTTCCCACGAGGCTTTCCCACAGGGCTGTGCCACGTGCCACCTTGGTGTGAGTCGATCCTCGGCGTGAAAGACGAGCCGGTGAAGGGAAAAGATATTCCTCTGGAATGGACTGAGACATCTGGGGGACTCTTGGAATGGTGGCACGACCCTGGAGTTCCTCTCGCCGTTCCTGTTGAGAGGGCCTCCTCTTGAGATGCGACGGGAAGGCCGGGAACTCTTTCCCGACGAAGCAGGGAAAGGATCCCTCATCTCGAGCTACGAGACGGAAACGGTGCTCCTCTGGATGTGGGCGGGACCCACGTGATTCCTCTCGAGTGGAGACGGCTAGGTCGGGGAACTTCTTGATTTGCACCAAGGGTGTGAAGGACCCTTTCGAAGTTCCAGAGGTGAGGTGTGATCAGCCTCGAGACGCCTCAGCGGAAATGGACCTCATCTCGCCTGGAGGGGAGAACCTCCTGGATTTTCTCCAGTTGCGGCAGGTCTTCTCGAGTTACGACGGGGACCACAGGGACCCGCTCTGGTGGCCTCAGGAAAGGCCAGTCCCCATGCGAGTTGCTAGGGGACCTCTCGGGATTCCTCTCCCGTCCATGCCGGGGCCTCAGTCCTTGTGTGGAGTCGGGGCCGGAACCTGAGGATTCCTCTCCAGTGTTGCCATGGATCTTGGGGTGCTTCTGAGTCTCCCAGGGGAGTCAGGCCTCCTCTCGAGTGGGGGCATGCACGTGCGCTTTCCTCCCGAGCTGCAGCAGTAGTGTCACGCTTCCTGTCACGTGGATCAAGGGATCTGTGGCTTTCCCTCGAGGCTGTCCCTCGAGGCTTTCCCACGAGGCTTTCCCACAGGGCTGTGCCACGTGCCACCTTGGTGTGAGTCGATCCTCGGCGTGAAAGACGAGCCGGTGAAGGGAAAAGAGGTTCCTTTGGAATGGACTGAGACATCTGGGGGACTCTTGGAATGGTGGCACGACCCTGGAGTTCCTCTCGCCGTTCCTGTTGAGAGGGCCTCCTCTTGAGATGCGACGGGAACGCCGGGAACTCTTTCCCGACGAAGCAGGGAAAGGATCCCTCATCTCGAGCTACGAGGCGGACACGGGGCTCCTCTGGATGTGGGCGGGACCCTCGTGATTCCTCTCGAGTGGAGACGGGTATGTCGGGGAACTTCTTCGTTTGCACCAAGGGTGTGAAGGACCCTTTCGAAGTTCCAGAGGTGAGGTGTGATCAGCCTCGAGACGCCTCAGCGGAAATGGGCCTCATCTCGCCTGGAGGGGAGAACCTCCTGGATTTTCTCGAGTTGCGGCAGGTCTTCTCGAGTTACGACGGGGACCTCAGGGACCAGCTGTGGTGGCCTCAGGAAAGGCCAGTCCCCATGCTAGTTGCTAGGGGACCTCTCGGGATTCCTCTCCCGTCCATGCCGGGGCCTCAGTCCTTGTGTGGAGTCGGGGCCGGAACCTGAGGATTCCTCTCCAGTGTTGCCATGGATCTTGGGGTGCTTCTGAGTCTCCCCAGGGGAGTCAGGCCTCCTCTCGAGTGGGGGCATGCACGTGCGCTTTCCTCCCGAGCTGCAGCAGTAGTGTCACGCTTCCTGTCACGTGGATCAAGGGATCTGTGGCTTTCCCTCGAGGCTGTCCCTCGAGGCTTTCCCACGAGGCTTTCCCACAGGGCTGTGCCACGTGCCACCTTGGTGTGAGTCGATCCTCGGCGTGAAAGACGAGCCGGTGAAGGGAAAAGAGGTTCCTCTGGAATGGACTGAGACTTCTGGGGGACTCTTGGAATGGTGGCACGACCCTGGAGTTCCTCCCGCCGTTCCTGTTGAGATGGCCTCCCCTTGAGATGCGACGGGAACGCCGGGAACTCTTTCCCGACGAAGCAGGGAAAGGATCCCTCATCTCGAGCTACGAGGCGGAAACGGGGCTCCTCTGCATGTGGGCGGGACCCACGTGATTCCTCTCGAGTGGAGACGGCTAGGTCGGGGAACTTCTTGATTTGCACCAAGGGTGTGAAGGACCCTTTCGAAGTTCCAGAGGTGAGGTGTGATCAGCCTCGAGACGCCTCAGCGGAAATGGGCCTCATCTCGCCTAGAGGGGAGAACCTCCTGGATTTTCTCGAGTTGCGGCAGGTCTTCTCGAGTTACGATGGGGACCACAGGGACCCGCTCTGGTGGCCTCAGGAAAGGCCAGTCCCCATGCGAGTTGCTAGGGGACCTCTCGGGATTCCTCTCCCGTCCATGCCGGGGCCTCAGTCCTTGTGTGGAGTCGGGGCCGGAACCTGAGGATTCCTCTCCAGTGTTGTCATGGATCTTGGGGTGCTTCTGAGTCTCCCCAGGGGAGTCAGGCCTCGTCTCGAGTGGGGGCATGCACGTGCGCTTTCCTCCCGAGCTGCAGCAGTAGTGTCACGCTTCCTGTCACGTGGATCAAGGGATCTGTGGCTTTCCCTCGAGGCTGTCCCTCGAGGCTTTCCCACGAGGCTTTCCCACAGGGCTGTGCCACGTGCCACCTTGGTGTGAGTCGATCCTCGGCGTGAAAGACGAGCCAGTGAAGGGAAAAGAGGTTCCTCTGGAATGGACTGAGACATCTGGGGGACTCTTGGAATGGTGGCACGACCCTGGAGTTCCTCTCGCCGTTCCTGTTGAGAGGGCCTCCTCTTGAGATGCGACGGGAACGCCGGGAACTCTTTCCCGACGAAGCAGGGAAAGGATCCCTCATCTCGAGCTATGAGGCGGACACGGGGCTCCTCTGGATGTGGGCGGGACTCTCGTGATTCCTCTCGAGTGGAGACGGGTATGTCGGGGAACTTCTTGGTTTGCACCAAGGGTGTGAAGGACCCTTTCGAAGTTCCAGAGGTGAGGTGTGATCAGCCTCGAGACGCCTCAGCGGAATTGGGCCTCATCTCGCCTGGAGGGGAGAACCTCCTGGATTTTCTCGAGTTGCGGCAGGTCTTCTCGAGTTACGACGGGGACCTCAGGGACCCGCTCTGGTGGCCTCAGGAAAGGCCAGTCCCCATGCGAGTTGCTAGGGGACTTCTCGGGATTCCTCTCCCGTCCATGCCGGGGCCTCAGTCCTTGTGTGGAGTCGAGGCCGGAACCTGAGGATTCCTCTCCAGTGTTGCCATGGATCTTGGGGTGCTTCTGAGTCTCCCCAGGGGAGTCAGGCCTCGTCTCGAGTGGGGGCATGCACGTGCGCTTTCCTCCCGAGCTGCAGCAGTAGTGTCACGCTTCCTGTCACGTGGAACAAGGGATCTGTGGCTTTCCCTCGAGGCTGTCCCTCGAGGCTTTCCCACGAGGCTTTCCCACAGGGCTGTGCCACGTGCCACCTTGGTGTGAGTCGATCCTCGGCGTGAAAGACGAGCCGGTGAAGGGAAAAGAGGTTCCTCTGGAATGGACTGAGACTTCTGGGGGACTCTTGGAATGGTGGCACGACCCTGGAGTTCCTCCCGCCGTTCCTGTTGAGATGGCCTCCCCTTGAGATGCGACGGGAACGCCGGGAACTCTTTCCCGACGAAGCAGGGAAAGGATCCCTCATCTCGAGCTACGAGGCGGAAACGGGGCTCCTCTGGATGTGGGCGGGACCCTCGTGATTCCTCTCGAGTGGAGACGGCTACGTCGGGGAACTTCTTGATTTGCACCAAGGGTGTGAAGGACCCTTTCGAAGTTCCAGAGGTGAGGTGTGATCAGCCTCGAGACGCCTCAGCGGAAATGGGCCTCATCTCGCCTGGAGGGGAGAACCTCCTGGATTTTCTCCAGTTGCGGCAGGTCTTCTCGAGTTACGACGGGGACCACAGGGACCCGCTCTGGTGGCCTCAGGAAAGGCCAGTCCCCATGCGAGTTGCTAGGGGACCTCTCGGGATTCCTCTCCCGTCCATGCCGGGGCCTCAGTCCTTGTGTGGAGTCGGGGCCGGAACCTGAGGATTCCTCTCCAGTGTTGCCATGGATCTTGGGGTGCTTCTGAGTCTCCCCAGGGGAGTCAGGCCTCGTCTCGAGTGGGGGCATGCACGTGCGCTTTCCTCCCGAGCTGCAGCAGTAGTGTCACGCTTCCTGTCACGTGGATCAAGGGATCTGTGGCTTTCCCTCGAGGCTGTCCCTCGAGGCTTTCCCACGAGGCTTTCCCACAGGGCTGTGCCACGTGCCACCTTGGTGTGAGTCGATCCTCGGCATGAAAGACGAGCCGGTGAAGGGAAAAGAGGTTCCTCTGGAATGGACTGAGACATCTGGGGGACTCTTCGAATGGTGGCACGACCCTGGAGTTCCTCTCGCCGTTCCTGTTGAGAGGGCCTCCTCTTGAGATGCGACGGGAACGCCGGGAACTCTTTCCCGACGAAGCAGGGAAAGGATCCCTCATCTCGATCTATGAGGCGTAAACGGGGCTCCTCTGGATGTGGGCGGGACCCACGTGATTCCTCTCGAGTGGAGACGGCTAGGTCGGGGAACTTCTTGATTTGCACCAAGGGTGTGAAGGACCCTTTCGAAGTTCCAGAGGTGAGGTGTGATCAGCCTCGAGACGCCTCAGCGGAAATGGGCCTCATCTCGCCTGGAGGGGAGAACCTCCTGGATTTTCTCGAGTTGCGGCAGGTCTTCTCGAGTTACGACGGGGACCACAGGGACCCGCTCTGGTGGCCTCAGGAAAGGCCAGTCCCCATGCGAGTTGCTAGGGGACCTCTCGGGATTCCTCTCCCGTCCATGCCGGGGCCTCAGTCCTTGTGTGGAGTCGAGGCCGGAACCTGAGGATTCCTCTCCAGTGTTGCCATGGATCTTGGGGTGCTTCTGAGTCTCCCCAGGGGAGTCAGGCCTCGTCTCGAGTGGGGGCATGCACGTGCGCTTTCCTCCCGAGCTGCAGCAGTAGTGTCACGCTTCCTGTCACGTGGAACAAGGGATCTGTGGCTTTCCCTCGAGGCTGTCCCTCGAGGCTTTCCCACGAGGCTTTCCCACAGGGCTGTGCCACGTGCCACCTTGGTGTGAGTCGATCCTCGGCGTGAAAGACGAGCCGGTGAAGGGAAAAGAGGTTCCTCTGGAATGGACTGAGACATCTGGGGGACTCTTGGAATGGTGGCACGACCCTGGAGTTCCTCTCGCCGTTCCTGTTGAGAGGGCCTCCTCTTGAGATGCGACGGGAAGGCCGGGAACTCTTTCTCGACGAAGCAGGGAAAGGATCCCTCATCTCGAGCTACGAGGCGGAAACGGGGCTCCTCTGGATGTGGGCGGGACCCTCGTGATTCCTCTCGAGTGGAGACGGCTAGGTCGGGGAACTTCTTGATTTGCACCAAGGGTGTGAAGGACCCTTTCGAAGTTCCAGAGGTGAGGTGTGATCAGCCTCGAGACGCCTCAGCGGAAATGGGCCTCATCTCGCCTGGAGGGGAGAACCTCCTGGATTTTCTCCAGTTGCGGCAGGTCTTCTCGAGTTACGACGGGGACCACAGGCACCCGCTCTGGTGGCCTCAGGAAAGGCCAGTCCCCATGCGAGTTGCTAGGGGACCTCTCGGGATTCCTCTCCCGTCCATGCTGGGGCCTCAGTCCTTGTGTGGAGTCGGGGCCGGAACCTGAGGATTCCTCTCCAGTGTTGCCATGGATCTTGGGGTGCTTCTGAGTCTCCCCAGGGGAGTCAGGCCTCCTCTCGAGTGGGGGCATGCACGTGCGCTTTCCTCCCGAGCTGCAGCAGTAGTGTCACGCTTCCTGTCACGTGGATCAAGGGATCTGTGGCTTTCCCTCGAGGCTGTCCCTCGAGGCTTTCCCACGAGGCTTTCCCACAGGGCTGTGCCACGTGCCACCTTGGTGTGAGTCGATCCTTGGCATGAAAGACGAGCCGGTGAAGGGAAAAGAGGTTCCTCTGGAATGGACTGAGACATCTGGGGGACTCTTCGAATGGTGGCACGACCCTGGAGTTCCTCTCGCCGTTCCTGTTGAGAGGGCCTCCTCTTGAGATGCGACGGGAACGCCGGGAACTCTTTCCCGACGAAGCAGGGAAAGGATCCCTCATCTCGAGCTACGAGGCGGACACGGGGCTCCTCTGGATGTGGGCGGGACCCTCGTTATTCCTCTCGAGTGGAGACGGGTATGTCGGGGAACTTCTTCGTTTGCACCAAGGGTGTGAAGGACCCTTTCGAAGTTCCAGAGGGGAGGTGTGATCAGCCTCGAGACGCCTCAGCGGAAATGGGCCTCATCTCGCCTGGAGGGGAGAACCTCCTGGATTTTCTCGAGTTGCGGCAGGTCTTCTCGAGTTACGACGGGGACCTCAGGGACCCGCTCTGGTGGCCTCAGGAAAGGCCAGTCCCCATGCGAGTTGCTAGGGGACCTCTCGGGATTCCTCTCCCGTCCATGCCGGGGCCTCAGTCCTTGTGTGGAGTCGGGGCCGGAACCTGAGGATTCCTCTCCAGTGTTGCCATGGATCTTGGGGTGCTTCTGAGTCTCCCCAGGGGAGTCAGGCCTCCTCTCGAGTGGGGGCATGCACGTGCGCTTTCCTCCCGAGCTGCAGCAGTAGTGTCACGCTTCCTGTCACGTGGATCAAGGGATCTGTGGCTTTCCCTCGAGGCTGTCCCTCGAGGCTTTCCCACGAGGCTTTCCCACAGGGCTGTGCCACGTGCCACCTTGGTGTGAGTCGATCCTCGGCGTGAAAGACGAGCCGGTGAAGGGAAAAGAGGTTCCTCTGGAATGGCCTGAGACATCTGGGGGACTCTTGGAATGGTGGCACGACCCTGGAGTTCCTCTCGCCGTTCCTGTTGAGAGGGCCTCCTCTTGAGATGCGACGGGAACGCCGGGAACTCTTTCCCGACGAAGCAGGGAAAGGATCCCTCATCTCGAGCTACGAGGCGGAAACGGGGCTCCTCTGGATGTGGGCGGGACCCACGTGATTCCTCTCGAGTGGAGACGGCTAGGTCGGGGAACTTCTTGATTTGCACCAAGGGTGTGAAGGACCCTTTCGAAGTTCCAGAGGTGAGGTGTGATCAGCCTCGAGACGCCTCAGCGGAAATGGGCCTCATCTCGCCTGGAGGGGAGAACCTCCTGGATTTTCTCGAGTTGCGGCAGGTCTTCTCGAGTTACGACGGGGACCACAGGGACCCGCTCTGGTGGCCTCAGGAAAGGCCAGTCCCCATGCGAGTTGCTAGGGGACCTCTCGGGATTCCTCTCCCGTCCATGCCGGGGCCTCAGTCCTTGTGTGGAGTCGGGGCCGGAACCTGAGGATTCCTCTCCAGTGTTGCCATGGATCTTGGGGTGCTTCTGAGTCTCCCCAGGGGAGTCAGGCCTCCTCTCGAGTGGGGGCATGCACGTGCGCTTTCCTCCCGAGCTGCAGCAGTAGTGTCACGCTTCCTGTCACGTGGATCAAGGGATCTGTGGCTTTCCCTCGAGGCTGTCCCTCGAGGCTTTCCCACGAGGCTTTCCCACAGGGCTGTGCCACGTGCCACCTTGGTGTGAGTCGATCCTCGGCATGAAAGACGAGCCGGTGAAGGGAAAAGAGGTTCCTCTGGAATGGACTGAGACATCTGGGGGACTCTTCGAATGGTGGCACGACCCTGGAGTTCCTCTCGCCGTTCCTGTTGAGAGGGCCTCCTCTTGAGATGCGACGGGAACGCCGGGAACTCTTTCCCGACGAAGCAGGGAAAGGATCCCTCATCTCGATCTACGAGGCGTAAACGGGGCTCCTCTGGATGTGGGCGGGACCCACGTGATTCCTCTCGAGTGGAGACGGCTAGGTCGGGGAACTTCTTGATTTGCACCAAGGGTGTGAAGGACCCTTTCGAAGTTCCAGAGGTGAGGTGTGATCAGCCTCGAGACGCCTCAGCGGAAATGGGCCTCATCTCGCCTGGAGGGGAGAACCTCCTGGATTTTCTCGAGTTGCGGCAGGTCTTCTCGAGTTACGACGGGGACCACAGGGACCCGCTCTGGTGGCCTCAGGAAAGGCCAGTCCCCATGCGAGTTGCTAGGGGACCTCTCGGGATTCCTCTCCCGTCCATGCCGGGGCCTCAGTCCTTGTGTGGAGTCGAGGCCGGAACCTGAGGATTCCTCTCCAGTGTTGCCATGGATCTTGGGGTGCTTCTGAGTCTCCCCAGGGGAGTCAGGCCTCGTCTCGAGTGGGGGCATGCACGTGCGCTTTCCTCCCGAGCTGCAGCAGTAGTGTCACGCTTCCTGTCACGTGGAACAAGGGATCTGTGGCTTTCCCTCGAGGCTGTCCCTCGAGGCTTTCCCACGAGGCTTTCCCACAGGGCTGTGCCACGTGCCACCTTGGTGTGAGTCGATCCTCGGCGTGAAAGACGAGCCGGTGAAGGGAAAAGAGGTTCCTCTGGAATGGACTGAGACATCTGGGGGACTCTTGGAATGGTGGCACGACCCTGGAGTTCCTCTCGCCGTTCCTGTTGAGAGGGCCTCCTCTTGAGATGCGACGGGAAGGCCGGGAACTCTTTCTCGACGAAGCAGGGAAAGGATCCCTCATCTCGAGCTACGAGGCGGAAACGGGGCTCCTCTGGATGTGGGCGGGACCCTCGTGATTCCTCTCGAGTGGAGACGGCTAGGTCGGGGAACTTCTTGATTTGCACCAAGGGTGTGAAGGACCCTTTCGAAGTTCCAGAGGTGAGGTGTGATCAGCCTCGAGACGCCTCAGCGGAAATGGGCCTCATCTCGCCTGGAGGGGAGAACCTCCTGGATTTTCTCCAGTTGCGGCAGGTCTTCTCGAGTTACGACGGGGACCACAGGGACCCGCTCTGGTGGCCTCAGGAAAGGCCAGTCCCCATGCGAGTTGCTAGGGGACCTCTCGGGATTCCTCTCCCGTCCATGCCGGGGCCTCAGTCCTTGTGTGGAGTCGGGGCCGGAACCTGAGGATTCCTCTCCAGTGTTGCCATGGATCTTGGGGTGCTTCTGAGTCTCCCCAGGGGAGTCAGGCCTCCTCTCGAGTGGGGGCATGCACGTGCGCTTTCCTCCCGAGCTGCAGCAGTAGTGTCACGCTTCCTGTCACGTGGATCAAGGGATCTGTGGCTTTCCCTCGAGGCTGTCCCTCGAGGCTTTCCCACGAGGCTTTCCCACAGGGCTGTGCCACGTGCCACCTTGGTGTGAGTCGATCCTTGGCATGAAAGACGAGCCGGTGAAGGGAAAAGAGGTTCCTCTGGAATGGACTGAGACATCTGGGGGACTCTTCGAATGGTGGCACGACCCTGGAGTTCCTCTCGCCGTTCCTGTTGAGAGGGCCTCCTCTTGAGATGCGACGGGAACGCCGGGAACTCTTTCCCGACGAAGCAGGGAAAGGATCCCTCATCTCGAGCTACGAGGCGGACACGGGGCTCCTCTGGATGTGGGCGGGACCCTCGTTATTCCTCTCGAGTGGAGACGGGTATGTCGGGGAACTTCTTCGTTTGCACCAAGGGTGTGAAGGACCCTTTCGAAGTTCCAGAGGGGAGGTGTGATCAGCCTCGAGACGCCTCAGCGGAAATGGGCCTCATCTCGCCTGGAGGGGAGAACCTCCTGGATTTTCTCGAGTTGCGGCAGGTCTTCTCGAGTTACGACGGGGACCTCAGGGACCCGCTCTGGTGGCCTCAGGAAAGGCCAGTCCCCATGCGAGTTGCTAGGGGACCTCTCGGGATTCCTCTCCCGTCCATGCCGGGGCCTCAGTCCTTGTGTGGAGTCGGGGCCGGAACCTGAGGATTCCTCTCCAGTGTTGCCATGGATCTTGGGGTGCTTCTGAGTCTCCCCAGGGGAGTCAGGCCTCCTCTCGAGTGGGGGCATGCACGTGCGCTTTCCTCCCGAGCTGCAGCAGTAGTGTCACGCTTCCTGTCACGTGGATCAAGGGATCTGTGGCTTTCCCTCGAGGCTGTCCCTCGAGGCTTTCCCACGAGGCTTTCCCACAGGGCTGTGCCACGTGCCACCTTGGTGTGAGTCGATCCTCGGCGTGAAAGACGAGCCGGTGAAGGGAAAAGAGGTTCCTCTGGAATGGCCTGAGACATCTGGGGGACTCTTGGAATGGTGGCACGACCCTGGAGTTCCTCTCGCCGTTCCTGTTGAGAGGGCCTCCTCTTGAGATGCGACGGGAACGCCGGGAACTCTTTCCCGACGAAGCAGGGAAAGGATCCCTCATCTCGAGCTACGAGGCGGAAACGGGGCTCCTCTGGATGTGGGCGGGACCCACGTGATTCCTCTCGAGTGGAGACGGCTAGGTCGGGGAACTTCTTGATTTGCACCAAGGGTGTGAAGGACCCTTTCGAAGTTCCAGAGGTGAGGTGTGATCAGCCTCGAGACACCTCAGCGGAAATGGGCCTCATCTCGCCTGGAGGGGAGAACCTCCTGGATTTTCTCGAGTTGCGGCAGGTCTTCTCGAGTTACGACGGGGACCACATGGACCCGCTCTGGTGGCCTCAGGAAAGGCCAGTCCCCATGCGAGTTGCTAGGGGACCTCTCGGGATTCCTCTCCCGTCCATGCCGGGGCCTCAGTCCTTGTGTGGAGTCGGGGCCGGAACCTGAGGATTCCTCTCCAGTGTTGCCATGGATCTTGGGGTGCTTCTGAGTCTCCCCAGGGGAGTCAGGCCTCCTCTCGAGTGGGGGCATGCACGTGCGCTTTCCTCCCGAGCTGCAGCAGTAGTGTCACGCTTCCTGTCACGTGGATCAAGGGATCTGTGGCTTTCCCTCGAGGCTGTCCCTCGAGGCTTTCCCACGAGGCTTTCCCACAGGGCTGTGCCACGTGCCACCTTGGTGTGAGTCGATCCTCGGCATGAAAGACGAGCCGGTGAAGGGAAAAGAGGTTCCTCTGGAATGGACTGAGACATCTGGGGGACTCTTGGAATGGTGGCACGACCCTGGAGTTCCTCTCGCCGTTCCTGTTGAAAGGGCCTCCCCTTGAGATGCGACGGGAACGCCGGGAACTCTTTCCCGACGAAGCAGGGAAAGGATCCCTCATCTCGAGCTACGAGGCGGAAACGGGGCTCCTCTGCATGTGGGCGGGACCCACGTGATTCCTCTCGAGTGGAGACGGCTAGGTCGGGGAACTTCTTGATTTTCACCAAGGGTGTGAAGGACCCTTTCGAAGTTCCAGAGGTGAGGTGTGATCAGCCTCGAGACGCCTCAGCGGAAATGGGCCTCATCTCGCCTGGAGGGGAGAACCTCCTGGATTTTCTCGAGTTGCGGCAGGTCTTCTCGAGTTACGACGGGGACCACAGGGACCCGCTCTGGTGGCCTCAGGAAAGGCCAGTCCCCATGCAAGTTGCTAGGGGACCTCTCAGGATTCCTCTCCCGTCCATGCCGGGGCCTCAGTCCTTGTGTGGAGTCGGGGCCGGAACCTGAGGATTCCTCTCCAGTGTTGTCATGGATCTTGGGGTGCTTCTGAGTCTCCCCAGGGGACTCAGGCCTCGTCTCGAGTGGGGGCATGCACGTGCGCTTTCCTCCCGAGCTGCAGCAGTAGTGTCACGCTTCCTGTCACGTGGATCAAGGGATCTGTGGCTTTCCCTCGAGGCTGTCCCTCGAGGCTTTCCCACGAGGCTTTCCCACAGGGCTGTGCCACGTGCCACCTTGGTGTGAGTCGATCCTAGGCGTGAAAGACGAGCCGGTGAAGGGAAAAGAGGTTCCTCTGGAATGGACTGAGACATCTGGGGGACTCTTGGAATGGTGGCACGACCCTGGAGTTCCTCTCGCCGTTCCTGTTGAGAGGGCCTCCTCTTGAGATGCGACGGGAAGGCCGGGAACTCTTTCTCGACAAAGCAGGGAAAGGATCCCTCATCTCGAGCTACGAGGCGGAAACGGGGCTCCTCTGGATGTGGGCGGGACCCTCGTGATTCCTCTCGAGTGGAGACGGCTAGGTCGGGGAACTTCTTGATTTGCACCAAGGGTGTGAAGGACCCTTTCGAAGTTCCAGAGGTGAGGTGTGATCAGCCTCGAGACGCCTCAGCGGAAATGGGCCTCATCTCGCCTGGAGGGGAGAACCTCCTGGATTTTCTCGAGTTGCGGCAGGTCTTCTCGAGTTACGACGGGGACCACAGGGACCCGCTCTGGTGGCCTCAGGAAAGGCCAGTCCCCATGCGAGTTGCTAGGGGACCTCTCGGGATTCCTCTCCCGTCCATGCCGGGGCCTCAGTCCTTGTGTGGATTCGAGGCCGGAAACTGAGGATTCCTCTCCAGTGTTGCCATGGATCTTGGGGTGCTTCTGAGTCTCCCCAGGGGAGTCAGGCCTCGTCTCGAGTGGGGGCATGCACGTGCGCTTTCCTCCCGCGCTGCAGCAGTAGTGTCACGCTTCCTGTCACGTGGATCAAGGGATCTGTGGCTTTCCCTCGAGGCTGTCCCTCGAGGCTTTCCCACGAGGCTTTCCCACAGGGCTGTGCCACGTGCCACCTTGGTGTGAGTCGATCCTCGGCGTGAAAGACGAGCCGGTGAAGGGAAAAGAGGTTTCTCTGGAATGGACTGAGACATCTGGGGGACTCTTGGAATGGTGGCACGACCCTGGAGTTCCTCTCGCCGTTCCTGTTGAGAGGGCCTCCTCTTGAGATGCGACGGGAACGCCGGGAACTCTTTCCCGACGAAGCAGGGAAAGGATCCCTCATCTCGAGCTACGAGGCGGACACGGGGCTCCTCTGGATGTGGGCGGGACCCTCGTGATTCCTCTCGAGTGGAGACGGGTATGTCGGGGAACTTCTTGGTTTGCACCAAGGGTGTGAAGGACCCTTTCGAAGTTCCAGAGGTGAGGTGTGATCAGCCTCGAGACGCCTCAGCGGAATTGGGCCTCATCTCGCCTGGAGGGGAGAACCTCCTGGATTTTCTCGAGTTGCGGCAGGTCTTCTCGAGTTACGACGGGGACCTCAGGGACCCGCTCTGGTGGCCTCAGGAAAGGCCTGTCCCCATGCGAGTTGCTAGGGGACCTCTCGGGATTCCTCTCCCGTCCATGCCGGGGCCTCAGTCCTTGTGTGGAGTCGGGGCCGGAACCTGAGGATTCCTCTCCAGTGTTGCCATGGATCTTGGGGTGCTTCTGAGTCTCCCCAGGGGAGTCAGGCCTCGTCTCGTGTGGGGGCATGCACGTGCGCTTTCCTCCCGAGCTGCAGCAGTAGTGTCACGCTTCCTGTCACGTGGATCAAGGGATCTGTGGCTTTCCCTCGAGGCTGTCCCTCGAGGCTTTCCCACTAGGCTTTCCCACAGGGCTGTGCCACGTGCCACCTTGGTGTGAGTCGATCCTCGGCGTGAAAGACGAGCCGGTGAAGGGAAAAGATATTCCTCTGGAATGGACTGAGACATCTGGGGGACTCTTGGAATGGTGGCACGACCCTGGAGTTCCTCTCGCCGTTCCTGTTGAGAGGGCCTCCTCTTGAGATGCGACGGGAACGCCGGGAACTCTTTCCCGACGAAGCAGGGAAAGGATCCCTCATCTCGAGCTACGAGGCGGACACGGGGCTCCTCTGGATGTGGGCGGGACCCTCGTTATTCCTCTCGAGTGGAGACGGGTATGTCGGGGAACTTCTTCGTTTGCACCAAGGGTGTGAAGGACCCTTTCGAACTTCCAGAGGTGAGGTGTGATCAGCCTCGAGACGCCTCAGCGGAAATGGGCCTCATCTCGGCTGGAGGGGAGAACCTCCTGGATTTTCTCGAGTTGCGGCAGGTCTTCTCGAGTTACGACGGGGACCTCAGGGACCCGCTCTGGTGGCCTCAGGAAAGGCCAGTCCCCATGCGAGTTGCTAGGGGACCTCTCGGGATTCCTCTCCCGTCCATGCCGGGGCCTCAGTCCTTGTGTGGAGTCGGGGCCGGAAACTGAGGATTCCTCTCCAGTGTTGCCATGGATCTTGGGGTGCTTCTGAGTCTCCCCAGGGGAGTCAGGCCTCCTCTCGAGTGGGGGCATGCACGTTCGCTTTCCTCCCGAGCTGCAGCAGTAGTGTCACGCTTCCTGTCACGTGGATCAAGGGATCTGTGGCTTTCCCTCGAGGCTGTCCCTCGAGGCTTTCCCACGAGGCTTTCCCACAGGGCTGTGCCACGTGCCACCTTGGTGTGAGTCGATCCTCGGCGTGAAAGACGAGCCGGTGAAGGGAAAAGAGGTTCCTCTGGAATGGCCTGAGACATCTGGGGGACTCTTGGAATGGTGGCACGACCCTGGAGTTCCTCTCGCCGTTCCTGTTGAGAGGGCCTCCTCTTGAGATGCGACGGGAACGCCGGGAACTCTTTCCCGACGAAGCAGGGAAAGGATCCCTCATCTCGAGCTACGAGGCGGAAACGGGGCTCCTCTGGATGTGGGCGGGACCCACGTGATTCCCCTCGAGTGGAGACGGCTAGGTCGGGGAACTTCTTGATTTGCACCAAGGGTGTGAAGGACCCTTTCGAAGTTCCAGAGGTGAGGTGTGATCAGCCTCGAGACGCCTCAGCGGAAATGGGCCTCATCTCGCCTGGAGGGGAGAACCTCCTGGATTTTCTCGAGTTGCGGCAGGTCTTCTCGAGTTACGACGGGGACCACAGGAACCCGCTCTGGTGGCCTCAGGAAAGGCCAGTCCCCATGCGAGTTGCTAGGGGACCTCTCGGGATTCCTCTCCCGTCCATGCCGGGGCCTCAGTCCTTGTGTGGAGTCGGGGCCGGAACCTGAGGATTCCTCTCCAGTGTTGCCATGGATCTTGGGGTGCTTCTGAGTCTCCCCAGGGGAGTCAGGCCTCGTCTCGAGTGGGGGCATGCACGTGCGCTTTCCTCCCGAGCTGCAGCAGTAGTGTCACGCTTCCTGTCACGTGGAACAAGGGATCTGTGGCTTTCCCTCGAGGCTGTCCCTCGAGGCTTTCCCACGAGGCTTTCCCACAGGGCTGTGCCACGTGCCACCTTGGTGTGAGTCGATCCTCGGCGTGAAAGACGAGCCGGTGAAGGGAAAAGAGGTTCCTCTGGAATGGACTGAGACATCTGGGGGACTCTTGGAATGGTGGCACGACCCTGGAGTTCCTCTCGCCGTTCCTGTTGAGAGGGCCTCTTCTTGAGATGCGACGGGAACGCCGGGAACTCTTTCCCGACGAAGCAGGGAAAGGATCCCTCATCTCGAGCTACGAGGCGGAAACGGGGCTCCTCTGGATGTGGGCGGGACCCACGTGATTCCTCTCGAGTGGAGACGGGTATGTCGGGGAACTTCTTGATTTGCACCAAGGGTGTGAAGGACCCTTTCGAAGTTCCAGAGGTGAGGTGTGATCAGCCTCGAGACGCCTCAGCGGAAATGGGCCTCATCTCGCCTGGACGGGAGAACCTCCTGGATTTTCTCGAGTTGCGGCAGGTCTTCTCGAGTTACGACGGGGACCACAGGGACCCGCTCTGGTGGCCTCAGGAAAGGCCAGTCCGCATGCGAGTTGCTAGGGGACCTCTCGGGATTCCTCTCCCGTCCATGCCGGGGCTTCAGTCCTTGTGTGGAGTCGGGGCCGGAACCTGAGGATTCCTCTCCAGTGTTGCCATGGATCTTGGGGTGCTTCTGAGTCTCCCCAGGGGAGTCAGGCCTCGTCTCGATTGGGGGCATGCACGTGCGCTTTCCTCCCGAGCTGCAGCATTAGTGTCATGGTTCCTGTCACGTGGATCAAGGGATCTGTGGCTTTCCCTCGAGGCTGTCCCTCGAGGCTTTCCCACGAGGCTTTCCCACAGGGCTGTGCCACGTGCCACCTTGGTGTGAGTCGATCCTCGGCGTG
Source organism: Budorcas taxicolor (assembly GCF_023091745.1). Lineage (NCBI taxonomy): Eukaryota > Metazoa > Chordata > Mammalia > Artiodactyla > Bovidae > Budorcas > Budorcas taxicolor. The sequence continues at coordinate 1,606,702 of NW_026291738.1, forward strand.
AAAGACGAGCCGGTGAAGGGAAAAGAGGTTCCTCTGGAATGGACTGAGACTTCTGGGGGACTCTTGGAATGGTGGCACGACCCTGGAGTTCCTCTCGCCGTTCCTGTTGAGAGGGCCTCCCCTTGAGATGCGACGGGAACGCCGGGAACTCTTTCCCGACGAAGCAGGGAAAGGATCCCTCATCTCGAGCTACGAGGCGGAAACGGGGCTCCTCTGCATGTGGGCGGGACCCACGTGATTCCTCTCGAGTGGAGACGGCTAGGTCGGGGAACTTCTTGATTTGCACCAAGGGTGTGAAGGACCCTTTCGAAGTTCCAGAGGTGAGGTGTGATCAGCCTCGAGACGCCTCAGCGGATATGGGCCTCATCTCGCCTGGAGGGGAGAACCTCCTGGATTTTCTCGAGTTGCGGCAGGTCTTCTCGAGTTACGATGGGGACCACAGGGACCCGCTCTGGTGGCCTCAGGAAAGGCCAGTCCCCATGCGAGTTGCTAGGGGACCTCTCGGGATTCCTCTCCCGTCCATGCCGGGGCCTCAGTCCTTGTGTGGAGTCGGGGCCGGAACCTGAGGATTCCTCTCCAGTGTTGCCATGGATCTTGGGGTGCTTCTGAGTCTCCCCAGGGGAGTCAGGCCTCGTCTCGATTGGGGGCATGCACGTGCGCTTTCCTCCCGAGCTGCAGCAGTAGTGTCACGCTTCCTGTCACGTGGATCAAGGGATCTGTGGCTTTCCCTCGAGGCTGTCCCTCGAGGCTTTCCCACGAGGCTTTCCCACAGGGCTGTGCCACGTGCCACCTTGGTGTGAGTCGATCCTCGGCGTGAAAGACGAGCCGGTGAAGGGAAAAGAGGTTCCTCTGGAATGGACCTAGACATCTGGGGGACTCTTGGAATGGTGGCACGACCCTGGAGTTCCTCTCGCCGTTCCTGTTGAGAGGGCCTCCTCTTGAGATGCGACGGGAACGCCGGGAACTCTTTCCTGACGAAGCAGGGAAAGGATCCCTCATCTCGAGCTACGAGGCGGACACGGGGCTCCTCTGGATGTGGGCGGGACCCTCGTTATTCCTCTCGAGTGGAGACGGGTATGTCGGGGAACTTCTTGGTTTGTACCAAGGGTGTGAAGGACCCTTTAGAAGTTCCAGAGGTGAGGTGTGATCAGCCTCGAGACGCCTCAGCGGAAATGGGCCTCATCTCGCCTGGAGGGGAGAACCTCCTGGATTTTCTCGAGTTGCGGCAGGTCTTCTCGAGTTACGACGGCGACCTCAAGGACCCGCTCTGGTGGCCTCAGGAAAGGCCAGTCCCCATGCGAGTTGCTAGGGGACCTCTCGGGATTCCTCTCCCGTCCATGCCGGGGCCTCAGTCCTTGTGTGGAGTCGGGGCCGGAACCTGAGGATTCCTCTCCAGTGTTGCCATGGATCTTGGGGTGCTTCTGAGTCTCCCCAGGGGAGTCAGGCCTCGTCTCGATTGGGGGCATGCACGTGCGCTTTCCTCCCGAGCTGCAGCAGTAGTGTCACGCTTCCTGTCACGTGGATCAAGGGATCTGTGGCTTTCCCTCGAGGCTGTCCCTCGAGGTTTTCCCACGAGGCTTTCCCACAGGGCTGTGCCACGTGCCACCTTGGTGTGAGTCGATCCTCGGCGTGAAAGACGAGCCGGTGAAGGGAAAAGAGGTTCCTCTGGAATGGCCTAAGACATCTGGGGGACTCTTGGAATGGTGGCACGACCCTGGAGTTCCTCTCGCCTTTCCTGTTGAGAGGGCCTCCTCTTGAGATGCGACGGGAACGCCGGGAACTCTTTCCCGACGAAGCAGGGAAAGTATCCCTCATCTCGAGCTACGAGGCGGACACGGGGCTCCTCTGGATGTGGGCGGGACCCTCGTGATTCCTCTCGAGTGGAGACGGGTATGTCGGGGAACTTCTTGGTTTGCACCAAGGGTGTGAAGGACCCTTTCGAAGTTCCAGAGGTGAGGTGTGATCAGCCTCGAGACGCCTCAGCGGAAATGGGCCTCATCTCGCCTGGAGGGGAGAACCTCCTGGATTTTCTCGAGTTGCGGCAGGTCTTCTCGAGTTACGACGGGGACCTCAGGGACCCGCTCTGGTGGCCTCAGGAAAGGCCTGTCCCCATGCGAGTTGCTAGGGGACCTCTCGGGATTCCTCTCCCGTCCATGCCGGGGCCTCAGTCCTTGTGTGGAGTCGGGGCCGGAACCTGAGGATTCCTCTCCAGTGTTGCCATGGATCTTGGGGTGCTTCTGAGTCTCCCCAGGGGAGTCAGGCCTCGTCTCGAGTGGGGGCATGCACGTGCGCTTTCCTCCCGAGCTGCAGCAGTAGTGTCACGCTTCCTGTCACGTGGATCAAGGGATCTGTGGCTTTCCCTCGAGGCTGTCCCTCGAGGCTTTCCCACGAGGCTTTCCCACAGGGCTGTGCCACGTGCCACCTTGGTGTGAGTCGATCCTCGGCGTGAAAGACGAGCCGGTGAAGGGAAAAGAGGTTCCTCTGGAATGGACTGAGACATCTGGGGGACTCTTGGAATGGTGGCACGACCCTGGAGTTCCTCTCGCCGTTCCTGTTGAGAGGGCCTCCTCTTGAGATGCGACGGGAACGCCGGGAACTCTTTCGCGACGAAGCAGGGAAAGGATCCCTCATCTCGAGCTACGAGGCGGAAACGGGGCTCCTCTGGATGTGGGCGGGACCCTCGTGATTCCTCTTGAGTGGAGACGGGTATGTCGGGGAACTTCTTGATTTGCACCAAGGGTGTGAAGGACCCTTTCGAAGTTCCAGAGGGGAGGTGTGATCAGCCTCGAGACGCGTCAGCGGAAATGGGCCTCATCTCGCCTGGAGGGGAGAACCTCCTGGATTTTCTCGAGTTGCGGCAGGTCTTCTCGAGTTACGACGGGGACCTCAGGGACCCGCTCTGGTGGCCTCAGGAAAGGCCAGTCTCCATGCGAGTTGCTAGGGGACCTCTCGGGATTCCTCTCCCGTCCATGCCGGGGCCTCAGTCCTTGTGTGGAGTCGGGGCCGGAACCTGAGGATTCCTCTCCAGTGTTGCCATGGATCTTGGGGTGCTTCTGAGTCTCCCCAGGGGAGTCAGGCCTCGTCTCGATTGGGGGCATGCACGTGCGCTTTCCTCCCGAGCTGCAGCAGTAGTGTCACGCTTCCTGTCACGTGGATCAAGGGATCTGTGGCTTTCCCTCGAGGCTGTCCCTCGAGGTTTTCCCACGAGGCTTTCCCACAGGGCTGTGCCACGTGCCACCTTGGTGTGAGTCGATCCTCGGCGTGAAAGACGAGCCGGTGAAGGGAAAAGAGGTTCCTCTGGAATGGCCTAAGACATCTGGGGGACTCTTGGAATGGTGGCACGACCCTGGAGTTCCTCTCGCCGTTCCTGTTGAGAGGGCCTCCTCTTGAGATGCGACGGGAACGCCGGGAACTCTTTCGCGACGAAGCAGGGAAAGGATCCCTCATCTCGAGCTACGAGGCGGAAACGGGGCTCCTCTGGATGTGGGCGGGACCCTCGTGATTCCTCTCGAGTGGAGACGGGTATGTCGGGGAACTTCTTGATTTGCACCAAGGGTGTGAAGGACCCTTTCGAAGTTCCAGAGGGGAGGTGTGATCAGCCTCGAGACGCCTCAGCGGAAATGGGCCTCATCTCGCCTGGAGGGGAGAACCTCCTGGATTTTCTCGAGTTGCGGCAGGTCTTCTCGAGTTACGACGGGGACCTCAGGGACCCGCTCTGGTGGCCTCAGGAAAGGCCAGTCTCCATGCGAGTTGCTAGGGGACCTCTCGGGATTCCTCTCCCGTCCATGCCGGGGCCTCAGTCCTTGTGTGGAGTCGGGGCCGGAACCTGAGGATTCCTCTCCAGTGTTGCCATGGATCTTGGGGTGCTTCTGAGTCTCCCCAGGGGAGTCAGGCCTCGTCTCGAGTGGGGGCATGCACGTGCGCTTTCCTCCCGAGCTGCAGCAGTAGTGTCACGCTTCCTGTCACGTGGATCAAGGGATCTGTGGCTTTCCCACGAGGCTTTCCCACAGGGTTGTGCCACGTGTCACCTTAGTGTGAGTCGATCCTCGGCGTGAAAGACGAGCCGGTGAAGGAAAAAGAGGTTCCTCTGGAATGGACTGAGACATCTGGGGGACTCTTGGAATGGTGGCACGACCTTGGAGTTCCTCTCGCCGTTCCTGTTGAGAGGGCCTCCTCTTGAGATGCGACGGGAACGCCGGGAACTCTTTCCCGACGAAGCAGGGAAAGGATCCCTCATCTCGAGCTACGAGGCGGAAACGGGGCTCCTCTGGATGTGGGCGGGACCCTCGTGATTCCTCTCGAGTGGAGACGGCTAGGTCGGTGAACTTCTTGATTTGCACCAAGAGTGTGAAGGACCCTTTCGAAGTTCCAGAGGTGAGGTGTGATCAGCCTCGAGACGCCTCAGCGGAAATGGGCCTCATCTCGCCTGGAGGGGAGAACCTCCTTGATTTTCTCGAGTTGCGGCAGGTCTTCTCGAGTTACGACGGGGACCTCAGGGACCCGCTCTGGTGGCCTCAGGAAAGGCCAGTCCCCATGCGAGTTGCTAGGGGACCTCTCGGGATTCCTCTCCCGTCCATGCCGGGGCCTCAGTCCTTGTGTGGAGTCGGGGCCGGAACCTGAGGATTCCTCTCCAGTGTTGCCATGGATCTTGGGGTGCTTCTGAGTCTCCCCAGGGGAGTCAGGCCTCGTCTCGAGTGGGGCCATGCACGTGCGCTTTCCTCCCGAGCTGCAGCAGTAGTGTCACGCTTCCTGTCACGTGGATCAAGGGATCTGTGGCTTTCCCTCGTGGCTGTCCCTCGAGGCTTTCCCACGAGGCTTTCCCACAGGGCTGTGCCACGTGCCACCTTGGTGTGAGTCGATCCTCGGCGTGAAAGACGAGCCGGTGAAGGGAAAAGAGGTACCTCTGGAATGGACTGAGACATCTGGGGGACTCTTGGAATGGTGGCACGACCCTGGAGTTCCTCTCGCCGTTCCTGTTGAGAGGGCCTCCTCTTGAGATGCGACGGGAACGCCGGGAACTCTTTCGCGACGAAGCAGGGAAAGAATCCCTCATCTCGAGCTACGAGTCGGAAACGGGGCTCCTCTGGATGTGGGCGGGACCCTCGTGATTCCTCTCGAGTGGAGACGGGTATGTCGGGGAACTTCTTGATTTGCACCAAGGGTGTGAAGGACCCTTTCGAAGTTCCAGAGGGGAGGTGTGATCAGCCTCGAGACGCGTCAGCGGAAATGGGCCTCATCTCGCCTGGAGGGGAGAACCTCCTGGATTTTCTCGAGTTGCGGCAGGTCTTCTCGAGTTACCACGGGGACCTCAGGGACCCGCTCTGGTGGCCTCAGGAAAGGCCAGTCCCCATGCGAGTTGCTAGGGGACCTCTCGGGATTCCTCTCCCGTCCATGCCGGGGCCTCAGTCCTTGTGTGGAGTCGGGGCCGGAACCTGAGGATTCCTCTCCAGTGTTGCCATGGATCTTGGGGTGCTTCTGAGTCTCCCCAGTGGAGTCAGGCCTCGTCTCGAGTGGGGGCATGCACGTGCGCTTTCCTCCCTAGCTGCAGCAGTAGTGTCACGCTTCCTGTCACGTGGATCAAGGGATCTGTGGCTTTCCCTCGAGGCTGTCCCTCGAGGCTTTCCCACGAGGCTTTCCCACAGGGCTGTGCCACGTGCCACCTTGGTGTGAGTCGATCCTCGGCGTGAAAGACGAGCCGGTGAAGGGAAAAGAGGTTCCTCTGGAATGGACTGAGACATCTGGGGGACTCTTGGAATGGTGGCACGACCCTGGAGTTCCTCTCGCCGTTCCTGTTGAGAGGGCCTCCTCTTGAGATGCGACGGGAAGGCCGGGAACTCTTTCCCGACGAAGCAGGGAAAGGATCCCTCATCTCGAGCTACGAGGCGGAAACGGGGCTCCTCTGGATGTGGGCGGGACCCACGTGACTCCTCTCGAGTGGAGACGGCTAGGTCGGGGAACTTCTTGATTTGCACCAAGGGTGTGAAGGACCCTTTCGAAGTTCCAGAGGTGAGGTGTGATCAGCCGCGAGACGCCTCATCAGAAATGGGCCTCATCTCGCCTGGAGGGGAGAACCTCCTGGATTTTCTCGAGTTGCGGCAGGTCTTCTCGAGTTACGACGGGGACCACAGGGACCCACTCTGGTGGCCTCAGGAAAGGCCAGTCCCCATGCGAGTTGCTAGGGGACCTCTCGGGATTCCTCTCCCGTCCATGCCGGGGCCTCAGTCCTTGTGTGGAGTCGGGGCCGGAACCTGAGGATTCCTCTCCAGTGTTGCCATGGATCTTGGGGTGCTTCTGAGTCTCCCCAGGGGAGTCAGGCCTCGTCTCGAGTGGGGGCATGCACGTGTGCTTTCCTCCCGAGCTGCAGCAGTAGTGTCACGCTTCCTGTCACGTGGATCAAGGGATCTGTGGCTTTCCCTCGAGGCTGTCCCTCTAGGCTTTCCCACGAGGCTTTCCCACAGGGCTGTGCCACATGCCACCTTTGTGTGAGTCGATCCTCGGCGTGAAAGACGAGCCGGTGAAGGGAAGAGAGGTTCCTCTGGAATGGACTGAGACATCTGGGGGACTCTTGGAATGGTGGCACGACCCTGGAGTTCCTCTCGCCGTTCCTGTTGAGAGGGCCTCCTCTTGAGATGCGACGGGAACGCCGGGAACTCTTTCCCGACGAAGCAGGGAAAGGATCCCTCATCTCGAGCTACGAGGCGGAAACGTGGCTCCTCTGGATGTGGGCGGGACCCACGTGATTCCTCTCGAGTGGAGACGGCTAGGTCGGGGAACTTCTTGATTTGCACCAAGGGTGTGAAGGACCCTTTCGAAGTTCCAGAGGTGAGGTGTGATCAGCCTCGAGACGCCTCAGCGGAAATGGGCCTCATCTCGCCTGGAGGGGAGAACCTCCTGGATTTTCTCGAGTTGCGGCAGGTCTTCTCGAGTTACGACGGGGACCTCAGGGACCCGCTCTGGTGGCCTCAGGAAAGGCCAGTCCCCATGCGAGTTGCTAGGGGACCTCTCGGGATTCCTCTCCCTTCCATGCCGGGGCCTCAGTCCTTGTGTGGAGTCGGGGCCGGAACCTGAGGATTCCTCTCCAGTGTTGCCATGGATCTTGGGGTGCTTCTGAGTCTCCCCAGGGGAGTCAGGCCTCGTCTCGAGTGGGGGCATGAACGTGCGCTTTCCTCCCGAGCTGCAGCAGTAGTGTCACGCTTCCTGTCACGTGGATCAAGGGATCTGTGGCTTTCCCTCGAGGCTGTCCCTCGAGGCTTTCCCACGAGGCTTTCCCACAGGGCTGTGCCACGTGCCACCTTGGTGTGAGTTGATCCTCGGCATGAAAGACGAGCCGGTGAAGGGAAAAGAGGTTCCTCTGGAATGGACTGAGACATCTGGGGGACTCTTGGAATGGTGGCACGACCCTGGAGTTCCTCTCGCCGTTCCTGTTGAGAGGGCCTCCTCTTGAGATGCGACGGGAACGCCGGTAACTCTTTCCCGACGAAGCAGGGAAAGGATCCCTCATCTCGAGCTACGAGGCGGAAACGGGGCTCCTCTGGATGTGGGCGGGACCCACGTGACTCCTCTCGAGTGGAGACGGCTAGGTCGGGGAACTTCTTGATTTGCACCAAGGGTGTGAAGGACCCTTTCGAAGTTCCAGAGGTGAGGTGTGATCAGCCGCGAGACGCCTCATCAGAAATGGGCCTCATCTCGCCTGGAGGGGAGAACCTCCTGGATTTTCTCGAGTTGCGGCAGGTCTTCTCGAGTTACGACGGGGACCACAGGGACCCGCTCTGGTGGCCTCAGGAAAGGCCAGTCCCCATGCGAGTTGCTAGGGGACCTCTCGGGATTCCTCTCCCGTCCATGCCGGGGCCTCAGTCCTTGTGTGGAGTCGGGGCCGGAACCTGAGGATTCCTCTCCAGTGTTGCCATGGATCTTGGGGTGCTTCTGAGTCTCCCCAGGGGAGTCAGGCCTCGTCTCGAGTGGGGGCATGCACGTGTGCTTTCCTCCCGAGCTGCAGCAGTAGTGTCACGCTTCCTGTCACGTGGATCAAGGGATCTGTGGCTTTCCCTCGAGGCTGTCCCTCTAGGCTTTCCCACGAGGCTTTCCCACAGGGCTGTGCCACATGCCACCTTTGTGTGAGTCGATCCTCGGCGTGAAAGACGAGCCGGTGAAGGGAAGAGAGGTTCCTCTGGAATGGACTGAGACATCTGGGGGACTCTTGGAATGGTGGCACGACCCTGGAGTTCCTCTCGCCGTTCCTGTTGAGAGGGCCTCCTCTTGAGATGCGACGGGAACGCCGGGAACTCTTTCCCGACGAAGCAGGGAAAGGATCCCTCATCTCGAGCTACGAGGCGGAAACGTGGCTCCTCTGGATGTGGGCGGGACCCACGTGACTCCTCTCGAGTGGAGACGGCTAGGTCGGGGAACTTCTTGATTTGCACCAAGGGTGTGAAGGACCCTTTCGAAGTTCCAGAGGTGAGGTGTGATCAGCCTCGAGACGCCTCAGCGGAAATGGGCCTCATCTCGCCTGGAGGGGAGAACCTCCTGGATTTTCTCGAGTTGCGGCAGGTCTTCTCGAGTTACGACGGGGACCTCAGGGACCCGCTCTGGTGGCCTCAGGAAAGGCCAGTCCCCATGCGAGTTGCTAGGGGACTTCTCGGGATTCCTCTCCCGTCCATGCCGGGGCCTCAGTCCTTGTGTGGAGTCGGGGCCGGAACGTGAGGATTCCTCTCCAGTGTTGCCATGGATCTTGGGGTGCTTCTGAGTCTCCCCAGAGAACTCAGGCCTCGTCTCGAGTGGGGCCATGCACGTGCGCTTTCCTCCCGAGCTGCAGCAGTAGTGTCATGCTTCCTGTCACGTGGATCAAGGGATCTGTGGCTTTCCCTCGAGGCTGTCCCTCGAGGCTTTCCCACGAGGCTTTCCCACAGGGCTGTGCCACGTGCCACCTTGGTGTGAGTCGATCCTCGGCGTGAAAGACGAGCCGGTGAAGGGAAAAGAGGTTCCTCTGGAATGGACTGAGACATCTGGGGGACTCTTGGAATGGTGGCACGACCCTGGAGTTCCTCTCGCCGTTCCTGTTGAGAGGGCCTCCTCTTGAGATGCGACGGGAACGCCGGGAACTCTTTCGCGACAAAGCAGGGAAAGGATCCCTCATCTCGAGCTACGAGGCGGAAACGGGGCTCCTCTGGATGTGGGCGGGACCCTCGTGATTCCTCTTGAGTGGAGACGGGTATGTCGGGGAACTTCTTGATTTGCACCAAGGGTGTGAAGGACCCTTTCGAAGTTCCAGAGGGGAGGTGTGATCAGCCTCGAGACGCCTCAGCGGAAATGGGCCTCATCTCGCCTGGAGGGGAGAACCTCCTGGATTTTCTCGAGTTGCGGCAGGTCTTCTCGAGTTACGACGGGGACCTCAGGGACCCGCTCTGGTGGCCTCAGGAAAGGCCAGTCTCCATGAGAGTTGCTAGGGGACCTCTCGGGATTCCTCTCCCGTCCATGCCGGGGCCTCAGTCCTTGTGTGGAGTCGGGGCCGGAACCTGAGGATTCCTCTCCAGTGTTGCCATGAATCTTGGGGTGCTTCTGAGTCTCCCCAGGGGAGTCAGGCCTCGTCTCGAGTGGGGGCATGCACGTGCGATTTCCTCCCGAGCTGCAGCAGTAGTGTCACGCTTCCTGTCACGTGGATCAAGGGATCTGTGGCTTTCCCTCGAGGCTGTCCCTCGAGGTTTTCCCACGAGGCTTTCCCACAGGGCTGTGCCACGTGCCACCTTGGTGTGAGTCGATCCTCGGCGTGAAAGACGAGCCGGTGAAGGGAAAAGAGGTTCCTCTGGAATGGCCTAAGACATCTGGGGGACTCTTATAATGGTGGCACGACCTTGGAGTTCCTCTCGCCGTTCCTGTTGAGAGGGCCTCCTCTTGAGATGCGACGGGAACGCCGGGAACTCTTTCCCAACGAAGCAGGGAAAGGATCCCTCATCTCGAGCTACGAGGCGGAAACGGGGCTCCTCTGGATGTGGGCGGGACCCTCGTGATTCCTCTCGAGTGGAGACGGCTAGGTCGGTGAACTTCTTGATTTGCACCAAGAGTGTGAAGGACCCTTTCGAAGTTCCAGAGGTGAGGTGTGATCAGCCTCGAGACGCCTCAGCGGAAATGGGCCTCATCTCGCCTGGAGGGGAGAACCTCCTGGATTTTCTCGAGTTGCGGCAGGTCTTCTCGAGTTACGACGGGGACCTCAGGGACCCGCTCTGGTGGCCTCAGGAAAGGCCAGTCCCCATGCGAGTTGCTAGGGGACCTCTCGGGATTCCTCTCCCGTCCATGCCGGGGCCTCAGTCCTTGTGTGGAGTCGGGGCCGGAACCTGAGGATTCCTCTCCAGTGTTGCCATGGATCTTGGGGTGCTTCTGAGTCTCCCCAGGGGACTCAGGCCTCGTCTCGAGTGGGGGCATGCACGTGCGCTTTCCTGCCGCGCTGCAGCAGTAGTGTCACGCTTCCTGTCACGTGGATCAAGGGATCTGTGGCTTTCCCTCGAGGCTGTCCCTCGAGGCTTTCCCACGAGGCTTTCCCACAGGGCTGTGCCACGTGCCACCTTGGTGTGAGTCGATCCTCGGCGTGAAAGACGAGCCGGTGAAAGGAAAAGAGGTTCCTCTGGAATGGACTGAGACATCTGGGGGACTCTTGGAATGGTGGCACGACCCTGGAGTTCCTCTCGCCGTTCCTGTTGAGAGGGCCTCCCCTTGAGATGCGACGGGAACGCCGGGAACTCTTTCGCGACGAAGCAGGGAAAGGATCCCTCATCTCGAGCTACGAGGCGGAAACGGGGCTCCTCTGGATGTGGGCGGGACCCTCGTGATTCCTCTCGAGTGGAGACGGGTATGTCGGGGAACTTCTTGATTTGCACCAAGGGTGTGAAGAACCCTTTCGAAGTTCCAGAGGGGAGGTGTGATCAGCCTCGAGACGCCTCAGCGGAAATGGGCCTCATCTCGCCTGGAGGGGAGAACCTCCTGGATTTTCTCGAGTTGCGGCAGGTCTTCTCGAGTTACGACGGGGACCTCAGGGACCCCCTCTGGTGGCCTCAGGAAAGGCCACTCTCCATGCGAGTTGCTAGGGGACCTCTCAGGATTCCTCTCCCGTCCATGCCGGGGCCTCAGTCCTTGTGTGGAGTCGGGGCCGGAACCTGAGGATTCCTCTCCAGTGTTGCCATGGATCCTGGGGTGCTTCTGAGTCTCCCCAGGGGAGTCAGGCCTCGTCTCGATTGGGGGCATGCACGTGCGCTTTCCTCCCGAGCTGCAGCAGTAGTGTCACGCTTCCTGTCACGTGGATCAAGGGATCTGTGGCTTTTCCTCGAGGCTGTCCCTCGAGGTTTTCCCACGAGGCTTTCCCACAGGGCTGTGCCACGTGCCACCTTGGTGTGAGTCGATCCTCGGCGTGAAAGACGAGCCGGTGAAGGGAAAAGAGGTTCCTCTGGAATGGCCTAAGACATCTGGGGGACTCTTGGAATGGTGGCACGACCCTGGAGTTCCTCTCGCCGTTCCTGTTGAGAGGGCCTCCTCTTGAGATGCGACGGGAACGCCGGGAACTCTTTCCCGACGAAGCAGGGAAAGGATCCCTCATCTCGAGCTACGAGGCGGAAACGGGGCTCCTCTGGATGTGGGCGGGACCCTCGTGATTCCTCTCGAGTGGAGACGGCTAGGTCGGTGAACTTCTTGATTTGCACCAAGAGTGTGAAGGACCCTTTCGAAGTTCCAGAGGTGAGGTGTGATCAGCCTCGAGACGCCTCAGCGGAAATGGGCCTCATCTCGCCTGGAGGGGAGAACCTCCTGGATTTTCTCGAGTTGCGGCAGGTCTTCTCGAGTTACGACGGGGACCTCAGGGACCCGCTCTGGTGGCCTCAGGAAAGGCCAGTCCCCATGCGAGTTGCTAGGGGACCTCTCGGGATTCCTCTCCCGTCCATGCCGGGGCCTCAGTCCTTGTGTGGAGTCGGGGCCGGAACCTGAGGATTCCTCTCCAGTGTTGCCATGGATCTTGGGGTGCTTCTGAGTCTCCCCAGGGAACTCAGGCCTCGTCTCGAGTGGGGCCATGCACGTGCGCTTTCCTCCCGAGCTGCAGCAGTAGTGTCACGCTTCCTGTCACGTGGATCAAGGGATCTGTGGCTTTCCCTCGAGGCTGTCCCTCGAGGCTTTCCCACGAGGCTTTCCCACAGGGCTGTGCCACGTGCCACCTTGGTGTGAGTCGATTCTCGGCGTGAAAGACGAGCCGGTGAAGGGAAAAGAGGTTCCTCTGGAATGGACTGAGACATCTGGGGGACTCTTGGAATGGTGGCACGACCCTGGAGTTCCTCTCGCCGTTCCTGTTGAGAGGGCCTCCTCTTGAGATGCGACGGGAACGCCGGGAACTCTTTCGCGACGAAGCAGGGAAAGGATCCCTCATCTCGAGCTACGAGGCGGAAACGGGGCTCCTCTGGATGTGGGCGGGACCCTCGTGATTCCTCTTGAGTGGAGACGGGTATGTCGGGGAACTTCTTGATTTGCACCAAGGGTGTGAAGGACCCTTTCGAAGTTCCAGAGGGGAGGTGTGATCAGCCTCGAGACGCCTCAGCGGAAATGGGCCTCATCTCGCCTGGAGGGGAGAACCTCCTGGATTTTCTCGAGTTGCGGCAGGTCTTCTCGAGTTACGACGGGGACCTCAGGGACCCGCTCTGGTGGCCTCAGGAAAGGCCAGTCTCCATGAGAGTTGCTAGGGGACCTCTCGGGATTCCTCTCCCGTCCATGCCGGGGCCTCAGTCCTTGTGTGGAGTCGGGGCCGGAACCTGAGGATTCCTCTCCAGTGTTGCCATGAATCTTGGGGTGCTTCTGAGTCTCCCCAGGGGAGTCAGGCCTCGTCTCGATTGGGGGCATGCACGTGCGCTTTCCTCCCGAGCTGCAGCAGTAGTGTCACGCTTCCTGTCACGTGGATCAAGGGATCTGTGGCTTTCCCTCGAGGCTGTCCCTCGAGGCTTTCCCACGAGGCTTTCCCACAGGGCTGTGCCACGTGCCACCTTGGTGTGAGTCGATCCTCGGCGTGAAAGACGAGCCGGTGAAAGGAAAAGAGGTTCCTCTGGAATGGACTGAGACATCTGGGGGACTCTTGGAATGGTGGCACGACCCTGGAGTTCCTCTCGCCGTTCCTGTTGAGAGGGCCTCCCCTTGAGATGCGACGGGAACGCCGGGAACTCTTTCGCGACGAAGCAGGGAAAGGATCCCTCATCTCGAGCTACGAGGCGGAAACGGGGCTCCTCTGGATGTGGGCGGGACCCTCGTGATTCCTCTCGAGTGGAGACGGGTATGTCGGGGAACTTCTTGATTTGCACCAAGGGTGTGAAGAACCCTTTCGAAGTTCCAGAGGGGAGGTGTGATCAGCCTCGAGACGCCTCAGCGGAAATGGGCCTCATCTCGCCTGGAGGGGAGAACCTCCTGGATTTTCTCGAGTTGCGGCAGGTCTTCTCGAGTTACGACGGGGACCTCAGGGACCCCCTCTGGTGGCCTCAGGAAAGGCCACTCTCCATGCGAGTTGCTAGGGGACCTCTCAGGATTCCTCTCCCGTCCATGCCGGGGCCTCAGTCCTTGTGTGGAGTCGGGGCCGGAACCTGAGGATTCCTCTCCAGTGTTGCCATGGATCCTGGGGTGCTTCTGAGTCTCCCCAGGGGAGTCAGGCCTCGTCTCGATTGGGGGCATGCACGTGCGCTTTCCTCCCGAGCTGCAGCAGTAGTGTCACGCTTCCTGTCACGTGGATCAAGGGATCTGTGGCTTTTCCTCGAGGCTGTCCCTCGAGGTTTTCCCACGAGGCTTTCCCACAGGGCTGTGCCACGTGCCACCTTGGTGTGAGTCGATCCTCGGCGTGAAAGACGAGCCGGTGAAGGGAAAAGAGGTTCCTCTGGAATGGCCTAAGACATCTGGGGGACTCTTGGAATGGTGGCACGACCCTGGAGTTCCTCTCGCCGTTCCTGTTGAGAGGGCCTCCTCTTGAGATGCGACGGGAACGCCGGGAACTCTTTCCCGACGAAGCAGGGAAAGGATCCCTCATCTCGAGCTACGAGGCGGAAACGGGGCTCCTCTGGATGTGGGCGGGACCCTCGTGATTCCTCTCGAGTGGAGACGGCTAGGTCGGTGAACTTCTTGATTTGCACCAAGAGTGTGAAGGACCCTTTCGAAGTTCCAGAGGTGAGGTGTGATCAGCCTCGAGACGCCTCAGCGGAAATGGGCCTCATCTCGCCTGGAGGGGAGAACCTCCTGGATTTTCTCGAGTTGCGGCAGGTCTTCTCGAGTTACGACGGGGACCTCAGGGACCCGCTCTGGTGGCCTCAGGAAAGGCCAGTCCCCATGCGAGTTGCTAGGGGACCTCTCGGGATTCCTCTCCCGTCCATGCCGGGGCCTCAGTCCTTGTGTGGAGTCGGGGCCGGAACCTGAGGATTCCTCTCCAGTGTTGCCATGGATCTTGGGGTGCTTCTGAGTCTCCCCAGGGAACTCAGGCCTCGTCTCGAGTGGGGCCATGCACGTGCGCTTTCCTCCCGAGCTGCAGCAGTAGTGTCACGCTTCCTGTCACGTGGATCAAGGGATCTGTGGCTTTCCCTCGAGGCTGTCCCTCGAGGCTTTCCCACGAGGCTTTCCCACAGGGCTGTGCCACGTGCCACCTTGGTGTGAGTCGATTCTCGGCGTGAAAGACGAGCCGGTGAAGGGAAAAGAGGTTCCTCTGGAATGGACTGAGACATCTGGGGGACTCTTGGAATGGTGGCACGACCCTGGAGTTCCTCTCGCCGTTCCTGTTGAGAGGGCCTCCCCTTGAGATGCGACGGGAACGCCGGGAACTCTTTCGCGACGAAGCAGGGAAAGGATCCCTCATCTCGAGCTACGAGGCGGAAACGGGGCTCCTCTGGATGTGGGCGGGACCCTCGTGATTCCTCTCGAGTGGAGACGGGTATGTCGGGGAACTTCTTGATTTGCACCAAGGGTGTGAAGAACCCTTTCGAAGTTCCAGAGGGGAGGTGTGATCAGCCTCGAGACGCCTCAGCGGAAATGGGCCTCATCTCGCCTGGAGGGGAGAACCTCCTGGATTTTCTCGAGTTGCGGCAGGTCTTCTCGAGTTACGACGGGGACCTCAGGGACCCGCTCTGGTGGCCTCAGGAAAGGCCAGTCTCCATGAGAGTTGCTAGGGGACCTCTCGGGATTCCTCTCCCGTCCATGCCGGGGCCTCAGTCCTTGTGTGGAGTCGGGGCCGGAACCTGAGGATTCCTCTCCAGTGTTGCCATGAATCTTGGGGTGCTTCTGAGTCTCCCCAGGGGAGTCAGGCCTCGTCTCGAGTGGGGGCATGCACGTGTGCTTTCCTCCCGAGCTGCAGCAGTAGTGTCACGCTTCCTGTCACGTGGATCAAGGGATCTGTGGCTTTCCCTCGAGGCTGTCCCTCGAGGCTTTCCCACGAGGCTTTCCCACAGGGCTGTGCCACGTGCCACCTTGGTGTGAGTCGATCCTCGGCGTGAAAGACGAGCCGGTGAAGGGAAAAGAGGTTCCTCTGGAATGGACTGAGACATCTGGGGGACTCTTGGAATGGTGGCACGACCCTGGAGTTCCTCTCGCCGTTCCTGTTGAGAGGGCCTCCTCTTGAGATGCGACGGGAACGCCGGTAACTCTTTCCCGACGAAGCAGGGAAAGGATCCCTCATCTCGAGCTACGAGGCGGAAACGTGGCTCCTCTGGATGTGGGCGGGACCCACGTGACTACTCTCGAGTGGAGACGGCTAGGTCGGGGAACTTCTTGATTTGCTCCAAGGTGTGAAGGACCCTTTCGAAGTTCCAGAGGTGAGGTGTGATCAGCCTCGAGACGCCTCAGCGGAAATGGGCCTCATCTTGCCTGGAGGGGAGAACCTCCTGGATTTTCTCGAGTTGGGGCAGGTCTTCTCGAGTTACGACGGGGACCTCAGGGACCCGCTCTGGTGGCCTCAGGAAAGGCCAGTCCCCATGCGAGTTGCTAGGGGACCTCTCGGGATTCCTCTCCCGTCCATGCCGGGGCCTCAGTCCTTGTGTGGAGTCGGGGCCGGAACCTGAGGATTCCTCTCCAGTGTTGCCATGGATCTTGGGGTGCTTCTGAGTCTCCCCAGGGGAGTCAGGCCTCGTCTCGAGTGGGGGCATGCACGTGCGCTTTCCTCCCGAGCTGCAGCAGTAGTGTCACGCTTCCTGTCACGTGGATCAAGGGATCTGTGGCTTTCCCTCGAGGCTGTCCCTCGAGGCTTTCCCACGAGGCTTTCCCACAGGGCTGTGCCACGTGCCACCTTGGTGTGAGTTGATCCTCGGCGTGAAAGACGAGCCGGTGAAGGGAAAAGAGGTTCCTCTGGAATGGACTGAGACATCTGGGGGACTCTTGGAATGGTGGCACGACCCTGGAGTTCCTCTCGCCGTTCCTGTTGAGAGGGCCTCCTCTTGAGATGCGACGGGAACGCCGGTAACTCTTTCCCGACGAAGCAGGGAAAGGATCCCTCATCTCGAGCTACGAGGCGGAAACGGGGCTCCTCTGGATGTGGGCGGGACCCACGTGACTCCTCTCGAGTGGAGACGGCTAGGTCGGGGAACTTCTTGATTTGCACCAAGGGTGTGAAGGACCCTTTCGAAGTTCCAGAGGTGAGGTGTGATCAGCCGCGAGACGCCTCATCAGAAATGGGCCTCATCTCGCCTGGAGGGGAGAACCTCCTGGATTTTCTCCAGTTGCGGCTGGTCTTCTCGAGTTACGACGGGGACCACAGGGACCCGCTCTGGTGGCCTCAGGAAAGGCCAGTCCCCATGCGAGTTGCTAGGGGACCTCTCGGGATTCCTCTCCCATCCATGCCGGGGCCTCAGTCCTTGTGTGGAGTCGGGGCCCAACCTGAGGATTCCTCTCCAGTGTTGCCATGGATCTTGGGGTGCTTCTGAGTCTCCCCAGGGGAGTCAGGCCTCGTCTCGAGTGGGGGCATGCACGTGCGCTTTCCTCCCGAGCTGCAGCAGTAGTGTCACGCTTCCTGTCACGTGGAACAAGGGATCTGTGGCTTTCCCTCGAGGCTGTCCCTCGAGGCTTTCCCACGAGGCTTTCCCACAGGGCTGTGCCACGTGCCACCTTGGTGTGAGTCGATCCTCGGCGTGAAAGATGAGCCGGTGAAGGGAAAAGAGGTTCCTCTGGAATGGACTGAGACATCTGGGGGACTCTTGGAATGGTGGCACGACCCTGGAGTTCCTCTCGCCGTTCCTGTTGAGAGGGCCTCCTCTTGAGATGCGACGGGAATGCCGGGAACTCTTTCGCGACGAAGCAGGGAAAGGATCCCTCATCTCGAGCTACGAGGCGGAAACGGGGCTCCTCTGGATGTGGGCGGGACCCTCGTGATTCCTCTCAAGTGGAGACGGCTAGGTCGGGGAACTTCTTGATTTTCACCAAGGGTCTGAAGGACCCTTTCGAAGTTCCAGAGGGGAGGTGTGATCAGCCTCGAGACGCCTCAGCGGAAATGGGCCTCATCTCGCCTGGAGGGGAGAACCTCCTGGATTTTCTCGAGTTGCGGCAGGTCTTCTCGAGTTACGACGGGGACCTCAGGGACCCGCTCTGGTGGCCTCAGGAAAGGCCAGTCCCCATGCGAGTTGCTAGGGGACCTCTCGGGATTCCTCTCCCGTCCATGCCGGGGCCTCAGTCCTTGTGTGGAGTCGGGGCCGGAACCTGAGGATTCCTCTCCAGTGTTGCCATGGATCTTGGGGTGCTTCTGAGTCTCCCCAGGGGAGTCAGGCCTCGTCTCGAGTGGGGGCATGCACGTGCGCTTTCCTCCCGAGCTGCAGCAGTAGTGTCACGCTTCCTGTCACGTGGATCAAGGGATCTGTGGCTTTCCCTCGAGGCTGTCCCTCGAGGCTTTCCCACGAGGCTTTCCCACAGGGCTGTGCCACGTGCCACCTTGGTGTGAGTTGATCCTCGGCGTGAAAGACGAGCCGGTGAAGGGAAAAGAGGTTCCTCTGGAATGGACTGAGACATCTGGGGGACTCTTGGAATGGTGGCACGACCCTGGAGTTCCTCTCGCCGTTCCTGTTGAGAGGGCCTCCTCTTGAGATGCGACGGGAACGCCGGTAACTCTTTCCCGACGAAGCAGGGAAAGGATCCCTCATCTCGAGCTACGAGGCGGAAACGGGGCTCCTCTGGATGTGGGCGGGACCCACGTGACTCCTCTCGAGTGGAGACGGCTAGGTCGGGGAACTTCTTGATTTGCACCAAGGGTGTGAAGGACCCTTTCGAAGTTCCAGAGGTGAGGTGTGATCAGCCGCGAGACGCCTCATCAGAAATGGGCCTCATCTCGCCTGGAGGGGAGAACCTCCTGGATTTTCTCCAGTTGCGGCAGGTCTTCTCGAGTTACGACGGGGACCACAGGGACCCGCTCTGGTGGCCTCAGGAAAGGCCAGTCCCCATGCGAGTTGCTAGGGGACCTCTCGGGATTCCTCTCCCATCCATGCCGGGGCCTCAGTCCTTGTGTGGAGTCGGGGCCCAACCTGAGGATTCCTCTCCAGTGTTGCCATGGATCTTGGGGTGCTTCTGAGTCTCCCCAGGGGAGTCAGGCCTCGTCTCGAGTGGGGGCATGCACGTGCGCTTTCCTCCCGAGCTGCAGCAGTAGTGTCACGCTTCCTGTCACGTGGAACAAGGGATCTGTGGCTTTCCCTCGAGGCTGTCCCTCGAGGCTTTCCCACGAGGCTTTCCCACAGGGCTGTGCCACGTGCCACCTTGGTGTGAGTCGATCCTCGGCGTGAAAGATGAGCCGGTGAAGGGAAAAGAGGTTCCTCTGGAATGGACTGAGACATCTGGGGGACTCTTGGAATGGTGGCACGACCCTGGAGTTCCTCTCGCCGTTCCTGTTGAGAGGGCCTCCTCTTGAGATGCGACGGGAACGCCGGGAACTCTTTCGCGACGAAGCAGGGAAAGGATCCCTCATCTCGAGCTACGAGGCGGAAACGGGGCTCCTCTGGATGTGGGCGGGACCCTCGTGATTCCTCTCAAGTGGAGACGGCTAGGTCGGGGAACTTCTTGATTTTCACCAAGGGTCTGAAGGACCCTTTCGAAGTTCCAGAGGGGAGGTGTGATCAGCCTCGAGACGCCTCAGCGGAAATGGGCCTCATCTCGCCTGGAGGGGAGAACCTCCTGGATTTTCTCGAGTTGCGGCAGGTCTTCTCGAGTTACGACGGGGACCTCAGGGACCCGCTCTGGTGGCCTCAGGAAAGGCCAGTCCCCATGCGAGTTGCTAGGGGACCTCTCGGGATTCCTCTCCCGTCCATGCCGGGGCCTCAGTCCTTGTGTGGAGTCGGGGCCGGAACCTGAGGATTCCTCTCCAGTGTTGCCATGGATCTTGGGGTGCTTCTGAGTCTCCCCAGGGGAGTCAGGCCTCGTCTCGAGTGGGGGCATGCACGTGCGCTTTCCTCCTGAGCTGCAGCCGTAGTGTCACGCTTCCTTTCACGTGGATCAAGGGATCTGTGGCTTTCCCTCGAGGCTTTCCCACGAGGCTTTCCCACAGGGCTGTGCCACGTGCCACCTTGGTGTGAGTCGATCCTCGGCGTGAAAGACGAGCCGGTGAAGGGAAAAGAGTTTCCTCTGGAATGGACTGAGACATCTGGGGGACTCTTGGAATGGTGGCACGACCCTGGAGTTCCTCTCGCCGTTCCTGTTGAGAGGGCCTCCTCTTGAGATGCGACGGGAACGCCGGGAACTCTTTCCCGACGAAGCAGGGAAAGGATCCCTCATCTCGAGCTACGAGGCGGAAACGTGGCTCCTCTGGATGTGGGCGGGACCCACGTGACTCCTCTCGAGTGGAGACGGCTAGGTCGGGGAACTTCTTGATTTGCACCAAGGGTGTGAAGGACCCTTTCGAAGTTCCAGAGGTGAGGTGTGATCAGCCTCGAGACGCCTCAGCGGAAATGGGCCTCATCTCGCCTGGAGGGGAGAACCTCCTGGATTTTCTCGAGTTGCGGCAGGTCTTCTCGAGTTACGACGGGGACCTCAGGGACCCGCTCTGGTGGCCTCAGGAAAGGCCAGTCCCCATGCGAGTTGCTAGGGGACCTCTCGGGATTCCTCTCCCGTCCATGCCGGGGCCTCAGTCCTTGTGTGGAGTCGGGGCCGGAACCTGAGGATTCCTCTCCAGTGTTGCCATGGATCTTGGGGTGCTTCTGAGTCTCCCCAGGGGAGTCAGGCCTCGTCTCGAGTGGGGGCATGCACGTGCGCTTTCCTCCCGAGCTGCAGCAGTAGTGTCACGCTTCCTGTCACGTGGATCAAGGGATCTGTGGCTTTCCCTCGAGGCTGTCCCTCGAGGCTTTCCCACGAGGCTTTCCCACAGGGCTGTGCCACGTGCCACCTTGGTGTGAGTTGATCCTCAGCGTGAAAGACGAGCCGGTGAAGGGAAAAGAGGTTCCTCTGGAATGGACTGAGACATCTGGGGGACTCTTGGAATGGTGGCACGACCCTGGAGTTCCTCTCGCCGTTCCTGTTGAGAGGGCCTCCTCTTGAGATGCGACGGGAACGCCGGTAACTCTTTCCCGACGAAGCAGGGAAAGGATCCCTCATCTCGAGCTACGAGGCGGAAACGGGGCTCCTCTGGATGTGGGCGGGACCCACGTGATACCTCTCGAGTGGAGACGGCTAGGTCGGGGAACTTCTTGATTTGCACCAAGGGTGTGAAGGACCCTTTCGAAGTTCCAGAGGTGAGGTGTGATCAGCCGCGAGACGACTCAGCGGAAATGGGCCTCATCTCGCCTGGAGGGGAGAACCTCCTGGATTTTCTCGAGTTGCGGCAGGTCTTCTCGAGTTACGACGGGGACCTCAGGGACCCGCTCTGGTGGCCTCAGGAAAGGCCAGTCCCCATGCGAGTTGCTATGGGACCTCTCGGGATTCCTCTCCCGTCCATGCCGGGGCCTCAGTCCTTGTGTGGAGTCGGGGCCGGAACCTGAGGATTCCTCTCCAGTGTTGCCATGGATCTTGGGGTGCTTCTGAGTCTCCCCAGGGGAGTCAGGCCTCGTCTCGAGTGGGGGAATGCACGTGCGCTTTCCTCCCGAGCTGCAGCAGTAGTGTCACGCTTCCTGTCACGTGGATCAAGGGATCTGTGGCTTTCCCTCGAGGCTGTCCGTCGAGGCTTTCCCACGAGGCTTTCCCACAGGGCTGTGCCACGTGCCACCTTGGTGTGAGTCGATCCTCGGCGTGAAAGACGAGCCGGTGAAGGGAAAAGAGGTTCCTCTGGAATGGACTGAGACATCTGGGGGACTCTTGGAATGGTGGCACGACCCTGGAGTTCCTCTCGCCTTTCCTGTTGAGAGGGCCTCCTCTTGAGATGCGACGGGAATGCCGGGAACTCTTTCGCGACGAAGCAGGGAAAGGATCCCTCATCTCGAGCTACGAGGCGGAAACGAGGCTCCTCTGCATGTGGGCGGGACCCTCGTGATTCCTCTCGAGTGGAGACGGCTAGGTCGGGGAACTTCTTGATTTGCACTAAGGGTGTGAAGGACCCTTTCGAAGTTCCAGAGGGGAGGTGTGATCAGCCTCGAGACGCCTCAGCGGAAATGGGCCTCATCTCGCCTGGAGGGGAGAACCTCCTGGATTTTCTCGAGTTGCGGCAGGTCTTCTCGAGTTACGACGGGGACCTCAGGGACCCGCTCTGGTGGCCTCAGGAAAGGCCAGTCCCCATGCGAGTGGCTAGGGGACCTCTCGGAATTCCTCTCCCGTCCATGCCGGGGCCTCAGTCCTTGTGTGGAGTCGGGGCCGGAACCTGAGGATTCCTCTCCAGTGTTGCCATGGATCTTGGGGTGCTTCTGAGTCTCCCCAGGGGAGTCAGGCCTCGTCTCGAGTGGGGGCATGCACGTGCACTTTCCTCCCGAGCTGCAGCAGTAGTGTCACGCTTCCTGTCACGTGGATCAAGGGATCTGTGGCTTTCCCTCGAGGCTGTCCCTCGAGGCTTTCCCACGAGGCTTTCCCACAGGGCTGTGCCACGTGCCACCTTGGTGTGAGTCGATCCTCGGCGTGAAAGACGAGCCGTTGAAGGGAAAAGAGGTTCCTCTGGAATGG
Source organism: Budorcas taxicolor (assembly GCF_023091745.1). NCBI lineage: Eukaryota > Metazoa > Chordata > Mammalia > Artiodactyla > Bovidae > Budorcas > Budorcas taxicolor. The sequence continues at coordinate 1,628,734 of NW_026291738.1, forward strand.
ACTGAGACATCTGGGGGACTCTTGGAATGGTGGCACGACCCTGGAGTTCCTCTCGCCGTTCCTGTTGAGAGGGCCTCCTCTTGAGATGCGACGGGAACGCCGGGAACTCTTTCCCGACGAAGCAGGGAATGGATCCCTCATCTCGAGCTACGAGGTGGAAACAGGGCTCCTCTGGATGTGGGCGGGACCCACGTGATTCCTCTCGAGTGGAGACGGCTCGGTCGAGGAACTTCTTGATTTGCACCAAGGGTGTGAAGGACCCTTTCGAAGTGCCAGAGGTGAGGTGTGATCAGCCTCGAGACGCCTCAGCGGAAATGGGCCTCATCTCGCCTGGAGGGGAGAACCTCCTGGATTTTCTCGAGTTGCGGCAGGTCTTCTCGAGTTACGACGGGGACCACAGGGACCCGCTCTGGTGGCCTCAGGAAAGGCCAGTCCCCATGCGAGTTGCTAGGGGACCTCTCGGGATTCCTCTCCCATCCATGCCGGGGCTTCAGTCCTTGTGTGGAGTCGGGGCCCAACCTGAGGATTCCTCTCCAGTGTTGCCATGGATCTTGGGGTGCTTCTGAGTCTCCCCAGGGGAGTCAGGCCTCATCTCGAGTGGGGGCATGAACGTGCGCTTTCCTCCCGAGCTGCAGCAGTAGTGTCACGCTTCCTGTCACGTGGAACAAGGGATCTGTGGCTTTCCCTCGAGGCTGTCCCTCGAGGCTTTCCCACGAGGCTTTCCCACAGGGCTGTGCCACGTGCCACCTTGGTGTGAGTCGATCCTCGGCGTGAAAGATGAGCCGGTGAAGGGAAAAGAGGTTCCTCTGGAATGGACTGAGACATCTGGGGGACTCTTGGAATGGTGGCACGACCCTGGAGTTCCTCTCGCCGTTCCTGTTGAGAGGGCCTCCTCTTGAGATGCGACGGGAATGCCGGGAACTCTTTCGCGACGAAGCAGGGAAAGGATCCCTCATCTCGAGCTACGAGGCGGAAACGGGGCTCCTCTGGATGTGGGCGGGACCCTCGTGATTCCTCTCGAGTGGAGACGGCTAGGTCGGGGAACTTCTTGATTTGCACCAAGGGTCTGAAGGACCCTTTCGAAGTTCCAGAGGGGAGGTGTGATCAGCCTCGAGACGCCTCAGCGGAAATGGGCCTCATCTCGCCTGGAGGGGAGAACCTCCTGGATTTTCTCGAGTTGCGGCAGGTCTTCTCGAATTACGACGGGGACCTCAGGGACCCGCTCTGGTGGCCTCAGGAAAGGCCAGTCCCCATGCGAGTTGCTAGGGGACCTCTCGGGATTCCTCTCCCGTCCATGCCGGGGCCTCAGTCCTTGTGTGGAGACGGGGCCGGAACCTGAGGATTCCTCTCCAGTGTTGCCATGGATCTTGGGGTGCTTCTGAGTCTCCCCAGGGGAGTCAGGCCTCGTCTCGAGTGGGGGCATGCACGTGCGCTTTCCTCCTGAGCTGCAGCCGTAGTGTCACGCTTCCTTTCACGTGGATCAAGGGATCTGTGGCTTTCCCTCGAGGCTTTCCCACGAGGCTTTCCCACAGGGCTGTGTCACGTGCCACCTTGGTGTGAGTCGATCCTCGGCGTGAAAGACGAGCCGGTGAAGGGAAGAGAGTTTCCTCTGGAATGGACTGAGACATCTGGGGGACTCTTGGAATGGTGGCACGACCCTGGAGTTCCTCTCGCCGTTCCTGTTGAGAGGGCCTCCTCTTGAGATGCGACGGGAACGCCGGGAACTCTTTCCCGACGAAGCAGGGAAAGGATCCCTCATCTCGAGCTACGAGGCGGAATCGTGGCTCCTCTGGATGTGGGCGGGACCCACGTGACTCCTCTCGAGTGGAGACGGCTAGGTCGGGGAACTTCTTGATTTGCACCAAGGGTGTGAAGGACCCTTTCGAAGTTCCAGAGGTGAGGTGTGATCAGCCTGGAGACGCCTCAGCGGAAATGGGCCTCATCTCGCCTGGAGGGGAGAACCTCCTGGATTTTCTCGAGTTGCGGCAGGTCTTCTCGAGTTACGACGGGGACCTCAGGGACCCGCTCTGGTGGCCTCAGGAAAGGCCAGTCCCCATGCGAGTTGCTAGGGGACCTCTCGGGATTCCTCTCCCGTCCATGCCGGGGCCTCAGTCCTTGTGTGGAGTCGGGGCCGGAACCTGAGGATTCCTCTCCAGTGTTGCCATGGATCTTGGGGTGCTTCTGAGTCTCCCCAGGGGAGTCAGGCCTCGTCTCGAGTGGGGGCATGCACGTGCGCTTTCCTCCCGAGCTGCAGCAGTAGTGTCACGCTTCCTGTCACGTGGATCAAGGGATCTGTGGCTTTCCCTCGAGGCTGTCCGTCGAGGCTTTCCCACGAGGCTTTCCCACAGGGCTGTGCCACGTGCCACCTTGGTGTGAGTCGATCCTCGGCGTGAAAGACGAGCCGGTGAAGGGAAAAGAGGTTCCTCTGGAATGGACTGAGACATCTGGGGGACTCTTGGAATGGTGGCACGACCCTGGAGTTCCTCTCGCCGTTCCTGTTGAGAGGGCCTCCTCTTGAGATGCGACGGGAACGCCGGGAACTCTTTCCCGACGAAGCAGGGAAAGGATCCCTCATCTCGAGCTACGAGGCGGAAACGGGGCTCCTCTGGATGTGGGCGGGACCCTCGTGATTCCTCTCGAGTGGAGACGGCTAGGTCGGGGAACTTCTTGATTTGCACCAAGGGTGTGAAGGACCCTTTTGAAGTTCCAGAGGTGAGGTGTGATCAGCCTCGAGACGCCTCAGCGGAAATGGGCCTCATCTCGCCTGGAGGGGAGAACCTCCTGGATTTTCTCGAGTTGCGGCAGGTCTTCTCGAGTTACGGCGGGGACCTCAGGGACCCGCTCTGGTGGCCTCAGGAAAGGCCAGTCCCCATGCGAGTTGCTAGGGGACCTCTCGGGATTCCTCTCCCGTCCATGCCGGGGCCTCAGTCCTTGTGTGGAGTCGGGGCCGGAACCTGAGGATTCCTCTCCAGTGTTGCCGTGGATCTTGGGGTGCTTCTGAGTCTCCCCAGGGGAGTCAGGCCTCGTCTCGAGTGGGGGCATGCACGTGCGCTTTCCTCCCGAGCTGCAGCAGTAGTGTCACGCTTCCTGTCACGTGGAACAAGGGATCTGTGGCTTTCCCTCGAGGCTGTCCCTCGAGGCTTTCCCACGAGGCTTTCCCACAGGGCTGTGCCACGTGCCACCTTGGTGTGAGTCGATCCTCGGCGTGAAAGATGAGCCGGTGAAGGGAAAAGAGGTTCCTCTGGAATGGACTGAGACATCTGGGGGACTCTTGGAATGGTGGCACGACCCTGGAGTTCCTCTCGCCGTTCCTGTTGAGAGGGCCTCCTCTTGAGATGCGACGGGAATGCCGGGAACTCTTTCGCGACGAAGCAGGGAAAGGATCCCTCATCTCGAGCTACGAGGCGGAAACGAGGCTCCTCTGCATGTGGGCGGGACCCTCGTGATTCCTCTCGAGTGGAGACGGCTAGGTCGGGGAACTTCTTGATTTGCACTAAGGGTGTGAAGGACCCTTTCGAAGTTCCAGAGGGGAGGTGTGATCAGCCTCGAGACGCCTCAGCGGAAATGGGCCTCATCTCGCCTGGAGGGGAGAACCTCCTGGATTTTCTCGAGTTGCGGCAGGTCTTCTCGAGTTACGACGGGGACCTCAGGGACCCGCTCTGGTGGCCTCAGGAAAGGCCAGTCCCCATGCGAGTTGCTAGGGGACCTCTCGGGATTCCTCTCCCGTCCATGCCGGGGCCTCAGTCCTTGTGTGGAGTCGGGGCCGGAACCTGAGGATTCCTCTCCAGTGTTGCCATGGATCTTGGGGTGCTTCTGAGTCTCCCCAGGGGAGTCAGGCCTCGTCTCGAGTGGGGGCATGCACGTGCACTTTCCTCCCGAGCTGCAGCAGTAGTGTCACGCTTCCTGTCACGTGGATCAAGGGATCTGTGGCTTTCCCTCGAGGCTGTCCCTCGAGGCTTTCCCACGAGGCTTTCCCACAGGGCTGTGCCACGTGCCACCTTGGTGTGAGTCGATCCTCGGCGTGAAAGACGAGCCGGTGAAGGGAAAAGAGGTTCCTCTGGAATGGACTGAGACATCTGGGGGACTCTTGGAATGGTGGCACGACCCTGGAATTCCTCTCGCCGTTCCTGTTGAGAGGGCCTCCTCTTGAGATGCGACGGGAACGCCGGGAACTCTTTCCCGACGAAGCAGGGAAAGGATCCCTCATCTCGAGCTACGAGGCGGAAACGGGGCTCCTCTGGATGTGGGCGGGACCCTCGTGATTCCTCTCGAGTGGAGACGGGTATGTCGGGGAACTTCTTGATTTGCACCAAGGGTGTGAAGGACCCTTTTGAAGTTCCAGAGGTGAGGTGTGATCAGCCTCGAGACGCCTCAGCGGAAATGGGCCTCATCTCGCCTGGAGGGGAGAACCTCCTGGATTTTCTCGAGTTGCGGCAGGTCTTCTCGAGTTACGGCGGGGACCTCAGGGACCCGCTCTGGTGGCCTCAGGAAAGGCCAGTCCCCATGCGAGTTGCTAGGGGACCTCTCGGGATTCCTCTCCCGTCCATGCCGGGGCCTCAGTCCTTGTGTGGAGTCGGGGCCGGAACCTGAGGATTCCTCTCCAGTGTTGCCGTGGATCTTGGGGTGCTTCTGAGTCTCCCCAGGGGAGTCAGGCCTCGTCTCGAGTGGGGGCATGCACGTGCGCTTTCCTCCCGAGCTGCAGCAGTAGTGTCACGCTTCCTGTCACGTGGAACAAGGGATCTGTGGCTTTCCCTCGAGGCTGTCCCTCGAGGCTTTCCCACGAGGCTTTCCCACAGGGCTGTGCCACGTGCCACCTTGGTGTGAGTCGATCCTCGGCGTGAAAGATGAGCCGGTGAAGGGAAAAGAGGTTCCTCTGGAATGGACTGAGACATCTGGGGGACTCTTGGAATGGTGGCACGACCCTGGAGTTCCTCTCGCCGTTCCTGTTGAGAGGGCCTCCTCTTGAGATGCGACGGGAATGCCGGGAACTCTTTCGCGACGAAGCAGGGAAAGGATCCCTCATCTCGAGCTACGAGGCGGAAACGGGGCTCCTCTGGATGTGGGCGGGACCCTCGTGATTCCTCTCGAGTGGAGACGGCTAGGTCGGGGAACTTCTTGATTTGCACCAAGGGTGTGAAGGACCCTTTTGAAGTTCCAGAGGTGAGGTGTGATCAGCCTCGAGACGCCTCAGCGGAAATGGGCCTCATCTCGCCTGGAGGGGAGAACCTCCTGGATTTTCTCGAGTTGCGGCAGGTCTTCTCGAGTTACGGCGGGGACCTCAGGGACCCGCTCTGTTGGCCTCAGGAAACGCCAGTCCCCATGCGAGTTGCTAGGGGACCTCTCGGGATTCCTCTCCCGTCCATGTCGGGGCCTCAGTCCTTGTGTGGAGTCGGGGCCGGAACCTGAGGATTCCTCTCCAGTGTTGCCATGGATCTTGGGGTGCTTCTGAGTCTCCCCAGGGGAGTCAGGCCTCGTCTCGAGTGGGGGCATGCACGTGCGGTTACCTCCCGATCTGCAGCAGTAGTGTCACGCTTGCTGTCACTTGGATCAAGGGATCTGTGGCTTTCCCTCGAGGCTGTCCCTCGAGGCTTTCCCACGAGGCTTTCCCACAGGGCTGTGCCACGTGCCACCTTGGTGTGAGTCGATCCTCGGCGTGAAAGACGAGCCGGTGAAGGGAAAAGAGGTTCCTGTGGAATGGACTGAGACATCTGGGGGACTCTTGGAATGGTGGCACGACCCTGGAGTTCCTCTCGCCGTTCCTGTTGAGAGGGCCTCCTCTTGAGATGCGACGGGAACGCCGGGAACTCTTTCCCGACGAAGCAGGGAAAGGATCCCTCATCTCGAGCTACGAGGCGGAAACGGGGCTCCTCTGGATGTGGGCGGGACCCTCGTGATTCCTCTCGAGTGGAGACGGTTAGGTCGGGGAACTTCTTGATTTGCACCAAGGGTGTGAAGGACCCTTTTGAAGTTCCAGAGGTGAGGTGTGATCAGCCTCGAGACGCCTCAGCGGAAATGGGCCTCATCTCGCCTGGAGGGGAGAACCTCCTGGATTTTCTCGAGTTGCGGCAGGTCTTCTCGAGTTACGGCGGGGACCTCAGGGACCCGCTCTGGTGGCCTCAGGAAAAGCCAGTCCCCATGCGAGTTGCTAGGGGACCTCTCGGGATTCCTCTCCCGTCCATGCCGGGGCCTCAGTCCTTGTGTGGAGTCGGGGCCGGAACCTGAGGATTCCTCTCCAGTGTTGCCGTGGATCTTGGGGTGCTTCTGAGTCTCCCCAGGGGAGTCAGGCCTCGTCTCGAGTGGGGGCATGCACGTGCGCTTTCCTCCCGAGCTGCAGCAGTAGTGTCACGCTTCCTGTCACGTGGATCAAGGGATCTGTGGCTTTCCCTCGAGGCTGTCCCTCGAGGGTTTCCCACGAGGCTTTCCCACAGGGCTGTGCCACGTGCCACCTTGGTGTGAGTCGATCCTCGGCGTGAAAGACGAGCCGGTGAAGGGAAAAGAGGTTCCTGTGGAATGGACTGAGACATCTGGGGGACTCTTGGAATGGTGGCACGACCCTGGAGTTCCTCTCGCCGTTCCTGTTGAGAGGGCCTCCTCTTGAGATGGGACGGGAACGCCGGGAACTCTTTCCCGACGAAGCAGGGAAAGGATCCCTCATCTCGAGCTACGAGGCGGAAACGAGGCTCCTCTGCATGTGGGCGGGACCCTCGTGATTCCTCTCGAGTGGAGACGGTTAGGTCGGGGAACTTCTTGATTTGCACTAAGGGTGTGAAGGACCCTTTCGAAGTTCCAGAGGGGAGGTGTGATCAGCCTCGAGACGCCTCAGCGGAAATGGGCCTCATCTCGCCTGGAGGGGAGAACCTCCTGGATTTTCTCGAGTTGCGGCAGGTCTTCTCGAGTTACGACGGGGACCTCAGGGACCCGCTCTGGTGGCCTCAGGAAAGGCCAGTCCCCATGCGAGTTGCTAGGGGACCTCTCGGGATTCCTCTCCCGTCCATGCCGGGGCCTCAGTCCTTGTGTGGAGTCGGGGCCGGAACCTGAGGATTCCTCTCCAGTGTTGCCATGGATCTTGGGGTGCTTCTGAGTCTCCCCAGGGGAGTCAGGCCTCGTCTCGAGTGGGGGCATGCACGTGCACTTTCCTCCCGAGCTGCAGCAGTAGTGTCACGCTTCCTGTCACGTGGATCAAGGGATCTGTGGCTTTCCCTCGAGGCTGTCCCTCGAGGCTTTCCCACGAGGCTTTCCCACAGGGCTGTGCCACGTGCCACCTTGGTGTGAGTCGATCCTCGGCGTGAAAGACGAGCCGGTGAAGGGAAAAGAGGTTCCTCTGGAATGGACTGAGACATCTGGGGGACTCTTGGAATGGTGGCACGACCCTGGAATTCCTCTCGCCGTTCCTGTTGAGAGGGCCTCCTCTTGAGATGCGACGGGAACGCCGGGAACTCTTTCCCGACGAAGCAGGGAAAGGATCCCTCATCTCGAGATACGAGGCGGAAACGGGGCTCCTCTGGATGTGGGCGGGACCCTCGTGATTCCTCTCGAGTGGAGACGGCTAGGTCGGGGAACTTCTTGATTTGCACCAAGGGTGTGAAGGACCCTTTTGAAGTTCCAGAGGTGAGGTGTGATCAGCCTCGAGACGCCTCAGCGGAAATGGGCCTCATCTCGCCTGGAGGGGAGAACCTCCTGGATTTTCTCGAGTTGCGGCAGGTCTTCTCGAGTTACGGCGGGGACCTCAGGGACCCGCTCTGGTGGCCTCAGGAAAGGCCAGTCCCCATGCGAGTTGCTAGGGGACCTCTCGGGATTCCTCTCCCGTCCATGCCGGGGCCTCAGTCCTTGTGTGGAGTCGGGGCCGGAACCTGAGGATTCCTCTCCAGTGTTGCCGTGGATCTTGGGGTGCTTCTGAGTCTCCCCAGGGGAGTCAGGCCTCGTCTCGAGTGGGGGCATGCACGTGCGCTTTCCTCCCGAGCTGCAGCAGTAGTGTCACGCTTCCTGTCACGTGGAACAAGGGATCTGTGGCTTTCCCTCGAGGCTGTCCCTCGAGGCTTTCCCACGAGGCTTTCCCACAGGGCTGTGCCACGTGCCACCTTGGTGTGAGTCGATCCTCGGCGTGAAAGATGAGCCGGTGAAGGGAAAAGAGGTTCCTCTGGAATGGACTGAGACATCTGGGGGACTCTTGGAATGGTGGCACGACCCTGGAGTTCCTCTCGCCGTTCCTGTTGAGAGGGCCTCCTCTTGAGATGCGACGGGAATGCCGGGAACTCTTTCGCGACGAAGCAGGGAAAGGATCCCTCATCTCGAGCTACGAGGCGGAAACGGGGCTCCTCTGGATGTGGGCGGGACCCTCGTGATTCCTCTCGAGTGGAGACGGCTAGGTCGGGGAACTTCTTGATTTGCACCAAGGGTGTGAAGGACCCTTTTGAAGTTCCAGAGGTGAGGTGTGATCAGCCTCGAGACGCCTCAGCGGAAATGGGCCTCATCTCGCCTGGAGGGGAGAACCTCCTGGATTTTCTCGAGTTGCGGCAGGTCTTCTCGAGTTACGGCGGGGACCTCAGGGACCCGCTCTGTTGGCCTCAGGAAAGGCCAGTCCCCATGCGAGTTGCTAGGGGACCTCTCGGGATTCCTCTCCCGTCCATGTCGGGGCCTCAGTCCTTGTGTGGAGTCGGGGCCGGAACCTGAGGATTCCTCTCCAGTGTTGCCATGGATCTTGGGGTGCTTCTGAGTCTCCCCAGGGGAGTCAGGCCTCGTCTCGAGTGGGGGCATGCACGTGCGGTTACCTCCCGATCTGCAGCAGTAGTGTCACGCTTGCTGTCACTTGGATCAAGGGATCTGTGGCTTTCCCTCGAGGCTGTCCCTCGAGGCTTTCCCACGAGGCTTTCCCACAGGGCTGTGCCACGTGCCACCTTGGTGTGAGTCGATCCTCGGCGTGAAAGACGAGCCGGTGAAGGGAAAAGAGGTTCCTGTGGAATGGACTGAGACATCTGGGGGACTCTTGGAATGGTGGCACGACCCTGGAGTTCCTCTCGCCGTTCCTGTTGAGAGGGCCTCCTCTTGAGATGCGACGGGAACGCCGGGAACTCTTTCCCGACGAAGCAGGGAAAGGATCCCTCATCTCGAGCTACGAGGCGGAAACGGGGCTCCTCTGGATGTGGGCGGGACCCTCGTGATTCCTCTCGAGTGGAGACGGTTAGGTCGGGGAACTTCTTGATTTGCACCAAGGGTGTGAAGGACCCTTTTGAAGTTCCAGAGGTGAGGTGTGATCAGCCTCGAGACGCCTCAGCGGAAATGGGCCTCATCTCGCCTGGAGGGGAGAACCTCCTGGATTTTCTCGAGTTGCGGCAGGTCTTCTCGAGTTACGGCGGGGACCTCAGGGACCCGCTCTGGTGGCCTCAGGAAAGGCCAGTCCCCATGCGAGTTGCTAGGGGACCTCTCGGGATTCCTCTCCCGTCCATGCCGGGGCCTCAGTCCTTGTGTGGAGTCGGGGCCGGAACCTGAGGATTCCTCTCCAGTGTTGCCGTGGATCTTGGGGTGCTTCTGAGTCTCCCCAGGGGAGTCAGGCCTCGTCTCGAGTGGGGGCATGCACGTGCGCTTTCCTCCCGAGCTGCAGCAGTAGTGTCACGCTTCCTGTCACGTGGATCAAGGGATCTGTGGCTTTCCCTCGAGGCTGTCCCTCGAGGGTTTCCCACGAGGCTTTCCCACAGGGCTGTGCCACGTGCCACCTTGGTGTGAGTCGATCCTCGGCGTGAAAGACGAGCCGGTGAAGGGAAAAGAGGTTCCTGTGGAATGGACTGAGACATCTGGGGGACTCTTGGAATGGTGGCACGACCCTGGAGTTCCTCTCGCCGTTCCTGTTGAGAGGGCCTCCTCTTGAGATGGGACGGGAACGCCGGGAACTCTTTCCCGACGAAGCAGGGAAAGGATCCCTCATCTCGAGCTACGAGGCAGAAACGGGGCTCCTCTGGATGTGGGCGGGACCCTCGTGATTCCTCTCGAGTGGAGACGGGTTTGTCGGGAAACTTCTTGATTTGCACCAAGGGTGTGAAGGACCCTTTCGAAGTTCCAGAGGGGAGGTGTGATCAGCCTCGAGACGCCTCAGCGGAAATGGGCCTCATCTCGCATGGAGGGGAGAACCTCCTGGATTTTCTCGAGTTGCGGCAGGTCTTCTCGAGTTACGACGGGGTCCTCAGGGACCCGTTCTGGTGGCCTCAGGAAAGGCCAGTCCCCATGCGAGTGGCTAGGGGACCTCTCGGGATTCCTCTCCCGTCCATGCCGGGGCCTCAGTCCTTGTGTGGAGTCGTGGCCGGAACCTGAGGATTCCTCTCCAGTGTTGCCATGGATCTTGGGGTGCTTCTGAGTCTCCCCAGGGGAGTCAGGACTCGTTTCGAGTGGGGGCATGCACGTGCGCTTTCCTCCCGAGCTGCAGCAGTAGTGTCACGCTTCCTGTCACGTGGATCAAGGGATCTGTGGCTTGCCCTCGAGGCTGTCCCTCGAGGCTTTCCCACGAGGCTTTCCCACAAGGCTGTGCCACGTGCCACCTTGGTGTGAGTCGATCCTCGGAGTGAAAGACGAGCCGGTGAAGGGAAAAGAGGTTCCTCTGGGATGGACTGAGACATCTGGGGGACTCTTGGAATGGTGGCACGACCCTGGAGTTCCTCTCGCCGTTCCTGTTGAGAGGGCCTCCTTTTGAGATGCGACGGGAAGGCCGGGAACTCTTTCCCGACGAAGCAGGGAAAGGATCCCTCATCTCGAGCTACGAGGCGGAAACGGGGCTCCTCTGGATGTGGGCGGGACCCTCGTGATTCCTCTCGAGTGGAGACGGCTAGGTCGGGGAACTTCTTGATTTGCACCAAGGGTGTGAAGGACCCTTTCGAAGTTCCAGAGGTGAGGTGTGATCAGCCTCGAGACGCCTCAGCGGAAATGGGCCTCATCTCGCCTGGAGGGGAGAACCTCCTGGATTTTCTCGAGTTGCGGCAGGTCTTCTCGAGTTACGACGGGGACCTCAGGGACCCGCTCTGGTGGGCTCAGGAAAGGCCAGTCCCCATGCGAGTTGCTAGGGTCCCTCTCGGGATTCCTCTCCCGTCCATGCCGGGGCCTCAGTCCTTGTGTGGAGTCGGGGCCGGAACATGAGGATTCCTCTCCAGTGTTGCCATGGATCTTGGGGTGCTTCTGAGTCTCCCCAGGGGAGTCAGGCCTCGTCTCGAGTGGGGGCATGCACGTGCACTTTCCTCCCGAGCTGCAGCAGTAGTGTCACGCTTCCTGTCACGTGGATCAAGGGATCTGTGGCTTTCCCTCGAGGCTGTCCCTCGAGGCTTTCCCACGAGGCTTTCCCACAGGGCTGTGCCTCGTGCCACCTTTGTGTGAGTCGATCCTCGGCGTGAAAGACGAGCTGGTGAAGGGAGAAGAGGTTCCTCTGGAATGGACTGAGACATCTGGGGGACTCTTGGAATGGTGGCACGACCCTGGAGTTCCTCTCGCCGTTCCTGTTGAGAGGGCCTCCTCTTGAGATGCGACGGGAACGCCGGGAACTCTTTCCCGACGAAGCAGGGAATGGATCCCTCATCTCGAGCTACGAGGTGGAAACAGGGCTCCTCTGGATGTGGGCGGGACCCACGTGATTCCTCTCGAGTGGAGACGGCTCGGTCGGGGAACTTCTTGATTTGCACCAAGGGTGTGAAGGACCCTTTCGAAGTGCCAGAGGTGAGGTGTGATCAGCCTCGAGACGCCTCAGCGGAAATGGGCCTCATCTCGCCTGGAGGGGAGAACCTCCTGGATTTTCTCGAGTTGCGGCAGGTCTTCTTGAGTTACGACGGGGACCACAGGGACCCGCTCTGGTGGCCTCAGGAAAGGCCAGTCCCCATGCGAGTTGCTAGGGGACCTCTCGGGATTCCTCTCCCATCCATGCCGGGGCTTCAGTCCTTGTGTGGAGTCGGGGCCCAACCTGAGGATTCCTCTCCAGTGTTGCCATGGATCTTGGGGTGCTTCTGAGTCTCCCCAGGGGAGTCAGGACTCGTTTCGAGTGGGGGCATGCACGTGCGCTTTCCTCCCGAGCTGCAGCAGTAGTGTCACGCTTCCTGTCACGTGGATCAAGGGATCTGTGGCTTGCCCTCGAGGCTGTCCCTCGAGGCTTTCCCACGAGGCTTTCCCACAAGGCTGTGCCACGTGCCACCTTGGTGTGAGTCGATCGTCGGCGTGAAAGACGAGCCGGTGAAGGGAAAAGAGGTTCCACTGGGATGGACTGAGACATCTGGGGGACTCTTGGAATGGTGGCACGACCCTGGAGTTCCTCTCGCCGTTCCTGTTGAGAGGGCCTCCTCTTGAGATGCGACGGGAACGCCGGGAACTCTTTCCCGACGAAGCAGGGAAAGGATCCCTCATCTCGAGCTACGAGGCGGAAACGGGGCTCCTCTGGATGTGGGCGGGACCCTCGTGATTCCTCTCGAGTGGAGACGGCTAGGTCGGGGAACTTCTTGATTTGCACCAAGGGTGTGAAGGACCCTTTTGAAGTTCCAGAGGTGAGGTGTGATCAGCCTCGAGACGCCTCAGCGGAAATGGGCCTCATCTCGCCTGGAGGGGAGAACCTCCTGGATTTTCTCGAGTTGCGGCAGGTCTTCTCGAGTTACGACGGGGTCCTCAGGGACCCGCTCTGGTGGCCTCAGGAAAGGCCAGTCCCCATGCGAGTGGCTAGGGGACCTCTCGGGATTCCTCTCCCGTCCATGCCGGGGCCTCAGTCCTTGTGTGGAGTCGGGGCCGGAACCTGAGGATTCCTCTCCAGTGTTGCCATGGATCTTGGGGTGCTTCTGAGTCTCCCCAGGGGAGTCAGGACTCGTTTCGAGTGGGGGCATGCACGTGCGCTTTCCTCCCGAGCTGCAGCAGTAGTGTCACGCTTCCTGTCACGTGGATCAAGGGATCTGTGGCTTGCCCTCGAGGCTGTCCCTCGAGGCTTTCCCACGAGGCTTTCCCACAAGGCTGTGCCACGTGCCACCTTGGTGTGAGTCGATCCTCGGCGTGAAAGACGAGCCGGTGAAGGGAAAAGAGGTTCCTCTGGGATGGACTGAGACATCTGGGGGACTCTTGGAATGGTGGCACGACCCTGGAGTTCCTCTCGCCGTTCCTGTTGAGAGGGCCTCCTCTTGAGATGCGACGGGAACGCCGGGAACTCTTTCCCGACGAAGCAGGGAATGGATCCCTCATCTCGAGCTACGAGGTGGAAACAGGGCTCCTCTGGATGTGGGCGGGACCCACGTGATTCCTCTCGAGTGGAGACGGCTCGGTCGGGGAACTTCTTGATTTGCACCAAGGGTGTGAAGGACCCTTTTGAAGTGCCAAAGGTGAGGTGTGATCAGCCTCGAGACGCCTCAGCGGAAATGGGCCTCATCTCGCCTGGAGGGGAGAACCTCCTGGATTTTCTCGAGTTGCGGCAGGTCTTCTCGAGTTACGACGGGGACCACAGGGACCCGCTCTGGTGGCCTCAGGAAAGGCCAGTCCCCATGCGAGTTGCTAGGGGACCTCTCGGGATTCCTCTCCCATCCATGCCGGGGCTTCAGTCCTTGTGTGGAGTCGGGGCCCAACCTGAGGATTCCTCTCCAGTGTTGCCATGGATCTTGGGGTGCTTCTGAGTCTCCCCACGGGAGTCAGGACTCGTTTCGAGTGGGGGCATGCACGTGCGCTTTCCTCCCGAGCTGCAGCAGTAGTGTCACGCTTCCTGTCACGTGGATCAAGGGATCTGTGGCTTGCCCTCGAGGCTGTCCCTCGAGGCTTTCCCACGAGGCTTTCCCACAAGGCTGTGCCACGTGCCACCTTGGTGTGAGTCGATCCTCGGCGTGAAAGACGAGCCGGTGAAGGGAAAAGAGGTTCCTCTGGGATGGACTGAGACATCTGGGGGACTCTTGGAATGGTGGCACGACCCTGGAGTTCCTCTCGCCGTTCCTGTTGAGAGGGCCTCCTCTTGAGATGCGACGGGAACGCCGGGAACTCTTTCCCGACGAAGCAGGGAAAGGATCCCTCATCTCGAGCTACGAGGCGGAAACGGGGCTCCTCTGGATGTGGGCGGGACCCTCGTGATTCCTCTCGAGTGGAGACGGCTAGGTCGGGGAACTTCTTGATTTGCACCAAGGGTGTGAAGGACCCTTTTGAAGTTCCAGAGGTGAGGTGTGATCAGCCTCGAGACGCCTCAGCGGAAATGGGCCTCATCTCGCCTGGAGGGGAGAACCTCCTGGATTTTCTCGAGTTGCGGCAGGTCTTCTCGAGTTACGACGGGGTCCTCAGGGACCCGCTCTGGTGGCCTCAGGAAAGGCCAGTCCCCATGCGAGTGGCTAGGGGACCTCTCGGGATTCCTCTCCCGTCCATGCCGGGGCCTCAGTCCTTGTGTGGAGTCGGGGCCGGAACCTGAGGATTCCTCTCCAGTGTTGCCATGGATCTTGGGGTGCTTCTGAGTCTCCCCAGGGGAGTCAGGACTCGTTTCGAGTGGGGGCATGCACGTGCGCTTTCCTCCCGAGCTGCAGCAGTAGTGTCACGCTTCCTGTCACGTGGATCAAGGGATCTGTGGCTTGCCCTCGAGGCTGTCCCTCGAGGCTTTCCCACGAGGCTTTCCCACAAGGCTGTGCCACGTGCCACCTTGGTGTGAGTCGATCCTCGGAGTGAAAGACGAGCCGGTGAAGGGAAAAGAGGTTCCTCTGGGATGGACTGAGACATCTGGGGGACTCTTGGAATGGTGGCACGACCCTGGAGTTCCTCTCGCCGTTCCTGTTGAGAGGGCCTCCTTTTGAGATGCGACGGGAAGGCCGGGAACTCTTTCCCGACGAAGCAGGGAAAGGATCCCTCATCTCGAGCTACGAGGCGGAAACGGGGCTCCTCTGGATGTGGGCGGGACCCTCGTGATTCCTCTCGAGTGGAGACGGCTAGGTCGGGGAACTTCTTGATTTGCACCAAGGGTGTGAAGGACCCTTTCGAAGTTCCAGAGGTGAGGTGTGATCAGCCTCGAGACGCCTCAGCGGAAATGGGCCTCATCTCGCCTGGAGGGGAGAACCTCCTGGATTTTCTCGAGTTGCGGCAGGTCTTCTCGAGTTACGACGGGGACCTCAGGGACCCGCTCTGGTGGGCTCAGGAAAGGCCAGTCCCCATGCGAGTTGCTAGGGTCCCTCTCGGGATTCCTCTCCCGTCCATGCCGGGGCCTCAGTCCTTGTGTGGAGTCGGGGCCGGAACATGAGGATTCCTCTCCAGTGTTGCCATGGATCTTGGGGTGCTTCTGAGTCTCCCCAGGGGAGTCAGGCCTCGTCTCGAGTGGGGGCATGCACGTGCACTTTCCTCCCGAGCTGCAGCAGTAGTGTCACGCTTCCTGTCACGTGGATCAAGGGATCTGTGGCTTTCCCTCGAGGCTGTCCCTCGAGGCTTTCCCACGAGGCTTTCCCACAGGGCTGTGCCTCGTGCCACCTTTGTGTGAGTCGATCCTCGGCGTGAAAGACGAGCTGGTGAAGGGAGAAGAGGTTCCTCTGGAATGGACTGAGACATCTGGGGGACTCTTGGAATGGTGGCACGACCCTGGAGTTCCTCTCGCCGTTCCTGTTGAGAGGGCCTCCTCTTGAGATGCGACGGGAACGCCGGGAACTCTTTCCCGACGAAGCAGGGAATGGATCCCTCATCTCGAGCTACGAGGTGGAAACAGGGCTCCTCTGGATGTGGGCGGGACCCACGTGATTCCTCTCGAGTGGAGACGGTTCGGTCGGGGAACTTCTTGATTTGCACCAAGGGTGTGAAGGACCCTTTCGAAGTGCCAGAGGTGAGGTGTGATCAGCCTCGAGACGCCTCAGCGGAAATGGGCCTCATCTCGCCTGGAGGGGAGAACCTCCTGGATTTTCTCGAGTTGCGGCAGGTCTTCTCGAGTTACGGCGGGGACCTCAGGGACCCGCTCTGGTGGCCTCAGGAAAGGCCAGTCCCCATGCGAGTTGCTAGGGGACCTCTCGGGATTCCTCTCCCGTCCATGCCGGGGCCTCAGTCCTTGTGTGGAGTCGGGGCCGGAACCTGAGGATTCCTCTCCAGTGTTGCCGTGGATCTTGGGGTGCTTCTGAGTCTCCCCAGGGGAGTCAGGCCTCGTCTCGAGTGGGGGCATGCACGTGCGCTTTCCTCCCGAGCTGCAGCAGTAGTGTCACGCTTCCTGTCACGTGGATCAAGGGATCTGTGGCTTTCCCTCGAGGCTGTCCCTCGAGGGTTTCCCACGAGGCTTTCCCACAGGGCTGTGCCACGTGCCACCTTGGTGTGAGTCGATCCTCGGCGTGAAAGACGAGCCGGTGAAGGGAAAAGAGGTTCCTGTGGAATGGACTGAGACATCTGGGGGACTCTTGGAATGGTGGCACGACCCTGGAGTTCCTCTCGCCGTTCCTGTTGAGAGGGCCTCCTCTTGAGATGGGACGGGAACGCCGGGAACTCTTTCCCGACGAAGCAGGGAAAGGATCCCTCATCTCGAGCTACGAGGCAGAAACGGGGCTCCTCTGGATGTGGGCGGGACCCTCGTGATTCCTCTCGAGTGGAGACGGGTTTGTCGGGGAACTTCTTGATTTGCACCAAGGGTGTGAAGGACCCTTTCGAAGTTCCAGAGGGGAGGTGTGATCAGCCTCGAGACGCCTCAGCGGAAATGGGCCTCATCTCGCCTGGAGGGGAGAACCTCCTGGATTTTCTCGAGTTGCGGCAGGTCTTCTCGAGTTACGACGTGGTCCTCAGGGACCCGTTCTGGTGGCCTCAGGAAAGGCCAGTCCCCATGCGAGTGGCTAGGGGACCTCTCGGGATTCCTCTCCCGTCCATGCCGGGGCCTCAGTCCTTGTGTGGAGTCGTGGCCGGAACCTGAGGATTCCTCTCCAGTGTTGCCATGGATCTTGGGGTGCTTCTGAGTCTCCCCAGGGGAGTCAGGACTCGTTTCGAGTGGGGGCATGCACGTGCGCTTTCCTCCCGAGCTGCAGCAGTAGTGTCACGCTTCCTGTCACGTGGATCAAGGGATCTGTGGCTTGCCCTCGAGGCTGTCCCTCGAGGCTTTCCCACGAGGCTTTCCCACAAGGCTGTGCCACGTGCCACCTTGGTGTGAGTCGATCCTCGGAGTGAAAGACGAGCCGGTGAAGGGAAAAGAGGTTCCTCTGGGATGGACTGAGACATCTGGGGGACTCTTGGAATGGTGGCACGACCCTGGAGTTCCTCTCGCCGTTCCTGTTGAGAGGGCCTCCTTTTGAGATGCGACGGGAAGGCCGGGAACTCTTTCCCGACGAAGCAGGGAAAGGATCCCTCATCTCGAGCTACGAGGCGGAAACGGGGCTCCTCTGGATGTGGGCGGGACCCTCGTGATTCCTCTCGAGTGGAGACGGCTAGGTCGGGGAACTTCTTGATTTGCACCAAGGGTGTGAAGGACCCTTTCGAAGGTCCAGAGGTGAGGTGTGATCAGCCTCGAGACGCCTCAGCGGAAATGGGCCTCATCTCGCCTGGAGGGGAGAACCTCCTGGATTTTCTCGAGTTGCGGCAGGTCTTCTCGAGTTACGACGGGGACCTCAGGGACCCGCTCTGGTGGGCTCAGGAAAGGCCAGTCCCCATGCGAGTTGCTAGGGTCCCTCTCGGGATTCCTCTCCCGTCCATGCCGGGGCCTCAGTCCTTGTGTGGAGTCGGGGCCGGAACATGAGGATTCCTCTCCAGTGTTGCCATGGATCTTGGGGTGCTTCTGAGTCTCCCCAGGGGAGTCAGGCCTCGTCTCGAGTGGGGGCATGCACGTGCACTTTCCTCCCGAGCTGCAGCAGTAGTGTCACGCTTCCTGTCACGTGGATCAAGGGATCTGTGGCTTTCCCTCGAGGCTGTCCCTCGAGGCTTTCCCACGAGGCTTTCCCACAGGGCTGTGCCTCGTGCCACCTTTGTGTGAGTCGATCCTCGGCGTGAAAGACGAGCTGGTGAAGGGAGAAGAGGTTCCTCTGGAATGGACTGAGACATCTGGGGGACTCTTGGAATGGTGGCACGACCCTGGAGTTCCTCTCGCCGTTCCTGTTGAGAGGGCCTCCTCTTGAGATGCGACGGGAACGCCGGGAACTCTTTCCCGACGAAGCAGGGAATGGATCCCTCATCTCGAGCTACGAGGTGGAAACAGGGCTCCTCTGGATGTGGGCGGGACCCACGTGATTCCTCTCGAGTGGAGACGGCTCGGTCGGGGAACTTCTTGATTTGCACCAAGGGTGTGAAGGACCCTTTCGAAGTGCCAGAGGTGAGGTGTGATCAGCCTCGAGACGCCTCAGCGGAAATGGGCCTCATCTCGCCTGGAGGGGAGAACCTCCTGGATTTTCTCGAGTTGCGGCAGGTCTTCTTGAGTTCGACGGGGACCACAGGGACCCGCTCTGGTGGCCTCAGGAAAGGCCAGTCCCCATGCGAGTTGCTAGGGGACCTCTCGGGATTCCTCTCCCATCCATGCCGGGGCTTCAGTCCTTGTGTGGAGTCGGGGCCCAACCTGAGGATTCCTCTCCAGTGTTGCCATGGATCTTGGGGTGCTTCTGAGTCTCCCCAGGGGAGTCAGGACTCGTTTCGAGTGGGGGCATGCACGTGCGCTTTCCTCCCGAGCTGCAGCAGTAGTGTCACGCTTCCTGTCACGTGGATCAAGGGATCTGTGGCTTGCCCTCGAGGCTGTCCCTCGAGGCTTTCCCACGAGGCTTTCCCACAAGGCTGTGCCACGTGCCACCTTGGTGTGAGTCGATCGTCGGCGTGAAAGACGAGCCGGTGAAGGGAAAAGAGGTTCCACTGGGATGGACTGAGACATCTGGGGGACTCTTGGAATGGTGGCACGACCCTGGAGTTCCTCTCGCCGTTCCTGTTGAGAGGGCCTCCTCTTGAGATGCGACGGGAACGCCGGGAACTCTTTCCCGACGAAGCAGGGAAAGGATCCCTCATCTCGAGCTACGAGGCGGAAACGGGGCTCCTCTGGATGTGGGCGGGACCCTCGTGATTCCTCTCGAGTGGAGACGGCTAGGTCGGGGAACTTCTTGATTTGCACCAAGGGTGTGAAGGACCCTTTTGAAGTTCCAGAGGTGAGGTGTGATCAGCCTCGAGACGCCTCAGCGGAAATGGGCCTCATCTCGCCTGGAGGGGAGAACCTCCTGGATTTTCTCGAGTTGCGGCAGGTCTTCTCGAGTTACGACGGGGTCCTCAGGGACCCGCTCTGGTGGCCTCAGGAAAGGCCAGTCCCCATGCGAGTGGCTAGGGGACCTCTCGGGATTCCTCTCCCGTCCATGCCGGGGCCTCAGTCCTTGTGTGGAGTCGGGGCCGGAACCTGAGGATTCCTCTCCAGTGTTGCCATGGATCTTGGGGTGCTTCTGAGTCTCCCCAGGGGAGTCAGGACTCGTTTCGAGTGGGGGCATGCACGTGCGCTTTCCTCCCGAGCTGCAGCAGTAGTGTCACGCTTCCTGTCACGTGGATCAAGGGATCTGTGGCTTGCCCTCGAGGCTGTCCCTCGAGGCTTTCCCACGAGGCTTTCCCACAAGGCTGTGCCACGTGCCACCTTGGTGTGAGTCGATCCTCGGCGTGAAAGACGAGCCGGTGAAGGGAAAAGAGGTTCCTCTGGGATGGACTGAGACATCTGGGGGACTCTTGGAATGGTGGCACGACCCTGGAGTTCCTCTCGCCGTTCCTGTTGAGAGGGCCTCCTCTTGAGATGCGACGGGAACGCCGGGAACTCTTTCCCGACGAAGCAGGGAATGGATCCCTCATCTCGAGCTACGAGGTGGAAACAGGGCTCCTCTGGATGTGGGCGGGACCCACGTGATTCCTCTCGAGTGGAGACGGCTCGGTCGGGGAACTTCTTGATTTGCACCAAGGGTGTGAAGGACCCTTTTGAAGTGCCAGAGGTGAGGTGTGATCAGCCTCGAGACGCCTCAGCGGAAATGGGCCTCATCTCGCCTGGAGGGGAGAACCTCCTGGATTTTCTCGAGTTGCGGCAGGTCTTCTCGAGTTACGACGGGGACCACAGGGACCCGCTCTGGTGGCCTCAGGAAAGGCCAGTCCCCATGCGAGTTGCTAGGGGACCTCTCGGGATTCCTCTCCCATCCATGCCGGGGCTTCAGTCCTTGTGTGGAGTCGGGGCCCAACCTGAGGATTCCTCTCCAGTGTTGCCATGGATCTTGGGGTGCTTCTGAGTCTCCCCACGGGAGTCAGGACTCGTTTCGAGTGGGGGCATGCACGTGCGCTTTCCTCCCGAGCTGCAGCAGTAGTGTCACGCTTCCTGTCACGTGGATCAAGGGATCTGTGGCTTGCCCTCGAGGCTGTCCCTCGAGGCTTTCCCACGAGGCTTTCCCACAAGGCTGTGCCACGTGCCACCTTGGTGTGAGTCGATCCTCGGCGTGAAAGACGAGCCGGTGAAGGGAAAAGAGGTTCCTCTGGGATGGACTGAGACATCTGGGGGACTCTTGGAATGGTGGCACGACCCTGGAGTTCCTCTCGCCGTTCCTGTTGAGAGGGCCTCCTCTTGAGATGCGACGGGAACGCCGGGAACTCTTTCCCGACGAAGCAGGGAAAGGATCCCTCATCTCGAGCTACGAGGCGGAAACGGGGCTCCTCTGGATGTGGGCGGGACCCTCGTGATTCCTCTCGAGTGGAGACGGCTAGGTCGGGGAACTTCTTGATTTGCACCAAGGGTGTGAAGGACCCTTTTGAAGTTCCAGAGGTGAGGTGTGATCAGCCTCGAGACGCCTCAGCGGAAATGGGCCTCATCTCGCCTGGAGGGGAGAACCTCCTGGATTTTCTCGAGTTGCGGCAGGTCTTCTCGAGTTACGACGGGGTCCTCAGGGACCCGCTCTGGTGGCCTCAGGAAAGGCCAGTCCCCATGCGAGTGGCTAGGGGACCTCTCGGGATTCCTCTCCCGTCCATGCCGGGGCCTCAGTCCTTGTGTGGAGTCGGGGCCGGAACCTGAGGATTCCTCTCCAGTGTTGCCATGGATCTTGGGGTGCTTCTGAGTCTCCCCAGGGGAGTCAGGACTCGTTTCGAGTGGGGGCATGCACGTGCGCTTTCCTCCCGAGCTGCAGCAGTAGTGTCACGCTTCCTGTCACGTGGATCAAGGGATCTGTGGCTTGCCCTCGAGGCTGTCCCTCGAGGCTTTCCCACGAGGCTTTCCCACAAGGCTGTGCCACGTGCCACCTTGGTGTGAGTCGATCCTCGGAGTGAAAGACGAGCCGGTGAAGGGAAAAGAGGTTCCTCTGGGATGGACTGAGACATCTGGGGGACTCTTGGAATGGTGGCACGACCCTGGAGTTCCTCTCGCCGTTCCTGTTGAGAGGGCCTCCTTTTGAGATGCGACGGGAAGGCCGGGAACTCTTTCCCGACGAAGCAGGGAAAGGATCCCTCATCTCGAGCTACGAGGTGGAAACAGGGCTCCTCTGGATGTGGGCGGGACCCACGTGATTCCTCTCGAGTGGAGACGGCTCGGTCGGGGAACTTCTTGATTTGCACCAAGGGTGTGAAGGACCCTTTTGAAGTGCCAGAGGTGAGGTGTGATCAGCCTCGAGACGCCTCAGCGGAAATGGGCCTCATCTCGCCTGGAGGGGAGAACCTCCTGGATTTTCTCGAGTTGCGGCAGGTCTTCTCGAGTTACGACGGGGACCACAGGGACCCGCTCTGGTGGCCTCAGGAAAGGCCAGTCCCCATGCGAGTTGCTAGGGGACCTCTCGGGATTCCTCTCCCATCCATGCCGGGGCTTCAGTCCTTGTGTGGAGTCGGGGCCCAACCTGAGGATTCCTCTCCAGTGTTGCCATGGATCTTGGGGTGCTTCTGAGTCTCCCCACGGGAGTCAGGACTCGTTTCGAGTGGGGGCATGCACGTGCGCTTTCCTCCCGAGCTGCAGCAGTAGTGTCACGCTTCCTGTCACGTGGATCAAGGGATCTGTGGCTTGCCCTCGAGGCTGTCCCTCGAGGCTTTCCCACGAGGCTTTCCCACAAGGCTGTGCCACGTGCCACCTTGGTGTGAGTCGATCCTCGGCGTGAAAGACGAGCCGGTGAAGGGAAAAGAGGTTCCTCTGGGATGGACTGAGACATCTGGGGGACTCTTGGAATGGTGGCACGACCCTGGAGTTCCTCTCGCCGTTCCTGTTGAGAGGGCCTCCTCTTGAGATGCGACGGGAACGCCGGGAACTCTTTCCCGACGAAGCAGGGAAAGGATCCCTCATCTCGAGCTACGAGGCGGAAACGGGGCTCCTCTGGATGTGGGCGGGACCCTCGTGATTCCTCTCGAGTGGAGACGGCTAGGTCGGGGAACTTCTTGATTTGCACCAAGGGTGTGAAGGACCCTTTTGAAGTTCCAGAGGTGAGGTGTGATCAGCCTCGAGACGCCTCAGCGGAAATGGGCCTCATCTCGCCTGGAGGGGAGAACCTCCTGGATTTTCTCGAGTTGCGGCAGGTCTTCTCGAGTTACGACGGGGTCCTCAGGGACCCGCTCTGGTGGCCTCAGGAAAGGCCAGTCCCCATGCGAGTGGCTAGGGGACCTCTCGGGATTCCTCTCCCGTCCATGCCGGGGCCTCAGTCCTTGTGTGGAGTCGGGGCCGGAACCTGAGGATTCCTCTCCAGTGTTGCCATGGATCTTGGGGTGCTTCTGAGTCTCCCCAGGGGAGTCAGGACTCGTTTCGAGTGGGGGCATGCACGTGCGCTTTCCTCCCGAGCTGCAGCAGTAGTGTCACGCTTCCTGTCACGTGGATCAAGGGATCTGTGGCTTGCCCTCGAGGCTGTCCCTCGAGGCTTTCCCACGAGGCTTTCCCACAAGGCTGTGCCACGTGCCACCTTGGTGTGAGTCGATCCTCGGAGTGAAAGACGAGCCGGTGAAGGGAAAAGAGGTTCCTCTGGGATGGACTGAGACATCTGGGGGACTCTTGGAATGGTGGCACGACCCTGGAGTTCCTCTCGCCGTTCCTGTTGAGAGGGCCTCCTTTTGAGATGCGACGGGAAGGCCGGGAACTCTTTCCCGACGAAGCAGGGAAAGGATCCCTCATCTCGAGCTACGAGGTGGAAACAGGGCTCCTCTGGATGTGGGCGGGACCCACGTGATTCCTCTCGAGTGGAGACGGCTCGGTCGGGGAACTTCTTGATTTGCACCAAGGGTGTGAAGGACCCTTTTGAAGTGCCAGAGGTGAGGTGTGATCAGCCTCGAGACGCCTCAGCGGAAATGGGCCTCATCTCGCCTGGAGGGGAGAACCTCCTGGATTTTCTCGAGTTGCGGCAGGTCTTCTCGAGTTACGACGGGGACCACAGGGACCCGCTCTGGTGGCCTCAGGAAAGGCCAGTCCCCATGCGAGTTGCTAGGGGACCTCTCGGGATTCCTCTCCCATCCATGCCGGGGCTTCAGTCCTTGTGTGGAGTCGGGGCCCAACCTGAGGATTCCTCTCCAGTGTTGCCATGGATCTTGGGGTGCTTCTGAGTCTCCCCACGGGAGTCAGGACTCGTTTCGAGTGGGGGCATGCACGTGCGCTTTCCTCCCGAGCTGCAGCAGTAGTGTCACGCTTCCTGTCACGTGGATCAAGGGATCTGTGGCTTGCCCTCGAGGCTGTCCCTCGAGGCTTTCCCACGAGGCTTTCCCACAAGGCTGTGCCACGTGCCACCTTGGTGTGAGTCGATCCTCGGCGTGAAAGACGAGCCGGTGAAGGGAAAAGAGGTTCCTCTGGGATGGACTGAGACATCTGGGGGACTCTTGGAATGGTGGCACGACCCTGGAGTTCCTCTCGCCGTTCCTGTTGAGAGGGCCTCCTCTTGAGATGCGACGGGAACGCCGGGAACTCTTTCCCGACGAAGCAGGGAAAGGATCCCTCATCTCGAGCTACGAGGCGGAAACGGGGCTCCTCTGGATGTGGGCGGGACCCTCGTGATTCCTCTCGAGTGGAGACGGCTAGGTCGGGGAACTTCTTGATTTGCACCAAGGGTGTGAAGGACCCTTTTGAAGTTCCAGAGGTGAGGTGTGATCAGCCTCGAGACGCCTCAGCGGAAATGGGCCTCATCTCGCCTGGAGGGGAGAACCTCCTGGATTTTCTCGAGTTGCGGCAGGTCTTCTCGAGTTACGACGGGGTCCTCAGGGACCCGCTCTGGTGGCCTCAGGAAAGGCCAGTCCCCATGCGAGTGGCTAGGGGACCTCTCGGGATTCCTCTCCCGTCCATGCCGGGGCCTCAGTCCTTGTGTGGAGTCGGGGCCGGAACCTGAGGATTCCTCTCCAGTGTTGCCATGGATCTTGGGGTGCTTCTGAGTCTCCCCAGGGGAGTCAGGACTCGTTTCGAGTGGGGGCATGCACGTGCGCTTTCCTCCCGAGCTGCAGCAGTAGTGTCACGCTTCCTGTCACGTGGATCAAGGGATCTGTGGCTTGCCCTCGAGGCTGTCCCTCGAGGCTTTCCCACGAGGCTTTCCCACAAGGCTGTGCCACGTGCCACCTTGGTGTGAGTCGATCCTCGGAGTGAAAGACGAGCCGGTGAAGGGAAAAGAGGTTCCTCTGGGATGGACTGAGACATCTGGGGGACTCTTGGAATGGTGGCACGACCCTGGAGTTCCTCTCGCCGTTCCTGTTGAGAGGGCCTCCTTTTGAGATGCGACGGGAAGGCCGGGAACTCTTTCCCGACGAAGCAGGGAAAGGATCCCTCATCTCGAGCTACGAGGCGGAAACGGGGCTCCTCTGGATGTGGGCGGGACCCTCGTGATTCCTCTCGAGTGGAGACGGCTAGGTCGGGGAACTTCTTGATTTGCACCAAGGGTGTGAAGGACCCTTTCGAAGTTCCAGAGGTGAGGTGTGATCAGCCTCGAGACGCCTCAGCGGAAATGGGCCTCATCTCGCCTGGAGGGGAGAACCTCCTGGATTTTCTCGAGTTGCGGCAGGTCTTCTCGAGTTACGACGGGGACCTCAGGGACCCGCTCTGGTGGGCTCAGGAAAGGCCAGTCCCCATGCGAGTTGCTAGGGTCCCTCTCGGGATTCCTCTCCCGTCCATGCCGGGGCCTCAGTCCTTGTGTGGAGTCGGGGCCGGAACATGAGGATTCCTCTCCAGTGTTGCCATGGATCTTGGGGTGCTTCTGAGTCTCCCCAGGGGAGTCAGGCCTCGTCTCGAGTGGGGGCATGCACGTGCACTTTCCTCCCGAGCTGCAGCAGTAGTGTCACGCTTCCTGTCACGTGGATCAAGGGATCTGTGGCTTTCCCTCGAGGCTGTCCCTCGAGGCTTTCCCACGAGGCTTTCCCACAGGGCTGTGCCTCGTGCCACCTTTGTGTGAGTCGATCCTCGGCGTGAAAGACGAGCTGGTGAAGGGAGAAGAGGTTCCTCTGGAATGGACTGAGACATCTGGGGGACTCTTGGAATGGTGGCACGACCCTGGAGTTCCTCTCGCCGTTCCTGTTGAGAGGGCCTCCTCTTGAGATGCGACGGGAACGCCGGGAACTCTTTCCCGACGAAGCAGGGAATGGATCCCTCATCTCGAGCTACGAGGTGGAAACAGGGCTCCTCTGGATGTGGGCGGGACCCACGTGATTCCTCTCGAGTGGAGACGGCTCGGTCGGGGAACTTCTTGATTTGCACCAAGGGTGTGAAGGACCCTTTCGAAGTGCCAGAGGTGAGGTGTGATCAGCCTCGAGACGCCTCAGCGGAAATGGGCCTCATCTCGCCTGGAGGGGAGAACCTCCTGGATTTTCTCGAGTTGCGGCAGGTCTTCTTGAGTTACGACGGGGACCACAGGGACCCGCTCTGGTGGCCTCAGGAAAGGCCAGTCCCCATGCGAGTTGCTAGGGGACCTCTCGGGATTCCTCTCCCATCCATGCCGGGGCTTCAGTCCTTGTGTGGAGTCGGGGCCCAACCTGAGGATTCCTCTCCAGTGTTGCCATGGATCTTGGGGTGCTTCTGAGTCTCCCCAGGGGAGTCAGGACTCGTTTCGAGTGGGGGCATGCACGTGCGCTTTCCTCCCGAGCTGCAGCAGTAGTGTCACGCTTCCTGTCACGTGGATCAAGGGATCTGTGGCTTGCCCTCGAGGCTGTCCCTCGAGGCTTTCCCACGAGGCTTTCCCACAAGGCTGTGCCACGTGCCACCTTGGTGTGAGTCGATCCTCGGAGTGAAAGACGAGCCGGTGAAGGGAAAAGAGGTTCCTCTGGGATGGACTGAGACATCTGGGGGACTCTTGGAATGGTGGCACGACCCTGGAGTTCCTCTCGCCGTTCCTGTTGAGAGGGCCTCCTCTTGAGATGCGACGGGAACGCCGGGAACTCTTTCCCGACGAAGCAGGGAAAGGATCCCTCATCTCGAGCTACGAGGCGGAAACGGGGCTCCTCTGGATGTGGGCGGGACCCTCGTGATTCCTCTCGAGTGGAGACGGCTAGGTCGGGGAACTTCTTGATTTGCACCAAGGGTGTGAAGGACCCTTTTGAAGTTCCAGAGGTGAGGTGTGATCAGCCTCGAGACGCCTCAGCGGAAATGGGCCTCATCTCGCCTGGAGGGGAGAACCTCCTGGATTTTCTCGAGTTGCGGCAGGTCTTCTCGAGTTACGACGGGGTCCTCAGGGACCCGCTCTGGTGGCCTCAGGAAAGGCCAGTCCCCATGCGAGTGGCTAGGGGACCTCTCGGGATTCCTCTCCCGTCCATGCCGGGGCCTCAGTCCTTGTGTGGAGTCGGGGCCGGAACCTGAGGATTCCTCTCCAGTGTTGCCATGGATCTTGGGGTGCTTCTGAGTCTCCCCAGGGGAGTCAGGACTCGTTTCGAGTGGGGGCATGCACGTGCGCTTTCCTCCCGAGCTGCAGCAGTAGTGTCACGCTTCCTGTCACGTGGATCAAGGGATCTGTGGCTTGCCCTCGAGGCTGTCCCTCGAGGCTTTCCCACGAGGCTTTCCCACAAGGCTGTGCCACGTGCCACCTTGGTGTGAGTCGATCCTCGGCGTGAAAGACGAGCCGGTGAAGGGAAAAGAGGTTCCTCTGGGATGGACTGAGACATCTGGGGGACTCTTGGAATGGTGGCACGACCCTGGAGTTCCTCTCGCCGTTCCTGTTGAGAGGGCCTCCTCTTGAGATGCGACGGGAACGCCGGGAACTCTTTCCCGACGAAGCAGGGAATGGATCCCTCATCTCGAGCTACGAGGCGGAAACGGGGCTCCTCTGGATGTGGGCGGGACCCACGTGATTCCTCTCGAGTGGAGACGGCTCGGTCGGGGAACTTCTTGATTTGCACCAAGGGTGTGAAGGACCCTTTTGAAGTGCCAGAGGTGAGGTGTGATCAGCCTCGAGACGCCTCAGCGGAAATGGGCCTCATCTCGCCTGGAGGGGAGAACCTCCTGGATTTTCTCGAGTTGCGGCAGGTCTTCTCGAGTTACGACGGGGACCACAGGGACCCGCTCTGGTGGCCTCAGGAAAGGCCAGTCCCCATGCGAGTTGCTAGGGGACCTCTCGGGATTCCTCTCCCATCCATGCCGGGGCTTCAGTCCTTGTGTGGAGTCGGGGCCCAACCTGAGGATTCCTCTCCAGTGTTGCCATGGATCTTGGGGTGCTTCTGAGTCTCCCCAGGGGAGTCAGGACTCGTTTCGAGTGGGGGCATGCACGTGCGCTTTCCTCCCGAGCTGCAGCAGTAGTGTCACGCTTCCTGTCACGTGGATCAAGGGATCTGTGGCTTGCCCTCGAGGCTGTCCCTCGAGGCTTTCCCACGAGGCTTTCCCACAAGGCTGTGCCACGTGCCACCTTGGTGTGAGTCGATCCTCGGCGTGAAAGACGAGCCGGTGAAGGGAAAAGAGGTTCCTCTGGGATGGACTGAGACATCTGGGGGACTCTTGGAATGGTGGCACGACCCTGGAGTTCCTCTCGCCGTTCCTGTTGAGAGGGCCTCCTCTTGAGATGCGACGGGAACGCCGGGAACTCTTTCCCGACGAAGCAGGGAAAGGATCCCTCATCTCGAGCTACGAGGCGGAAACGGGGCTCCTCTGGATGTGGGCGGGACCCTCGTGATTCCTCTCGAGTGGAGACGGCTAGGTCGGGGAACTTCTTGATTTGCACCAAGGGTGTGAAGGACCCTTTTGAAGTTCCAGAGGTGAGGTGTGATCAGCCTCGAGACGCCTCAGCGGAAATGGGCCTCATCTCGCCTGGAGGGGAGAACCTCCTGGATTTTCTCGAGTTGCGGCAGGTCTTCTCGAGTTACGACGGGGTCCTCAGGGACCCGCTCTGGTGGCCTCAGGAAAGGCCAGTCCCCATGCGAGTGGCTAGGGGACCTCTCGGGATTCCTCTCCCGTCCATGCCGGGGCCTCAGTCCTTGTGTGGAGTCGGGGCCGGAACCTGAGGATTCCTCTCCAGTATTGCCATGGATCTTGGGGTGCTTCTGAGTCTCCCCAGGGGAGTCAGGACTCGTTTCGAGTGGGGGCATGCACGTGCGCTTTCCTCCCGAGCTGCAGCAGTAGTGTCACGCTTCCTGTCACGTGGATCAAGGGATCTGTGGCTTGCCCTCGAGGCTGTCCCTCGAGGCTTTCCCACGAGGCTTTCCCACAAGGCTGTGCCACGTGCCACCTTGGTGTGAGTCGATCCTCGGAGTGAAAGACGAGCCGGTGAAGGGAAAAGAGGTTCCTCTGGGATGGACTGAGACATCTGGGGGACTCTTGGAATGGTGGCACGACCCTGGAGTTCCTCTCGCCGTTCCTGTTGAGAGGGCCTCCTTTTGAGATGCGACGGGAAGGCCGGGAACTCTTTCCCGACGAAGCAGGGAAAGGATCCCTCATCTCGAGCTACGAGGCGGAAACGGGGCTCCTCTGGATGTGGGCGGGACCCTCGTGATTCCTCTCGAGTGGAGACGGCTAGGTCGGGGAACTTCTTGATTTGCACCAAGGGTGTGAAGGACCCTTTCGAAGTTCCAGAGGTGAGGTGTGATCAGCCTCGAGACGCCTCAGCGGAAATGGGCCTCATCTCGCCTGGAGGGGAGAACCTCCTGGATTTTCTCGAGTTGCGGCAGGTCTTCTCGAGTTACGACGGGGACCTCAGGGACCCGCTCTGGTGGGCTCAGGAAAGGCCAGTCCCCATGCGAGTTGCTAGGGTCCCTCTCGGGATTCCTCTCCCATCCATGCCGGGGCTTCAGTCCTTGTGTGGAGTCGGGGCCCAACCTGAGGATTCCTCTCCAGTGTTGCCATGGATCTTGGGGTGCTTCTGAGTCTCCCCAGGGGAGTCAGGACTCGTTTCGAGTGGGGGCATGCACGTGCGCTTTCCTCCCGAGCTGCAGCAGTAGTGTCACGCTTCCTGTCACGTGGATCAAGGGATCTGTGGCTTGCCCTCGAGGCTGTCCCTCGAGGCTTTCCCACGAGGCTTTCCCACAAGGCTGTGCCACGTGCCACCTTGGTGTGAGTCGATCCTCGGCGTGAAAGACGAGCCGGTGAAGGGAAAAGAGGTTCCTCTGGGATGGACTGAGACATCTGGGGGACTCTTGGAATGGTGGCACGACCCTGGAGTTCCTCTCGCCGTTCCTGTTGAGAGGGCCTCCTCTTGAGATGCGACGGGAACGCCGGGAACTCTTTCCCGACGAAGCAGGGAATGGATCCCTCATCTCGAGCTACGAGGTGGAAACAGGGCTCCTCTGGATGTGGGCGGGACCCACGTGATTCCTCTCGAGTGGAGACGGCTCGGTCGGGGAACTTCTTGATTTGCACCAAGGGTGTGAAGGACCCTTTTGAAGTGCCAGAGGTGAGGTGTGATCAGCCTCGAGACGCCTCAGCGGAAATGGGCCTCATCTCGCCTGGAGGGGAGAACCTCCTGGATTTTCTCGAGTTGCGGCAGGTCTTCTCGAGTTACGACGGGGACCACAGGGACCCGCTCTGGTGGCCTCAGGAAAGGCCAGTCCCCATGCGAGTTGCTAGGGGACCTCTCGGGATTCCTCTCCCATCCATGCCGGGGCTTCAGTCCTTGTGTGGATTCGGGGCCCAACCTGAGGATTCCTCTCCAGTGTTGCCATGGATCTTGGGGTGCTTCTGAGTCTCCCCAGGGGAGTCAGGACTCGTTTCGAGTGGGGGCATGCACGTGCGCTTTCCTCCCGAGCTGCAGCAGTAGTGTCACGCTTCCTGTCACGTGGATCAAGGGATCTGTGGCTTGCCCTCGAGGCTGTCCCTCGAGGCTTTCCCACGAGGCTTTCCCACAAGGCTGTGCCACGTGCCACCTTGGTGTGAGTCGATCCTCGGCGTGAAAGACGAGCCGGTGAAGGGAAAAGAGGTTCCTCTGGGATGGACTGAGACATCTGGGGGACTCTTGGAATGGTGGCACGACCCTGGAGTTCCTCTCGCCGTTCCTGTTGAGAGGGCCTCCTCTTGAGATGCGACGGGAACGCCGGGAACTCTTTCCCGACGAAGCAGGGAAAGGATCCCTCATCTCGAGCTACGAGGCGGAAACGGGGCTCCTCTGGATGTGGGCGGGACCCTCGTGATTCCTCTCGAGTGGAGACGGCTAGGTCGGGGAACTTCTTGATTTGCACCAAGGGTGTGAAGGACCCTTTTGAAGTTCCAGAGGTGAGGTGTGATCAGCCTCGAGACGCCTCAGCGGAAATGGGCCTCATCTCGCCTGGAGGGGAGAACCTCCTGGATTTTCTCGAGTTGCGGCAGGTCTTCTCGAGTTACGGTGGGGACCTCAGGGACCCGCTCTGGTGGCCTCAGGAAAGGCCAGTCCCCATGCGAGTTGCTAGGGGACCTCTCGGGATTCCTCTCCCGTCCATGTCGGGGCCTCAGTCCTTGTGTGGAGTCGGGGCCGGAACCTGAGGATTCCTCTCCAGTGTTGCCATGGATCTTGGGGTGCTTCTGAGTCTCCCCAGGGGAGTCAGGCCTCGTCTCGAGTGGGGGCATGCACGTGCGGTTTCCTCCCGATCTGCAGCAGTAGTGTCACGCTTGCTGTCACTTGGATCAAGGGATCTGTGGCTTTCCCTCGAGGCTGTCCCTCGAGGCTTTCCCACGAGGCTTTCCCACAGGGCTGTGCCACGTGCCACCTTGGTGTGAGTCGATCCTCGGCGTGAAAGACGAGCCGGTGAAGGGAAAAGAGGTTCCTGTGGAATGGACTGAGACATCTGGGGGACTCTTGGAATGGTGGCACGACCCTGGAGTTCCTCTCGCCGTTCCTGTTGAGAGGGCCTCCTCTTGAGATGCGACGGGAACGCCGGGAACTCTTTCCCGACGAAGCAGGGAAAGGATCCCTCATCTCGAGCTACGAGGCGGAAACGGGGCTCCTCTGGATGTGGGCGGGACCCTCGTGATTCCTCTCGAGTGGAGACGGCTAGGTCGGGGAACTTCTTGATTTGCACCAAGGGTGTGAAGGACCCTTTTGAAGTTCCAGAGGTGAGGTGTGATCAGCCTCGAGACGCCTCAGCGGAAATGGGCCTCATCTCGCCTGGAGGGGAGAACCTCCTGGATTTTCTCGAGTTGCGGCAGGTCTTCTCGAGTTACGGCGGGGACCTCAGGGACCCGCTCTGGTGGCCTCAGGAAAGGCCAGTCCCCATGCGAGTTGCTAGGGGACCTCTCGGGATTCCTCTCCCGTCCATGCCGGGGCCTCAGTCCTTGTGTGGAGTCGGGGCCGGAACCTGAGGATTCCTCTCCAGTGTTGCCATGGATCTTGGGGTGCTTCTGAGTCTCCCCAGGGGAGTCAGGCCTCGTTTCGAGTGGGGGCATGCACGTGCGCTTTCCTCCCGAGCTGCAGCAGTAGTGTCACGCTTCCTGTCACGTGGATCAAGGGATCTGTGGCTTGCCCTCGAGGCTGTCCCTCGAGGCTTTCCCACGAGGCTTTCCCACAAGGCTGTGCCACGTGCCACCTTGGTGTGAGTCGATCCTCGGCGTGAAAGACGAGCCGGTGAAGGGAAAAGAGGTTCCTCTGGGATGGACTGAGACATCTGGGGGACTCTTGGAATGGTGGCACGACCCTGGAGTTCCTCTCGTCGTTCCTGTTGAGAGGGCCTCCTTTTGAGATGCGACGGGAAGGCCGGGAACTCTTTCCCGACGAAGCAGGGAAAGGATCCCTCATCTCGAGCTACGAGGCGGAAACGGGGCTCCTCTGGATGTGGGCGGGACCCTCGTGATTCCTCTCGAGTGGAGACGGCTAGGTCGGGGAACTTCTTGATTTGCACCAAGGGTGTGAAGGACCCTTTCGAAGTTCCAGAGGTGAGGTGTGATCAGCCTCGAGACGCCTCAGCGGAAATGGGCCTCATCTCGCCTGGAGGGGAGAACCTCCTGGATTTTCTCGAGTTGCGGCAGGTCTTCTCGAGTTACGACGGGGACCTCAGGGACCCGCTCTGGTGGGCTCAGGAAAGGCCAGACCCCATGCGAGTTGCTAGGGTCCCTCTCGGGATTCCTCTCCCGTCCATGCCGGGGCCTCAGTCCTTGTGTGGAGTCGGGGCCGGAACCTGAGGATTCCTCTCCAGTGTTGCCATGGATCTTGGGGTGCTTCTGAGTCTCCCCAGGGGAGTCAGGCCTCGTCTCGAGTGGGGGCATGCACGTGCACTTTCCTCCCGAGCTGCAGCAGTAGTGTCACGCTTCCTGTCACGTGGATCAAGGGATCTGTGGCTTTCCCTCGAGGCTGTCCCTCGAGGCTTTCCCACGAGGCTTTCCCACAGGGCTGTGCCACGTGCCACCTTGGTGTGAGTCGATCCTCGGCGTGAAAGACGAGCTGGTGAAGGGAGAAGAGGTTCCTCTGGAATGGACTGAGACATCTGGGGGACTCTTGGAATGGTGGCACGACCCTGGAGTTCCTCTCGCCGTTCCTGTTGAGAGGGCCTCCTCTTGAGATGCGACGGGAACGCCGGGAACTCTTTCCCGACGAAGCAGGGAATGGATCCCTCATCTCGAGCTACGAGGTGGAAACAGGGCTCCTCTGGATGTGGGCCGGACCCACGTGATTCCTCTCGAGTGGAGACGGCTCGGTCGGGGAACTTCTTGATTTGCACCAAGGGTGTGAAGGACCCTTTCGAAGTGCCAGAGGTGAGGTGTGATCAGCCTCGAGACGCCTCAGCGGAAATGGGCCTCATCTCGCCTGGAGGGGAGAACCTCCTGGATTTTCTCGAGTTGCGGCAGGTCTTCTCGAGTTACGACGGGGACCACAGGGACCCGCTCTGGTGGCCTCAGGAAAGGCCAGTCCCCATGCGAGTTGCTAGGGGACCTCTCGGGATTCCTCTCCCATCCATGCCGGGGCTTCAGTCCTTGTGTGGAGTCGGGGCCCAACCTGAGGATTCCTCTCCAGTGTTGCCATGGATCTTGGGGTGCTTCTGAGTCTCCCCAGGGGAGTCAGGCCTCGTCTCGAGTGGGGGCATGAACGTGCGCTTTCCTCCCGAGCTGCAGCAGTAGTGTCACGCTTCCTGTCACGTGGAACAAGGGATCTGTGGCTTTCCCTCGAGGCTGTCCCTCGAGGCTTTCCCACGAGGCTTTCCCACAGGGCTGTGCCACGTGCCACCTTGGTGTGAGTCGATCCTCGGCGTGAAAGATGAGCCGGTGAAGGGAAAAGAGGTTCCTCTGGAATGGACTGAGACAACTGGGGGACTCTTGGAATGGTGGCACGACCCTGGAGTTCCTCTCGTCGTTCCTGTTGAGAAGGCCTCCTCTTGAGATGCGACGGGAATGCCGGGAACTCTTTCGCGACGAAGCAGGGAAAGGATCCCTCATCTCGAGCTACGAGGCGGAAACGGGGCTCCTCTGGATGTGGGCGGGACCCTCGTGATTCCTCTCGAGTGGAGACGGCTAGGTCGGGGAACTTCTTGATTTGCACCAAGGGTGTGAAGGACCCTTTCGAAGTTCCAGAGGGGAGGTGTGATCAGCCTCGAGACGCCTCAGCGGAAATGGGCCTCATCTCGCCTGGAGGGGAGAACCTCCTGGATTTTCTCGAGTTGCGGCAGATCTTCTCGAGTTACGACGGGGACCTCAGGGACCCGCTCTGGTGGCCTCAGGAAAGGCCAGTCCCCATGCGAGTTGCTAGGGGACCTCTCGGGATTCCTCTCCCGTCCATGCCGGGGCCTCAGTCCTTGTGTGGAGTCGGGGCCGGAACCTGAGGATTCCTCTCCAGTGTTGCCATGGATCTTGGGGTGCTTCTGAGTCTCCCCAGGGGAGTCAGGCCTCGTCTCGAGTGGGGGCATGCACGTGCGCTTTCCTCCTGAGCTGCAGCCGTAGTGTCACGCTTCCTTTCACGTGGATCAAGGGATCTGTGGCTTTCCCTCGAGGCTTTCCCACGAGGCTTTCCCACAGGGCTGTGCCACGTGCCACCTTGGTGTGAGTCGATCCTCGGCGTGAAAGACGAGCCGGTGAAGGGAAAAGAGGTTCCTCTGGAATGGACTGAGACATCTGGGGGACTCTTGGAATGGTGGCACGACCCTGGAGTTCCTCTCGCCGTTCCTGTTGAGAGGGCCTCCTCTTGAGATGCGACGGGAACGCCGGGAACTCTTTCCCGACGAAGCAGGGAAAGGATCCCTCATCTCGAGCTACGAGGCGGAAACGGGGCTCCTCTGGATGTGGGCGGGACCCACGTGATTCCTCTCGAGTGGAGACGGCTAGGTCGGGGAACTTCTTGATTTGCACCAAGGGTGTGAAGGACCCTTTCGAAGTTCCAGAGGTGAGGTGTGATCAGCCTCGAGACGCTTCAGCGGAAATGGGCCTCATCTCGCCTGGAGGGGAGAACCTCCTGGATTTTCTCGAGTTGCGGCAGGTCTTCTCGAGTTACGACGGGGACCTCAGGGACCCGCTCTGGTGGCCTCAGGAAAGGCCAGTCCCCATGCGAGTTCCTAGGGGACCTCTCGGGATTCCTATCCCGTCCATGCCGGGGCCTCGGTCCTTGTGTGGAGTCGGGGCCGGAACCTGAGGATTCCTCTCCAGTGTTGCCATGGATCTTGGGGTGCTTCTGAGTCTCCCCAGGGGAGTCAGGCCTCGTCTCGAGTGGGGGCATGCACGTGCGCTTTCCTCCCGAGCTGCAACAGTAGTGTCAAGCTTCCTGTCACGTGGATCAAGGGATCTGTGGCTTTCCCTCGAGGCTGTCCCTCGAGGCTTTCCCAAGAGGCTTTCCCACAGGGCTGTGCCACGTGCCACCTTGGTGTGAGTCGATCCTCGGCGTGAAAGACGAGCCGGTGAAGGGAAAAGAGGTTCCTCTGGAATGGACTGAGACATCTGGGGGACTCTTGGAATGGTGGCACGACCCTGGAGTTCCTCTCGCCGTTCCTGTTGAGAGGGCCTCCTCTTGAGATGCGACGGGAACGCCGGGAACTCTTTCCCGTCGAAGCAGGGAAAGGATCCCTCATCTCGAGCTACGAGGCGGAAACGGGGCTCCTCTGGATGTGGGCGGGACCCTCGTGATTCCTCTCGAGTGGAGACGGGTATGTCGGGGAACTTCTTGATTTGCACCAAGGGTGTGAAGGACCCTTTTGAAGTTCCAGAGGTGAGGTGTGATCAGCCTGGAGACGCCTCAGTGGAAATTGGCCTCATCTCGCCTGGAGGGGAGAACCTCCTGGATTTTCTCGAGTTGCGGCAGGTCTTCTCGAGTTACGGCGGGGACCTCAGGGACCCGCTCTGGTGGCCTCAGGAAAGGCCAGTCCCCATGCGAGTTGCTAGGGGACCTCTCGGGATTCCTGTCCCGTCCATGCCGGGGCCTCAGTCCTTGTGTGGAGTCGGGGCCGGAACCTGAGGATTCCTCTCCAGTGTTGCCATGGATCTTGGGGTGCTTCTGAGTCTCCCCAGGGGAGTCAGGCCTCGTCTCGAGTGGGGGCATGCACGTGCGCTTTCCTCCCGAGCTGCAGCAGTAGTGTCACGCTTCCTGTCACGTGGATCAAGGGATCTGTGGCTTTCCCTCGAGGCTGTCCCTCGAGGGTTTCCCACGAGGCTTTCCCACAGGGCTGTGCCACGTGCCACCTTGGTGTGAGTCGATCCTCGGCGTGAAAGACGAGCCGGTGAAGGGAAAAGAGGTTCCTCTGGAATGGACTGAGACATCTGGGGGACTCTTGGAATGGTGGCACGACCCTGGAGTTCCTCTCGCCGTTCCTGTTGAGAGGGCCTCCTCTTGAGATGGGACGGGAACGCCGGGAACTCTTTCCCGACGAAGCAGGGAAAGGATCCCTCATCTCGAGCTACGAGGCAGAAACGGGGCTCCTCTGGATGTGGGCGGGACCCTCGTGATTCCTCTCGAGTGGAGACGGGTTTGTCGGGGAACTTCTTGATTTGCACCAAGGGTGTGAAGGACCCTTTCGAAGTTCCAGAGGGGAGGTGTGATCAGCCTCGAGACGCCTCAGCGGAAATGGGCCTCATCTCGCCTGGAGGGGAGAACCTCCTGGATTTTCTCGAGTTGCGGCAGGTCTTCTCGAGTTACGACGGGGTCCTCAGGGACCGGCTCTGGTGGCCTCAGGAAAGGCCAGTCCCCATGCGAGTGGCTAGGGGACCTCTCGGGATTCCTCTCCCGTCCATGCCGGGGCCTCAGTCCTTGTGTGGAGTCGGTGCCGGAACCTGAGGATTCCTCTCCAGTGTTGCCATGGATCTTGGGGTGCTTCTGAGTCTCCCCAGAGGAGTCAGGACTCGTTTCGAGTGGGGGCATGCACGTGCGCTTTCCTCCCGAGCTGCAGCAGTAGTGTCACGCTTCCTGTCACGTGGATCAAGGGATCTGTGGCTTGCCCTCGAGGCTGTCCTTCGAGGCTTTCCCACGAGGCTTTCCCACAAGGCTGTGCCACGTGCCACCTTGGTGTGAGTCGATCCTCGGCGTGAAAGACGAGCCGGTGAAGGGAAAAGAGGTTCCTCTGGGATGGACTGAGACATCTGGGGGACTCTTGGAATGGTGGCACGACCCTGGAGTTCCTCTCGCCCTTCCTGTTGAGAGGGCCTCCTCTTGAGATGCGACGGGAACGCCGGGAACTCTTTCCCGACGAAGCAGGGAAAGGATCCCTCATCTCGAGCTACGAGGCGGAAACGGGGCTCCTCTGGATGTGGGCGGGACCCTCGTGATTCCTCTCGAGTGGAGACGGCTAGGTCGGGGAACTTCTTGATTTGCACCAAGGGTGTGAAGGACCCTTTCGAAGTTCCAGAGGTGAGGTGTGATCAGCCTCGAGACGCCTCAGCGGAAATGGGCCTCATCTCGCCTGGAGGGGAGAACCTCCTGGATTTTCTCGAGTTGCGGCAGGTCTTCTCGAGTTACGGCGGGGACCTCAGGGACCCGCTCTGGTGGCCTCAGGAAAGGCCAGTCCCCATGCGAGTTGCTAGGGGACCTCTCGGGATTCCTCTCCCGTCCATGCCGGGGCCTCAGTCCTTGTGTGGAGTCGGGGCCGGAACCTGAGGATTCCTCTCCAGTGTTGCCGTGGATCTTGGGGTGCTTCTGAGTCTCCCCAGGGGAGTCAGGCCTCGTCTCGAGTGGGGGCATGCACGTGCGCTTTCCTCCCGAGCTGCAGCAGTAGTGTCACGCTTCCTGTCACGTGGATCAAGGGATCTGTGGCTTTCCCTCGAGGCTGTCCCTCGAGGGTTTCCCACGAGGCTTTCCCACAGGGCTGTGCCACGTGCCACCTTGGTGTGAGTCGATCCTCGGCGTGAAAGACGAGCCGGTGAAGGGAAAAGAGGTTCCTGTGGAATGGACTGAGACATCTGGGGGACTCTTGGAATGGTGGCACGACCCTGGAGTTCCTCTCGCCGTTCCTGTTGAGAGGGCCTCCTCTTGAGATGGGACGGGAACGCCGGGAACTCTTTCCCGACGAAGCAGGGAAAGGATCCCTCATCTCGAGCTACGAGGCAGAAACGGGGCTCCTCTGGATGTGGGCGGGACCCTCGTGATTCCTCTCGAGTGGAGACGGGTTTGTCGGGGAACTTCTTGATTTGCACCAAGGGTGTGAAGGACCCTTTCGAAGTTCCAGAGGGGAGGTGTGATCAGCCTCGAGACGCCTCAGCGGAAATGGGCCTCATCTCGCCTGGAGGGGAGAACCTCCTGGATTTTCTCGAGTTGCGGCAGGTCTTCTCGAGTTACGACGGGGTCCTCAGGGACCCGCTCTGGTGGCCTCAGGAAAGGCCAGTCCCCATGCGAGTGGCTAGGGGACCTCTCGGGATTCCTCTCCCGTCCATGCCGGGGCCTCAGTCCTTGTGTGGAGTCGGGGCCGGAACCTGAGGATTCCTCTCCAGTGTTGCCATGGATCTTGGGGTGCTTCTGAGTCTCCCCAGGGGAGTCAGGACTCGTTTCGAGTGGGGGCATGCACGTGCGCTTTCCTCCCGAGCTGCAGCAGTAGTGTCACGCTTCCTGTCACGTGGATCAAGGGATCTGTGGCTTGCCCTCGAGGCTGTCCCTCGAGGCTTTCCCACGAGGCTTTCCCACAAGGCTGTGCCACGTGCCACCTTGGTGTGAGTCGATCCTCGGCGTGAAAGACGAGCCGGTGAAGGGAAAAGAGGTTCCTCTGGGATGGACTGAGACATCTGGGGGACTCTTGGAATGGTGGCACGACCCTGGAGTTCCTCTCGCCGTTCCTGTTGAGAGGGCCTCCTTTTGAGATGCGACGGGAAGGCCGGGAACTCTTTCCCGACGAAGCAGGGAAAGGATCCCTCATCTCGAGCTACGAGGCGGAAACGGGGCTCCTCTGGATGTGGGCGGGACCCTCGTGATTCCTCTCGAGTGGAGACGGCTAGGTCGGGGAACTTCTTGATTTGCACCAAGGGTGTGAAGGACCCTTTCGAAGTTCCAGAGGTGAGGTGTGATCAGCCTCGAGACGCCTCAGCGGAAATGGGCCTCATCTCGCCTGGAGGGGAGAACCTCCTGGATTTTCTCGAGTTGCGGCAGGTCTTCTCGAGTTACGACGGGGACCTCAGGGACCCGCTCTGGTGGGCTCAGGAAAGGCCAGTCCCCATGCGAGTTGCTAGGGTCCCTCTCGGGATTCCTCTCCCGTCCATGCCGGGGCCTCAGTCCTTGTGTGGAGTCGGGGCCGGAACCTGAGGATTCCTCTCCAGTGTTGCCATGGATCTTGGGGTGCTTCTGAGTCTCCCCAGGGGAGTCAGGCCTCGTCTCGAGTGGGGGCATGCACGTGCACTTTCCTCCCGAGCTGCAGCAGTAGTGTCACGCTTCCTGTCACGTGGATCAAGGGATCTGTGGCTTTCCCTCGAGGCTGTCCCTCGAGGCTTTCCCACGAGGCTTTCCCACAGGGCTGTGCCACGTGCCACCTTGGTGTGAGTCGATCCTCGGCGTGAAAGACGAGCTGGTGAAGGGAGAAGAGGTTCCTCTGGAATGGACTGAGACATCTGGGGGACTCTTGGAATGGTGGCACGACCCTGGAGTTCCTCTCGCCGTTCCTGTTGAGAGGGCCTCCTCTTGAGATGCGACGGGAACGCCGGGAACTCTTTCCCGACGAAGCAGGGAAAGGATCCCTCATCTCGAGCTACGAGGCGGAAACGGGGCTCCTCTGGATGTGGGCGGGACCCTCGTGATTCCTCTCGAGTGGAGACGGGTATGTCGGGGAACTTCTTGATTTGCACCAAGGGTGTGAAGGAGCCTTTCGAAGTTCCAGAGGTGAGGTGTGATCAGCCTCGAGACGCCTCAGCGGAAATGGGCCTCATCTCGCCTGGAGGGGAGAACCTCCTGGATTTTCTCGAGTTGCGGCAGGTCTTCTCGAGTTACGACGGGGTCCTCAGGGACCCGCTCTGGTGGCCTCAGGAAAGGCCAGTCCCTATGCGAGTGGCTAGGGGACCTCTCGGGATTCCTCTCCCGTCCATGCCGGGGCCTCAGTCCTTGTGTGGAGTCGGGGCCGGAACCTGAGGATTCCTCTCCAGTGTTGCCATGGATCTTGGGGTGCTTCTGAGTCTCCCCAGGGGAGTCAGGACTCGTTTCGAGTGGGGGCATGCACGTGCGCTTTCCTCCCGAGCTGCAGCAGTAGTGTCACGCTTCCTGTCACGTGGATCAAGGGATCTGTGGCTTGCCCTCGAGGCTGTCCCTCGAGGCTTTCCCACGAGGCTTTCCCACAAGGCTGTGCCACGTGCCACCTTGGTGTGAGTCGATCCTCGGCGTGAAAGACGAGCCGGTGAAGGGAAAAGAGGTTCCTCTGGGATGGACTGAGACATCTGGGGGACTCTTGGAATGGTGGCACGACCCTGGAGTTCCTCTCGCCGTTCCTGTTGAGAGGGCCTCCTTTTGAGATGCGACGGGAAGGCCGGGAACTCTTTCCCGACGAAGCAGGGAAAGGATCCCTCATCTCGAGCTACGAGGCGGAAACGGGGCTCCTCTGGATGTGGGCGGGACCCTCGTGATTCCTCTCGAGTGGAGACGGCTAGGTCGGGGAACTTCTTGATTTGCACCAAGGGTGTGAAGGACCCTTTCGAAGTTCCAGAGGTGAGGTGTGATCAGCCTCGAGACGCCTCAGCGGAAATGGGCCTCATCTCGCCTGGAGGGGAGAACCTCCTGGATTTTCTCGAGTTGCGGCAGGTCTTCTCGAGTTACGACGGGGACCTCAGGGACCCGCTCTGATGGGCTCAGGAAAGGCCAGTCCCCATGCGAGTTGCTAGGGTCCCTCTCGGGATTCCTCTCCCGTCCATGCCGGGGCCTCAGTCCTTGTGTGGAGTCGGGGCCGGAACCTGAGGATTCCTCTCCAGTGTTGCCATGGATCTTGGGGTGCTTCTGAGTCTCCCCAGGGGAGTCAGGCCTCGTCTCGAGTGGGGGCATGCACGTGCACTTTCCTCCCGAGCTGCAGCAGTAGTGTCACGCTTCCTGTCACGTGGATCAAGGGATCTGTGGCTTTCCCTCGAGGCTGTCCCTCGAGGCTTTCCCACGAGGCTTTCCCACAGGGCTGTGCCACGTGCCACCTTGGTGTGAGTCGATCCTCGGCGTGAAAGACGAGCTGGTGAAGGGAGAAGAGGTTCCTCTGGAATGGACTGAGACATCTGGGGGACTCTTGGAATGGTGGCACGACCCTGGAGTTCCTCTCGCCGTTCCTGTTGAGAGGGCCTCCTCTTGAGATGCGACGGGAACGCCGGGAACTCTTTCCCGACGAAGCAGGGAAAGGATCCCTCATCTCGAGCTACGAGGCGGAAACGGGGCTCCTCTGGATGTGGGCGGGACCCTCGTGATACCTCTCGAGTGAAGACGGCTAGGTCGGGGAACTTCTTGATTTGCACCAAGGGTGTGAAGGACCCTTTCGAAGTTCCAGAGGTGAGGTGTGATCAGCCTCGAGACGCCTCATCGGAAATGCACCTCATCTCGCCTGGAGGGGAGAACCTCCTGGATTTTCTCGAGTTGCGGCAGGTCTTCTCGAGTTACGACGGGGACCTCAGGGACCCGCTCTGGTGGCCTCAGGAAAGGCCAGTCCCCATGCGAGTTGCTAGGGTCCCTCTCGGGATTCCTCTCCCGTCCATGCCGGGGCCTCAGTCCTTGTGTGGAGTCGGGGCCGGAACCTGAGGATTCCTCTCCAGTGTTGCCATGGATCTTGGGGTGCTTCTGAGTCTCCCCAGGGGAGTCAGGCCTCGTCTCGAGTGGGGGCTTGCACGTGCGCTTTCCTCCCGAGCTGCAGCAGTAGTGTCACGCTTCCTGTCACGTGGATCAAGGGATCTGTGGCTTTCCCTCGAGGCTGTCCCTCGAGGCTTTCCCACGAGGCTTTCCCACAGGGCTGTGCCACGTGCCACCTTGGTGTGAGTCGATCCTCGGCGTGAAAGACGTGCTGGTGAAGGGAGAAGAGGTTTCTCTGGAATGGACTGAGACATCTGGGGGACTCTTGGAATGGTGGCACGACCCTGGAGTTCCTCTCGCCGTTCCTGTTGAGAGGGCCTCCTCTTGAGATGCGACGGCAACGCCGGGAACTCTTTCCCGACGAAGCAGGGAAAGGATCCCTCATCTCGAGCTACGAGGCGGAAACGGGGCTCCTCTGGATGTGGGCGGGACCCTCGTGATTCCTCTCGAGTGGAGACGGGTATGTCGGGGAACTTCTTGATTTGCACCAAGGGTGTGAAGGAGCCTTTCGAAGTTCCAGAGGTGAGGTGTGATCAGCCTCGAGACGCCTCAGCGGAAATGGGCCTCATCTCGCCTGGAGGGGAGAACCTCCTGGATTTTCTCGAGTTGCAGCAGGTCTTCTCGAGTTACGA
This sequence comes from Budorcas taxicolor, assembly GCF_023091745.1. Classification (NCBI taxonomy): domain Eukaryota; kingdom Metazoa; phylum Chordata; class Mammalia; order Artiodactyla; family Bovidae; genus Budorcas; species Budorcas taxicolor. The sequence goes on from NW_026291738.1 coordinate 1,670,699, forward strand.
CGGGGACCTCAGGGACCCGCTCTGGTGGCCTCAGGAAAGGCCAGTCCCCATGCGAGTTGCTAGGGGACCTCTCGGGATTCCTCTCCCGTCCATGCCGGGGCCTCAGTCCTTGTGTGGAGTCGGGGCCGGAACCTGAGGATTCCTCTCCAGTGTTGCCATGGATCTTGGGGTGCTTCTGAGTCTCCCCAGGGGAGTCAGGCCTCGTCTCGAGTGGGGGCATGCACGTGCGCTTTCCTCCCGAGCTGCAGCAGTAGTGTCACGCTTCCTGTCACGTGGATCAAGGGATCTGTGGCTTTCCCTCGAGGCTTTCCCACGAGGCTTTCCCACAGGGCTGTGCCACGTGCCACCTTGGTGTGAGTCGATCCTCGGCGTGAAAGACGAGCCGGTGAAGGGAAAAGAGGTTCCTCTGGAATGGACTGAGACATCTGGGGGACTCTTGGAATGGTGGCACGACCCTGGAGTTCCTCTCGCCGTTCCTGTTGAGAGGGCCTCCTCTTGAGATGCGACGGGAAGGCCGGGAACTCTTTCCCGACGAAGCAGGGAAAGGATCCCTCATCTCGAGCTACGAGGCGGAAACGGGGCTCCTCTGGATGTGGGCGGGACCCTCGTGATTCCTCTCGAGTGGAGACGGGTATGTCGGGGAACTTCTTGATTTCCACCAAGGGTGTGAAGGACCCTTTCGAAGTTCCAGAGGGGAGGTCTGATCAGCCTCGAGACGCCTCATCGGAAATGGGCCTCATCTCGCCTGGAGGGGAGAACCTCCTGGATTTTCTCGAGTTGCGGCAGGTCTTCTCGAGTTACGACGGGGACCTCAGGGACCCGCTCTGGTGGCCTCAGGAAAGGCCAGTCCCCATGCGAGTTGCTAGGGTCCCTCTCGGGATTCCTCTCCCGTCCATGCCGGGGCCTCAGTCCTTGTGTGGAGTCGGGGCTGGAACCTGAGGATTCCTCTCCAGTGTTGCCATGGATCTTGGGGTGCTTCTGAGTCTCCCCAGGGGAGTCAGGCCTCGTCTCGAGTGGGGGCATGCACGTGCGCTTTCCTCCCGAGCTGCAGCAGTAGTGTCACGCTTCCTGTCACGTGGATCAAGGGATCTGTGGCTTTCCCTCGAGGCTGTCCCTCGAGGCTTTCCCACGAGGCTTTCCCACAGGGCTGTGCCACGTGCCACCTTGGTGTGAGTCGATCCTCGGCGTGAAAGACGAGCCGGTGAAGGGAAAAGAGGTTCCTCTGGAATGGACTGAGACATCTGGGGGACTCTTGGAATGGTGGCACGACCCTGGAGTTCCTCTCGCCGTTCCTGTTGAGAGGGCCTCCTCTTGAGATGCGACGGGAACGCCGGGAACTCTTTCCCGACGAAGCAGGGAAAGGATCCCTCATCTCGAGCTACGAGGCGGAAACGGGGCTCCTCTGGATGTGGGCGGGACCCTCGTGATTCCTCTCGAGTGGAGACGGCTAGGTCGGCGAACTTCTTGATTTGCACCAAGGGTGTGAAGGACCCTTTCGAAGTTCCAGAGGTGAGGTGTGATCAGCCTCGAGACGCCTCAGCGGAAATGGGCCTCATCTCGCCTGGAGGGGAGAACCTCCTGGATTTTCTCGAGTTGCGGCAGGTCTTCTCGAGTTACGACGGGGACCTCAGGGACCCGCTCTGGTAGCCTCAGGAAAGGCCAGTCCCCATGCGAGTTGCTAGGGGACCTCTCGGGATTCCTCTCCCGTCCATGCCGGGGCCTCAGTCCTTATGTGGAGTCGGGGCTGGAACCTGAGGATTCCTCTCCAGTGTTGCCATGGATCTTGGGGTGCTTCTGAGTCTCCCCAGGGGAGTCAGGCCTCGTCTCGAGTGGGGGCATGCACGTGCGCTTTCCTCCCGAGCTGCAGCAGTAGTGTCACGATTCCTGTCACGTGGATCAAGGGATCTGTGGCTTTCCCTCGAGGCTGTCCCTCGAGGCTTTCCCACGAGGCTTTCCCACAGGGCTGTGCCACGTGCCACCTTGGTGTGAGTCGATCCTCGGCGTGAAAGACGAGCCGGTGAAGGGAAAAGAGGTTCCTCTGGAATGGACTGAGACATCTGGGGGACTCTTGGAATGGTGGCACGACCCTGGAGTTCCTCTCGCCGTTCCTGTTGAGAGGGCCTCCTCTTGAGATGCGACGGGAAGGCCGGGAACTCTTTCCCGACGAAGCAGGGAAAGGATCCCTCATCTCGAGCTACGAGGCGGACACGGGGCTCCTCTGGATGTGGGCGGGACCCACGTGATTCCTCTCGAGTGGAGACGGGTATGTCGGGGAACTTCTTGGTTTGCACCAAGGGTGTGAAGGACCCTTTCGAAGTTCCAGAGGTGAGGTGTGATCAGCCTCGAGACGCCTCAGCGGAAATGGGCCTCATCTCGCCTGGAGGGGAGAACCTCCTGGATTTTCTCGAGTTGCGGCAGGTCTTCTCGAGTTACGACGGGGACCTCAGGGACCCGCTCTGGTGGCCTCATGAAAGGCCAGTCCCCATGCGAGTTGCTAGGGGACCTCTCGGGATTCCTCTCCCGTCCATGCCGGGGCCTCAGTCCTTGTGTGGAGTCGGGGCCGGAACCTGAGGATTCCTCTCCAGTGTTGCCATGGATCTTGGGGTGCTTCTGAGTCTCCCCAGGGGAGTCAGGCCTCGTCTCGAGTGGGGGCATGCACGTGCGCTTTCCTCCCGAGCTGCAGCAGTAGTGTCACGCTTCCTGTCACGTGGATCAAGGGATCTGTGGCTTTCCCTCGAGGCTGTCCCTCGAGGCTTTCCCACGAGTCTTTCCCACAGGGCTGTGCCACGTGCCACCTTGGTGTGAGTCGATCCTCGGCGTGAAAGACGAGCCAGTGAAGGGAAAAGATGTTCCTCTGGAATGGACTGAGACATCTGGGGGACTCTTGGAATGGTGGCACGACCCTGGAGTTCCTCTCGCCGTTCCTGTTGAGAGGGCCTCCTCTTGAGATGCGACGGGAAGGCCGGGAACTCTTTCCCGACGAAGCAGGGAAAGGATCCCTCATCTCGAGCTACGAGGCGGAAACGGGGATCCTCTGGATGTGGGCGGGACCCTCGTGATTCCTCTCGAGTGGAGACGGCTAGGTCGGGGAACTTCTTGATTTGCACCAAGGGTGTGAAGGACCCTTTCGAAGTTCCAGAGGTGAGGTGTGATCAGCCTCGAGACGCCTCAGCGGAAATGGGCCTCATCTCGCCTGGAGGGGAGAACCTCCTGGATTTTCTCGAGTTGCGGCAGGTCTTCTCGAGTTACGACGGGGACCTCAGGGACCCGCTCTGGTGGGCTCAGGAAAGGCCAGTCCCCATGCGAGTTGCTAGGGTCCCTCTCGGGATTCCTCTCCCGTCCATGCCGGGGCCTCAGTCCTTGTGTGGAGTCGGGGCCGGAACCTGAGGATTCCTCTCCAGTGTTGCCATGGATCTTGGGGTGCTTCTGAGTCTCCCCAGGGGAGTCAGGCCTCGTCTCGAGTGGGGGCATGCACGTGCACTTTCCTCCCGAGCTGCAGCAGTAGTGTCACGCTTCCTGTCACGTGGATCAAGGGATCTGTGGCTTTCCCTCGAGGCTGTCCCTCGAGGCTTTCCCACGAGGCTTTCCCACAGGGCTGTGCCACGTGCCACCTTGGTGTGAGTCGATCCTCGGCGTGAAAGACGAGCTGGTGAAGGGAGAAGAGGTTCCTCTGGAATGGACTGAGACATCTGGGGGACTCTTGGAATGGTGGCACGACCCTGGAGTTCCTCTCGCCGTTCCAGTTGAGAGGGCCTCCTCTTGAGATGCGACGGGAACGCCGGGAACTCTTTCCCGACGAAGCAAGGAAAGGATCCCTCATCTCGAGCTACGAGGCGGAAACGGGGCTCCTCTGGATGTGGGCGGGACCCTCGTGATTCCTCTCGAGTGGAGACGGCTAGGTCGGCGAACTTCTTGATTTGCACCAAGGGTGTGAAGGACCCTTTCGAAGTTCCAGAGGTGAGGTGTGATCAGCCTCGAGACGCCTCAGCGGAAATGGGCCTCATCTCGCCTGGAGGGGAGAACCTCCTGGATTTTCTCGAGTTGCGGCAGGTCTTCTCGAGTTACGACGGGGACCTCAGGGACCCGCTCTGGTGGCCTCAGGAAAGGCCAGTCCCCATGCGAGTTGCTAGGGGACCTCTCGGGATTCCTCTCCCGTCCATGCCGGGGCCTCAGTCCTTATGTGGAGTCGGGGCTGGAACCTGAGGATTCCTCTCCAGTGTTGCCATGGATCTTGGGGTGCTTCTGAGTCTCCCCAGGGGAGTCAGGCCTCGTCTCGAGTGGGGGCATGCACGTGCGCTTTCCTCCCGAGCTGCAGCAGTAGTGTCACGCTTCCTGTCACGTGGATCAAGGGATCTGTGGCTTTCCCTCGAGGCTGTCCCTCGAGGCTTTCCCACGAGGCTTTCCCACAGGGCTGTGCCACGTGCCACCTTGGTGTGAGTCGATCCTCGGCGTGAAAGACGAGCCGGTGAAGGGAAAAGAGGTTCCTCTGGAATGGACTGAGACATCTGGGGGACTCTTGGAATGGTGGCACGACCCTGGAGTTCCTCTCGCCGTTCCTGTTGAGAGGGCCTCCTCTTGAGATGCGACGGGAAGGCCGGGAACTCTTTCCCGACGAAGCAGGGAAAGGATCCCTCATCTCGAGCTACGAGGCGGACACGGGGCTCCTCTGGATGTGGGCGGGACCCACGTGATTCCTCTCGAGTGGAGACGGGTATGTCGGGGAACTTCTTGGTTTGCACCAAGGGTGTGAAGGACCCTTTCGAAGTTCCAGAGGTGAGGTGTGATCAGCCTCGAGACGCCTCAGCGGAAATGGGCCTCATCTCGCCTGGAGGGGAGAACCTCCTGGATTTTCTCGAGTTGCGGCAGGTCTTCTCGAGTTACGACGGGGACCTCAGGGACCCGCTCTGGTGGCCTCATGAAAGGCCAGTCCCCATGCGAGTTGCTAGGGGACCTCTCGGGATTCCTCTCCCGTCCATGCCGGGGCCTCAGTCCTTGTGTGGAGTCGGGGCCGGAACCTGAGGATTCCTCTCCAGTGTTGCCATGGATCTTGGGGTGCTTCTGAGTCTCCCCAGGGGAGTCAGGCCTCGTCTCGAGTGGGGGCATGCACGTGCGCTTTCCTCCCGAGCTGCAGCAGTAGTGTCACGCTTCCTGTCACGTGGATCAAGGGATCTGTGGCTTTCCCTCGAGGCTGTCCCTCGAGGCTTTCCCACGAGTCTTTCCCACAGGGCTGTGCCACGTGCCACCTTGGTGTGAGTCGATCCTCGGCGTGAAAGACGAGCCAGTGAAGGGAAAAGAGGTTCCTCTGGAATGGACTGAGACATCTGGGGGACTCTTGGAATGGTGGCACGACCCTGGAGTTCCTCTCGCCGTTCCTGTTGAGAGGGCCTCCTCTTGAGATGCGACGGGAAGGCCGGGAACTCTTTCCCGACGAAGCAGGGAAAGGATCCCTCATCTCGAGCTACGAGGCGGAAACGGGGATCCTCTGGATGTGGGCGGGACCCTCGTGATTCCTCTCGAGTGGAGACGGCTAGGTCGGGGAACTTCTTGATTTGCACCAAGGGTGTGAAGGACCCTTTCGAAGTTCCAGAGGTGAGGTGTGATCAGCCTCGAGACGCCTCAGCGGAAATGGGCCTCATCTCGCCTGGAGGGGAGAACCTCCTGGATTTTCTCGAGTTGCGGCAGGTCTTCTCGAGTTACGACGGGGACCTCAGGGACCCGCTCTGGTGGGCTCAGGAAAGGCCAGTCCCCATGCGAGTTGCTAGGGTCCCTCTCGGGATTACTCTCCCGTCCATGCCGGGGCCTCAGTCCTTGTGTGGAGTCGGGGCCGGAACCTGAGGATTCCTCTCCAGTGTTGCCATGGATCTTGGGGTGCTTCTGAGTCTCCCCAGGGGAGTCAGGCCTCGTCTCGAGTGGGGGCATGCACGTGCACTTTCCTCCCGAGCTGCAGCAGTAGTGTCACGCTTCCTGTCACGTGGATCAAGGGATCTGTGGCTTTCCCTCGAGGCTGTCCCTCGAGGCTTTCCCACGAGGCTTTCCCACAGGGCTGTGCCACGTGCCACCTTGGTGTGAGTCGATCCTCGGCGTGAAAGACGAGCCGGTGAAGGGAGAAGAGGTTCCTCTGGAATGGACTGAGACATCTGGGGGACTCTTGGAATGGTGGCACGACCCTGGAGTTCCTCTCGCCGTTCCAGTTGAGAGGGCCTCCTCTTGAGATGCGACGGGAACGCCGGGAACTCTTTCCCGACGAAGCAGGGAAAGGATCCCTCATCTCGAGCTACGAGGCGGAAACGGGGCTCCTCTGGATGTGGGCGGGACCCTCGTGATTCCTCTCGAGTGGAGACGGCTAGGTCGGCGAACTTCTTGATTTGCACCAAGGGTGTGAAGGACCCTTTCGAAGTTCCAGAGGTGAGGTGTGATCAGCCTCGAGACGCCTCAGCGGAAATGGGCCTCATCTCGCCTGGAGGGGAGAACCTCCTGGATTTTCTCGAGTTGCGGCAGGTCTTCTCGAGTTACGACGGGGACCTCAGGGACCCGCTCTGGTGGCCTCAGGAAAGGCCAGTCCCCATGCGAGTTGCTAGGGGACCTCTCGGGATTCCTCTCCCGTCCATGCCGGGGCCTCAGTCCTTATGTGGAGTCGGGGCTGGAACCTGAGGATTCCTCTCCAGTGTTGCCATGGATCTTGGGGTGCTTCTGAGTCTCCCCAGGGGAGTCAGGCCTCGTCTCGCGTGGGGGCATGCACGTGCGCTTTCCTCCCGAGCTGCAGCAGTAGTGTCACGCTTCCTGTCACGTGGATCAAGGGATCTGTGGCTTTCCCTCGAGGCTGTCCCTCGAGGCTTTCCCACGAGGCTTTCCCACAGGGCTGTGCCACGTGCCACCTTGGTGTGAGTCGATCCTCGGCGTGAAAGACGAGCCGGTGAAGGGAAAAGAGGTTCCTCTGGAATGGACTGAGACATCTGGGGGACTCTTGGAATGGTGGCACGACCCTGGAGTTCCTCTCGCCGTTCCTGTTGAGAGGGCCTCCTCTTGAGATGCGACGGGAAGGCCGGGAACTCTTTCCCGACGAAGCAGGGAAAGGATCCCTCATCTCGAGCTACGAGGCGGACACGGGGCTCCTCTGGATGTGGGCGGGACCCACGTGATTCCTCTCGAGTGGAGACGGGTATGTCGGGGAACTTCTTGGTTTGCACCAAGGGTGTGAAGGACCCTTTCGAAGTTCCAGAGGTGAGGTGTGATCAGCCTCGAGACGCCTCAGCGGAAATGGGCCTCATCTCGCCTGGAGGGGAGAACCTCCTGGATTTTCTCGAGTTGCGGCAGGTCTTCTCGAGTTACGACGGGGACCTCAGGGACCCGCTCTGGTGGCCTCATGAAAGGCCAGTCCCCATGCGAGTTGCTAGGGGACCTCTCGGGATTCCTCTCCCGTCCATGCCGGGGCCTCAGTCCTTGTGTGGAGTCGGGGCCGGAACCTGAGGATTCCTCTCCAGTGTTGCCATGGATCTTGGGGTGCTTCTGAGTCTCCCCAGGGGAGTCAGGCCTCGTCTCGAGTGGGGGCATGCACGTGCGCTTTCCTCCCGAGCTGCAGCAGTAGTGTCACGCTTCCTGTCACGTGGATCAAGGGATCTGTGGCTTTCCCTCGAGGCTGTCCCTCGAGGCTTTCCCACGAGTCTTTCCCACAGGGCTGTGCCACGTGCCACCTTGGTGTGAGTCGATCCTCGGCGTGAAAGACGAGCCAGTGAAGGGAAAAGAGGTTCCTCTGGAATGGACTGAGACATCTGGGGGACTCTTGGAATGGTGGCACGACCCTGGAGTTCCTCTCGCCGTTCCTGTTGAGAGGGCCTCCTCTTGAGATGCGACGGGAAGGCCGGGAACTCTTTCCCGACGAAGCACGGAAAGGATCCCTCATCTCGAGCTACGAGGCGGAAACGGGGATCCTCTGGATGTGGGCGGGACCCTCGTGATTCCTCTCGAGTGGAGACGGCTAGGTCGGGGAACTTCTTGATTTGCACCAAGGGTGTGAAGGACCCTTTCGAAGTTCCAGAGGTGAGGTGTGATCAGCCTCGAGACGCCTCAGCGGAAATGGGCCTCATCTCGCCTGGAGGGGAGAACCTCCTGGATTTTCTCAAGTTGCGGCAGGTCTTCTCGAGTTACGACGGGGACCTCAGGGACCCGCTCTGGTGGGCTCAGGAAAGGCCAGTCCCCATGCGAGTTGCTAGGGTCCCTCTCGGGATTCCTCTCCCGTCCATGCCGGGGCCTCAGTCCTTGTGTGGAGTCGGGGCCGGAACCTGAGGATTCCTCTCCAGTGTTGCCATGGATCTTGGGGTGCTTCTGAGTCTCCCCAGGGGAGTCAGGCCTCGTCTCGAGTGGGGGCATGCACGTGCACTTTCCTCCCGAGCTGCAGCAGTAGTGTCACGCTTCCTGTCACGTGGATCAAGGGATCTGTGGCTTTCCCTCGAGGCTGTCCCTCGAGGCTTTCCCACGAGGCTTTCCCACAGGGCTGTGCCACGTGCCACCTTGGTGTGAGTCGATCCTCGGCGTGAAAGACGAGCTGGTGAAGGGAGAAGAGGTTCCTCTGGAATGGACTGAGACATCTGGGGGACTCTTGGAATGGTGGCACGACCCTGGAGTTCCTCTCGCCGTTCCAGTTGAGAGGGCCTCCTCTTGAGATGCGACGGGAACGCCGGGAACTCTTTCCCGACGAAGCAGGGAAAGGATCCCTCATCTCGAGCTACGAGGCGGAAACGGGGCTCCTCTGGATGTGGGCGGGACCCTCGTGATACCTCTCGAGTGGAGACGGCTAGGTCGGGGAACTTCTTGATTTGCACCAAGGGTGTGAAGGACCCTTTCGAAGTTCCAGAGGTGAGGTGTGATCAGCCTCGAGACGCCTCATCGGAAATGCGCCTCATCTCGCCTGGAGGGGAGAACCTCCTGGATTTTCTCGAGTTGCGGCAGGATTTCTCGAGTTACGACGGGGACCTCAGGGACCCGCTCTGGTGGCCTCAGGAAAGGCCAGTCCCCATGCGAGTTGCTAGGGTCCCTCTCGGGATTCCTCTCCCGTCCATGCCGGGGCCTCAGTCCTTGTGTGGAGTCGGGGCCGGAACCTGAGGATTCCTCTCCAGTGTTGCCATGGATCTTGGGGTGCTTCTGAGTCTCCCCAGGGGAGTCAGGCCTCGTCTCGAGTGGGGGCATGCACGTGCGCTTTCCTCCCGAGCTGCAGCAGTAGTGTCACGCTTCCTGTCACGTGGATCAAGGGATCTGTGGCTTTCCCTCGAGGCTGTCCCTCGAGGCTTTCCCACGAGGCTTTCTCACAGGGCTGTGCCACGTGCCACCTTGGTGTGAGTCGATCCTCGGCGTGAAAGACGAGCCGGTGAAGGGAAAAGAGGTTCCTCTGGAATGGACTGAGACATCTCGGGGACTCTTGGAATGGTGGCACGACCCTGGAGTTCCTCTCTCCGTTCCTGTTGAGAGGGCCTCCTCTTGAGATGCGACGGGAACGCCGGGAAATCTTCCCCGACGAAGCAGGGAAAGGATCCCTCATCTCGAGCCACGAGGCGGAAACGGGGCTCCTCTGGATGTGGGCGGGACCCTCGTGATTCCTCTCGAGTGGAGACGGGTATGTCGGGGAACTTCTTGATTTGCACCAAGGGTGTGAAGGACCCTTTCGAAGTTCCAGAGGGAAGGTGTGATCAGCCTCGAGACGCCTCAGCGGAAATGGGCCTCATCTCGCCTGGAGGGGAGAACCTCCTGGATTTTCTCCAGTTGCGGCAGGGTCTTCTCGAGTTACGACGGGGACCTCAGGGACCCGCTCTGGTGGCCTCAGGAAAGGCCAGTCCCCATGCGAGTTGCTAGGGGACCTCTCGGGATTCCTCTCCCGTCCATGCCGGGGCCTCAGTCCTTGTGTGGAGTCGGGGCCGGAACCTGAGGATTCCTCTCCAGTGTTGCCATGGATCTTTGGGTGCTTCTGAATCTCCCCAAGTGAGTCAGGCCTCGTCTCGAGTTGGGGCATGCACGTGCGCTTTCCTCCCGAGCTGCAGCAGTAGTGTCACGCTTCCTGTCACGTGGATCAAGGGTTCTGTGGCTTTCCCTCGAGGCTGTCCCTCGAGGCTTTCCCACGAGGCTTTCCCACAGGGCTGTGCCACGTGCCACCTTGGTGTGAGTCGATCCTCGGCGTAAAGACGAGCCGGTGAAGGGAAAAGAGGTTCCTCTGGAATGGACTGAGACATCTGGGGGACTCTTGGAATGGTGGCACGACCCTGGAGTTCCTCTCGCCATTCCTGTTGAGAGGGCCTCCTCTTGAGATGCGACGGGAACGCCGGGAACTCTTTCCCGACGAAGCAGGGAAAGGATCCCTCATCTCGAGCTACGAGGCGGAAACGGGGCTCCTCTGGATGTGGGCGGGACCCTCGTGATTCCTCTCGAGTGGAGACGGCTAGGTCGGGGAACTTCTTGATTTGCACCAAGGGTGTGAAGGACCCTTTCGAAGTTCCAGAGGTGAGGTGTGATCAGCCTCGAGACGCCTCAGCGGAAATGGGCCTCATCTCGCCTGGAGGGGAGAACCTCCTGGATTTTCTCGAGTTGCGGCAGGTCTTCTCGAGTTACGACGGGGACCTCAGGAACCCGCTCTGGTGGCCTCAGGAAAGGCCAGTCCCCATGCGAGTTGCTAGGGGACCTCTCGGGATTCCTCTCCCGTCCATGCCAGGGCCTCAGTCCTTGTGTGGAGTCGGGGCCGGAACCTGAAGTTTCATCTCCAGTGTTGCCATGGATCTTGGGGTGCTTCTGAGTCTCCCCAGGGGAGTCAGGCCTCGTCTCGAGAGGGGGCATGCGCGTGCGCTTTCCTCCCGAGCTGCAGCAGTAGTGTCACGCTTCCTGTCACGTGGATCAAGGGATCTGTGGCTTTCCCTCGAGGCTGTCCCTCGAGGCTTTCCCACGAGGCTTTCCCACAGGGCTGTGCCACGTGCCACCTTGGTGTGAGTCGATCCTCGGCGTGAAAGACGAGCCGGTGAAGGGAAAAGAGGTTCCTGTGGAATGGACTGAGACATCTGGGGGACTCTTGGAATGGTGGCACGACCCTGGAGTTCCTCTCGCCGTTCCTGTTGAGAGGGCCTCCTCTTGAGATGCGACGGCAACGGCGGGAACTCTTTCCCGATGAAGCAGGGAAAGGATCCCTCATCTCGAGCTACGAGGCGGAAACGGGGCTCCTCTGGATGTGGGCGGGACCCTCGTGATTCCTCTCGAGTGGAGACGGGTATGTCGGGGAACTTCTTGATTTGCACCAAGGGTGTGAAGGACCCTTTCGAAGTTCCAGAGGGGAGGTGTGATCAGCCTCGAGACGCCTCAGCGGAAATGGGCCTCATCTCGCCTGGAGGGGAGAACCTCCTGGATTTTCTCCAGTTGCGGCAGGTCTTCTCGAGTTACGACGGGGACCTCAGGGACCCGCTCTGGTGGCCTCAGCAAAGGCCAGTCCCCATGTGAGTTGCTAGGGGACCTCTCGGGATTCCTCTCCCGTCCATGCCGGGGCCTCAGTCCTTGTGTGGAGTCGGGGCCGGAACCTGAGGATTCCTCTCCAGTGTTGCCATGGATCTTGGGGTGCTTCTGAGTCTCCCCAGGGAAGTCAGGCCTCGTCTCGAGTGGGGGCATGCACGTGCGCTTTCCTCCCGAGCTGCAGCAGTAGTGTCACGCTTCCTGTCACGTGGATCAAGGGATCTGTGGCTTTCCCTCGAGGCTGTCCCTCGAGGCTTTCCCACGAGGCTTTCCCACAGGGCTGTGCCACGTGCCACCTTGGTGTGAGTCGATCCTCGGCGTAAAGACGAGCCGGTGAAGGGAAAAGAGGTTCCTCTGGAATGGACTGAGACATCTGGGGGACTCTTGGAATGGTGGCACGACCCTGGAGTTCCTCTCGCCATTCCTGTTGAGAGGGCCTCCTCTTGAGATGCGACGGGAACGCCGGGAACTCTTTCCCGACGAAGCAAGGAAAGGATCCCTCATCTCGAGCTACGAGGCGGAAACGGGGCTCCTCTGGATGTGGGCGGGACCCTCGTGATTCCTCTCGAGTGGAGACGGGTATGTCGGGGAACTTCTTGATTTGCACCAAGGGTGTGAAGGACCCTTTCGAAGTTCCAGAGGGGAGGTGTGATCAGCCTCGACACGCCTCAGCGGAAATGGGCCTCATCTCGCCTGGAGGGGAGAACCTCCTGGATTTTCTCGAGTTGCGGCAGGTCTTGTCGAGTTACAACGGGGACCTCAGGGACCCGCTCTGGTGGCCTCAGGAAAGGCCAGTCCCCATGCAAGTTGCTAGGGGACCTCTCGGGATTCCTCTCCCGTCCATGCCGGGACCTCAGTCCTTGTGTGGAGTCGGGGCCGGAACCTGAGGATTCCTCTCCAGTGTTGCCATGGATCTTGGGGTGCTTCTGAATCTCCCCAAGTGAGTCAGGCCTCGTCTCGAGTTGGGGCATGCACGTGCGCTTTCCTCCCGAGCTGCAGCAGTAGTGTCACGCTTCCTGTCACGTGGATTAAGGGATCTGTGGCTTTCCCTCGAGGCTGTCCCTCGAGGCTTTCCCACGAGTCTTTCCCACAGGGCTGTGCCACGTGCCACCTTGGTGTGAGTCGATCCTCGGCGTGAAAGACGAGCCGGTGAAGGGAAAAGAGGTTCCTCTGGAATGGACTGAGACATCTGGGGGACTCTTGGAATGGTGGCACGACCCTGGAGTTCCTCTCGCCGTTCCTGTTGAGAGGGCCTCCTCTTGAGATGCGACGGGAAAGCCGGGAACTCTTTCCCGACGAAGCAAGGAAAGGATCCCTCATCTCGAGCTATGAGGCGGAAACGGGGCTCCTCTGGATGTGGGCGGGACCCACGTGATTCCTCTCGAGTGGAGACGGGTATGTCGGGGAACTTCTTGATTTGCACCAAGGGTGTGAAGGACCCTTTCGAAGTTCCAGAGGTGAGGTGTGATCAGCCTCGAGAAGCCTCAGCGGAAATGGGCCTCATTTCGCCTGGAGGGGAGAACCTCCTGGATTTTCTCGAGTTGCGGCAGGTCTTCTCGAGTTACGACGGGGACCTCAGGGACCCGCTCTGGTGGCCTCAGGAAAGGCCAGTCCCCATGCGAGTTGCTAGGGGACCTCTCGGGATTCCTCTGCCGTCCATGCCGGGGCCTCAGTCCTTGTGTGGAGTCGGGGCCGGAACCTGAGGATTCCTCTCCAGTGTTGCCATGGATCTTGGGGTGCTTCTGAGTCTTCCCAGGGGAGTCAGGCCTCGTCTCGTGTGGGGGCATGCACGTGCGCTTTCCTCCCGAGCTGCAGCAGTAGTGTCATGCTTCCTGTCACGTGGATCAAGGGATCTGTGGCTTTCCCTCGAGGCTGTCCCTCGAGGCTTTCCCACGAGGCTTTCCCACAGGGCTGTGCCACGTGCCACCTTGGTGTGAGTCGATCCTCGGCGTAAAGACGAGCCGGTGAAGGGAAAAGAGGTTCCTCTGGAATGGACTGAGACATCTCGGGGACTCTTGGAATGGTGGCACGACCCTGGAGTTCCTCTCTCCGTTCCTGTTGAGAGGGCCTCCTCTTGAGATGCGACGGGAACGCCGGGAAATCTTTCCCGACGAAGCAGGGAAAGAATCCCTCATCTCGAGCCACGAGGCGGAAACGGGGCTCCTCTGGATGTGGGCGGGACCCTCGTGATTTCTCTCGAGTGGAGACGGGTATGTCGGGGAACTTCTTGATTTGCACCAAGGGTGTGAAGGACCCTTTCGAAGTTCCAGAGGGGAGGTGTGATCAGCCTCGAGACGCCTCAGCGGAAATGGGCCTCATCTCGCCTGGAGGGGAGAACCTCCTGGATTTTCTCCAGTTGCGGCAGGGTCTTCTCGAGTTACGACGGGGACCTCAGGGACCCGCTCTGGTGGCCTCAGGAAAGGCCAGTCCCCATGCGAGTTGCTAGGGGACCTCTCGGGATTCCTCTCCCGTCAATGCCAGGGCCTCAGTCCTTGTGTGGAGTCGGGGCCGGAACCTGAGGATTCCTCTCCAGTGTTGCCATGGATCTTGGGGTGCTTCTGAGTCTCCCCAGGGAAGTCAGGCCTCGTCTCGAGTGGGGGCATGCACGTGCGCTTTCCTCCCGAGCTGCAGCAGTAGTGTCACGCTTCCTGTCACGTGGATCAAGGGTTCTGTGGCTTTCCCTCGAGGCTGTCCCTCGAGACTTTCCCACGAGGCTTTCCCACAGGGCTGTGCCACGTGCCACCTTGGTGTGAGTCGATCCTCGGCGTAAAGACAAGCCGGTGAAGGGAAAAGAGGTTCCTCTGGAATGGACTGAGACATCTGGGGGACTCTTGGAATGGTGGCACGACCCTGGAGTTCCTCTCGCCATTCCTGTTGAGAGGGCCTCCTCTTGAGATGCGACGGGAACGCCGGGAACTCTTTCCCGACGAAGCAAGGAAAGGATCCCTCATCTCGAGCTACGAGGCGGAAACGGGGCTCCTCTGGATGTGGGCGGGACCCTCGTGATTCCTCTCGAGTGGAGACGGGTATGTCGGGGAACTTCTTGATTTGCACCAAGGGTGTGAAGGACCCTTTCGAAGTTCCAGAGGGGAGGTGTGATCAGCCTCGAGACGCCTCAGCGGAAATGGGCCTCATCTCGCCTGGAGGGGAGAACCTCCTGGATTTTCTCGAGTTGCGGCAGGTCTTGTCGAGTTACAACGGGGACCTCAGGGACCCGCACTGTTGGCCTCAGGAAAGGCCAGTCCCCATGCGAGTTGCTAGGGGACCTCTCGGGATTCCTCTCCCGTCCATGCCGGGGCCTCAGTCCTTGTGTGGAGTCGGGGCCGGAACCTGAGGATTCCTCTCCAGTGTTGCCATGGATCTTGGGGTGCTTCTGAGTCTCCCCAGGGGAGTCAGGCCTCGTCTCGAGTGGGGGCATGCACGTGCGCTTTCCTCCCGAGCTGCAGCAGTAGTGTCACGCTTCCTGTCACGTGGATCAAGGGATCTGTGGCTTTCCTTCGAGGCTGTCCCTCGAGGCTTTCCCACGAGGCTTTCTCACAGGGCTGTGCCACGTGCCACCTTGGTGTGAGTCGATCCTCGGCGTGAAAGACGAGCCGGTGAAGGGAAAAGAGGTTCCTCTGGAATGGACTGAGACATCTCGGGGACTCTTGGAATGGTGGCACGACCCTGGAGTTCCTCTTTCCGTTCCTGTTGAGAGGGCCTCCTCTTGAGATGCGACGGGAACGCCGGGAAATCTTTCCCGACGAAGCAGGGAAAGGATCCCTCATCTCGAGCCACGAGGCGGAAACGGGGCTCCTTTGGATGTGGGCGGGACCCTCGTGATTCCTCTCGAGTGGAGACGGGTATGTCGGGAAACTTCTTGATTTGCACCAAGGGTGTGAAGGACCCTTTCGAAGTTCCAGAGGGGAGGTGTGATCAGCCTCGAGACGCCTCAGCGGAAATGGGCCTCATCTCGCCTGGAGGGGAGAACCTCCTGGATTTTCTCCAGTTGCGGCAGGGTCTTCTCGAGTTACGACGGGGACCTCAGGGACCCGCTCTGGTGGCCTCAGGAAAGGCCAGTTCCCATGCGAGTTGCTAGGGGACCTCTCGGGATTCCTCTCCCGTCCATGCCGGGGCCTCAGTCCTTGTGTGGAGTCGGGGCCGGAACCTGAGGATTCCTCTCCAGTGTTGCCATGGATCTTGGGGTGCTTCTGAGTCTCCCCAGGGAAGTCAGGCCTCGTCTCGAGTGGGGGCATGCACGTGCGCTTTCCTCCCGAGCTGCAGCAGTAGTGTCACGCTTCCTGTCACGTGGATCAAGGGTTCTGTGGCTTTCCCTCGAGACTGTCCCTCGAGGCTTTCCCACGAGGCTTTCCCACAGGGCTGTGCCACGTGCCACCTTGGTGTGAATCGATCCTCGGCGTAAAGACGAGCCGGTGAAGAGAAAAGAGGTTCCTCCGGAATTGACTGAGACATCTGGGGGACTCTTGGAATGGTGGCACGACCCTGGAGTTCCTCTCGCCGTTCCTGTTGAGAGGGCCTCCTCTTGAGATGCGACGGGAAAGCCGGGAACTCTTTCCCGACGAAGCAAGGAAAGGATCCCTCATCTCGAGCTACGAGGCGGAAACGGGGCTCCTCTGGATGTGGGCGGGACTCACGTGATTCCTCTCGAGTGGAGACGGGTATGTCGGGGAACTTCTTGATTTGCACCAAGGTTGTGAAGGACCCTTTCGAAGTTCCAGAGGTGAGGTGTGATCAGCCTCGAGAAGCCTCAGCGAAAATGGGCCTCATTTCGCCTGGAGGGGAGAACCTCCTGGATTTTCTCGAGTTGCGGCAGGTCTTCTCGAGTTACGACGGGGACCTCAGGGACCCACTCTGGTGGCCTCAGGAAAGGCCAGTCCCCATGCGAGTTGCTAGGGGACCTCTCGGGATTCCTCTGCCGTCCATGCCGGGGCCTCAGTCCTTGTGTGGAGTCGGGGCCGGAACCTGAGGATTCCTCTCCAGTGTTGCCATGGATCTTGGGGTGCTTCTGAGTCTTCCCAGGGGAGTCAGGCCTCGTCTCGTGTGGGGGCATGCACGTGCGCTTTCCTCCCGAGCTGCAGCAGTAGTGTCACGCTTCCTGTCACGTGGATCAAGGGATCTGTGGCTTTCCCTCGAGGCTGTCCCTCGAGGCTTTCCCACGAGGCTTTCCCACAGGGCTGTGCCACGTGCCACCTTGGTGTGAGTCGATCCTCGGCGTAAAGACGAGCCGGTGAAGGGAAAAGAGGTTCCTCTGGAATGGACTGAGACATCTGGGGGACTCTTGGAATGGTGGAACGACCCTGGAGTTCCTCTCGCCGTTTCTGTTGAGAGGGCCTCCTCTTGAGATGCGACGGGAACGCCGGGAACTCTTTCCCGACGAAGCAAGGAAAGGATCCCTCATCTCGAGCTACGAGGCGGAAACGGGGCTCCTCTGGATGTGGGCGGGACCCTCGTGATTCCTCTCGAGTGGAGACGGGTATGTCGGGGAACTTCTTGATTTGCACCAAGGGTGTGAAGGACCCTTTCGAAGTTCCAGAGGGGAGGTGTGATCAGCCTCGACACGCCTCAGCGGAAATGGGCCTCATCTCGCCTGGAGGGGAGAACCTCCTGGATTTTCTCGAGTTGCGGCAGGTCTTGTCGAGTTACAACGGGGACCTCAGGGACCCGCACTGGTGGCCTCAGGAAAGGCCAGTCCCCATGCGAGTTGCTAGGGGACCTCTCGGGATTCCTCTCCCGTCCATGCCGGGGCCTCAGTCCTTGTGTGGAGTCGGGGCCGGAACCTGAGGATTCCTCTCCAGTGTTGCCATGGATCTTGGGGTGCTTCTGAGTCTCCCCAGGGGAGTCAGGCCTCGTCTCGAGTGGGGGCATGCACGTGCGCTTTCCTCCCGAGCTGCAGCAGTAGTGTCACGCTTCCTGTCACGTGGATCAAGGGATCTGTGGCTTTCCCTCGAGGCTGTCCCTCGAGGCTTTCCCACGAGGCTTTCTCACAGGGCTGTGCCACGTGCCACCTTGGTGTGAGTCGATCCTCGGCGTGAAAGACGAGCCGGTGAAGGGAAAAGAGGTTCCTCTGGAATGGACTGAGACATCTCGGGGACTCTTGGAATGGTGGCACGACCCTGGAGTTCCTCTCTCCGTTCCTGTTGAGAGGGCCTCCTCTTGAGATGCGACGGGAACGCCGGGAAATCTTTCCCGACGAAGCAGGGAAAGGATCCCTCATCTCGAGCCACGAGGCAGAAACGGGGCTCCTCTGGACGTGGGCGGGACCCTCGTGATTCCTCTCGAGTGGAGACGGGTATGTCGGGGAACTTCTTGATTTGCACGAAGGGTGTGAAGGACCCTTTCGAAGTTCCAGAGGGGAGGTGTGATCAGCCTCGAGACGCCTCAGCGGAAATGGGCCTCATCTCGCCTGGAGGGGAGAACCTCCTGGATTTTCTCCAGTTGCGGCAGGGTCTTCTCGAGTTACGACGGGGACCTCAGGGACCCGCTCTGGTGGCCTCAGGAAAGGCCAGTCCCCATGCGAGTTGCTAGGGGACCTCTCGGGATTCCTCTCCCGTCCATGCCGGGGCCTCAGTCCTTGTGTGGAGTCGGGGCCGGAACCTGAGGATTCCTCTCCAGTGTTGCCATGGATCTTGGGGTGCTTCTGAGTCTCCCCAGGGAAGTCAGGCCTCGTCTCGAGTGGGGGCATGCACGTGCGCTTTCCTCCCGAGCTGCAGCAGTAGTGTCACGCTTCCTGTCACGTGGATCAAGGGTTCTGTGGCTTTCCCTCGAGGCTGTCCCTCGAGGCTTTCCCACGAGGCTTTCCCACAGGGCTGTGCCACGTGCCACCTTGGTGTGAGTCGATCCTCGGCGTAAAGACGAGCCGGTGAAGGGAAAAGAGGTTCCTCTGGAATGGACTGAGACATCTGGGAGACTCTTGGAATGGTGGCACGACCCTGGAGTTCCTCTCGCCATTCCTGTTGAGAGGGCCTCCTCTTGAGATGCGACGGGAACGCCGGGAACTCTTTCCCGACGAAGCAAGGAAAGGATCCCTCATCTCGAGCTACGAGGCGGAAACGGGGCTCCTCTGGATGTGGGCGGGACCCTCGTGATTCCTCTCGAGTGGAGACGGGTATGTCGGGGAACTTCTTGATTTGCACCAAGGGTGTGAAGGACCCTTTCGAAGTTCCAGAGGGGAGGTGTGATCAGCCTCGAGACGCCTCAGCGGAAATGGGCCTCATCTCGCCTGGAGGGGAGAACCTCCTGGATTTTCTCGAGTTGCGGCAGGTCTTCTCGAGTTACAACGGGGACCTCAGGGACCCGCTCTGGTGGCCTCAGGAAAGGCCAGTCCCCATGCGAGTTGCTAGGGGACCTCTCGGGATTCCTCTCCCGTCCATGCCGGGACCTCAGTCCTTGTGTGGAGTCGGGGCCGGAACCTGAGGATTCCTCTCCAGTGTTGCCATGGATCTTGGGGTGCTTCTGAGTCTCCCCAGGGGAGTCAGGCCTCGTCTCGAGTGGGGGCATGCACGTGCGCTTTCCTCCAGAGCTGCAGCAGTAATGTCACGCTTACTGTCACGTGGATCAAGGGATCTGTGGCTTTCCCTCGAGGCTGTCCCTCGAGGCTTTCCCACGAGGCTTTCTCACAGGGCTGTGCCACGTGCCACCTTGGTGTGAGTCGATCCTCGGCGTGAAAGACGAGCCGGTGAAGGGAAAAGAGGTTCCTCTGGAATGGACTGAGACATCTGGGGGACTCTTGGAATGGTGGCACGACCCTGGAGTTCCTCTCGCCGTTCCTGTTGAGAGGGCCTCCTCTTGAGATGCGACGGGAACGCCGGGAACTCTTTCCCGACGAAGCAGTGAAAGGATCCCTCATCTCGAGCTACGAGGCGGAAACGGGGCTCCTCTGGATGTGGGCGGGACCCTCGTGATTCCTCTCGAGTGGAGACGGCTAGGTCGGGGAACTTCTTGATTTGCACCAAGGGTGTGAAGGACCCTTTCGAAGTTCCAGAGGGGAGGTGTGATCAGCCTCGAGACGCCTCAGCGGAAATGGGCCTCATCTCGCCTGAAGGGGAGAACCTCCTGGATTTTCTCCAGTTGCGGCAGGTCTTCTCGAGTTACGACGGGGACCTCAGGGACCCGCTCTGGTGGCCTCAGGAAAGGCCAGTCCCCATGCGAGTTGCTAGGGGATCTCTCGGGATTCCTCTCCCGTCCATGCCGGGGCCTCAGTCCTTGTGTGGAGTCGGGGCCGGAACCTGAGGATTCCTCTCCAGTGTTGCCATGGATCTTGGGGTGCTTCTGAATCTCCCCAAGGGAGTCAGGCCTCGTCTCGAGTTGGGGCATGCACGTGCGCTTTCCTCCCGAGCTGCAGCAGTAGTGTCACGCTTCCTGTCACGTGGATCAAGGGATCTGTGGCTTTCCCTCGAGGCTGTCCCTCGAGGCTTTCCCACGAGGCTTTCCCACAGGGCTGTGCCACGTGCCACCTTGGTGTGAGTCGATCCTCGGCGTGAAAGACGAGCCGGTGAAGGGAAAAGAGGTTCCTCTGGAATGGACTGAGACATCTGGGGGACTCTTGGAATGGTGGCACGACCCTGGAGTTCCTCTCGCCGTTCCTGTTGAGAGGGCCTCCTCTTGAGATGCGACGGGAACGCCGGGAACTCTTTCCCGACGAAGCAGGGAAAGGATCCCTCATCTCGAGCTACGAGGCGGAAACGGGGCTCCTCTGGATGTGGGCGGGACCCTCGTGATTCCTCTCGAGTGGAGACGGCTAGGTCGGGGAACTTCTTGATTTGCACCAAGGGTGTGAAGGACCCTTTCGAAGTTCCAGAGGTGAGGTGTGATCAGCCTCGAGACGCCTCAGCGGAAATGGGCCTCATCTCGCCTGGAGGGGAGAACCTCCTGGATTTTCTCGAGTTGCGGCAGGTCTTCTCGAGTTACGACGGGGACCTCAGGGACCCGCTCTGGTGGCCTCAGGAAAGGCCAGTCCCCATGCGAGTTGCTAGGGGACCTCTCGGGATTCCTCTCCCGTCCATGCCAGGGCCTCAGTCCTTGTGTGGAGTCGTGGCCGGAACCTGAAGTTTCATCTCCAGTGTTGCCTTGGATCTTGGGGTGCTTCTGAGTCTCCCCAGGGGAGTCAGGCCTCGTCTCGAGAGGGGGCATGCGCGTGCGCTTTCCTCCCGAGCTGCAGCAGTAGTGTCACGCTTCCTGTCACGTGGATCAAGGGATCTGTGGCTTTCCCTCGAGGCTGTCCCTCGAGGCTTTCCCACGAGGCTTTCCCACAGGGCTGTGCCACGTGCCACCTTGGTGTGAGTCGATCCTCGGCGTGAAAGACGAGCCGGTGAAGGGAAAAGAGGTTCCTCTGGAATGGACTGAGACATCTGGGGGACTCTTGGAATGGTGGCACGACCCTGGAGTTCCTCTCGCCGTTCCTGTTGAGAGGGCCTCCTCTTGAGATGCGACGGGAACGCCGGGAACTCTTTCCCGACGAAGCAAGGAAAGGATCCCTCATCTCGAGCTACGAGGCGGAAACGGGGCTCCTCTGGATGTGGGCGGGACCCTCGTGATTCCTCTCGAGTGGAGACGGGTATGTCGGGGAACTTCTTGATTTGCACCAAGGGTGTGAAGGACCCTTTAGAAGTTCCAGAGGGGAGGTGTGATCAGCCTCGACACGCCTCAGCGGAAATGGGCCTCATCTCGCCTGGAGGGGAGAACCTCCTGGATTTTCTCGAGTTGCGGCAGGTCTTGTCGAGTTACAACGGGGACCTCAGGGACCCGCACTGGTGGCCTCAGGAAAGGCCAGTCCCCATGCGAGTTGCTAGGGGAACTCTCGGGATTCCTCTCCCGTCCATGCCGGGGCCTCAGTCCTTGTGTGGAGTCGGGGCCGGAACCTGAGGATTCCTCTCCAGTGTTGCCATGGATCTTGGGGTCCTTCTGTGTCTCCCCAGGGGAGTCAGGCCTCGTCTCGAGTGGGGGCATGCACGTGCGCTTTCCTCCCGAGCTGCAGCAGTAGTGTCACGCTTCCTGTCACGTGGATCAAGGGATCTGTGGCTTTCCCTCGAGGCTGTCCCTCGAGGCTTTCCCACGAGGCTTTCTCACAGGGCTGTGCCACGTGCCACCTTGGTGTGAGTCGATCCTCGGCGTGAAAGACGAGCCGGTGAAGGGAAAAGAGGTTCCTCTGGAATGGACTGAGACATCTCGGGGACTCTTGGAATGGTGGCACGACCCTGGAGTTCCTCTCTCCGTTCCTGTTGAGAGGGCCTCCTCTTGAGATGCGACGGGAACGCCGGGAAATCTTTCCCGACGAAGCAGGGAAAGGATCCCTCATCTCGAGCCACGAGGCGGAAACGGGGCTCCTCTGGATGTGGGCGGGACCCTCGTGATTCCTCTCGAGTGGAGACGGGTATGTCGGGGAACTTCTTGATTTGCACCAAGGGTGTGAAGGACCCTTTCGAAGTTCCAGAGGGGAGGTGTGATCAGCCTCGAGACGCCTCAGCGGAAATGGGCCTCATCTCGCCTGGAGGGGAGAACCTCCTGGATTTTCTCCAGTTGCGGCAGGGTCTTCTCGAGTTACGACGGGGACCTCAGGGACCCGCTCTGGTGGCCTCAGGAAAGGCCAGTCCCCATGCGAGTTGCTAGGGGACCTCTCGGGATTCCTCTCCCGTCCATGCCGGGGCCTCAGTCCTTGTGTGGAGTCGGGGCCGGAACCTGAGGATTCCTCTCCAGTGTTGCCATGGATCTTGGGGTGCTTCTGAGTCTCCCCAGGGAAGTCAGGCCTCGTCTCGAGTGGGGGCATGCACGTGCGCTTTCCTCCCGAGCTGCAGCAGTAGTGTCACGCTTCCTGTCACGTGGATCAAGGGTTCTGTGGCTTTCCCTCGAGGCTGTCCCTCGAGGCTTTCCCACTAGGCTTTCCCACAGGGCTGTGCCACGTGCCACCTTGGTGTGAGTCGATCCTCGGCGTAAAGACGAGCCGGTGAAGGGAAAAGAGGTTCCTCTGGAATGGACTGAGACATCTGGGGGACTCTTGGAATGGTGGCACGACCCTGGAGTTCCTCTCGCCATTCCTGTTGAGAGGGCCTCCTCTTGAGATGCGACGGGAACGCCGGGAACTCTTTCCCGACGAAGCAAGGAAAGGATACCTCATCTCGAGCTACGAGGCGGAAACGGGGCTCCTCTGGATGTGGGCGGGACCCTCGTGATTCCTCTCGAGTGGAGACGGGTATGTCGGGGAACTTCTTGATTTGCACCAAGGGTGTGAAGGACCCTTTCGAAGTTCCAGAGGGGAGGTGTGATCAGCCTCGAGACGCCTCAGCGGAAATGGGCCTCATCTCGCCTGGAGGGGAGAACCTCCTGGATTTTCTCGAGTTGCGGCAGGTCTTCTCGAGTTACAACGGGGTCCTCAGGGACCCGCTCTGGTGGCCTCAGGAAAGGCCAGTCCCCATGCGAGTTGCTAGGGGACCTCTCGGGATTCCTCTCCCGTCCATGCCGGGACCTCAGTCCTTGTGTGGAGTCGGGGCCGGAACCTGAGGATTCCTCTCCAGTGTTGCCATGGATCTTGGGGTGCTTCTGAGTCTCCCCAGGGGAGTCAGGCCTCGTCTCGAGTGGGGGCATGCACGTGCGCTTTCCTCCAGAGCTGCAGCAGTAGTGTCACGCTTACTGTCACGTGGATCAAGGGATCTGTGGCTTTCCCTCGAGGCTGTCCCTCGAGGCTTTCCCACGAGGCTTTCTCACAGGGCTGTGCCACGTGCCACCTTGGTGTGAGTCGATCCTCGGCGTGAAAGACGAGCCGGTGAAGGGAAAAGAGGTTCCTCTGGAATGGACTGAGACATCTGGGGGACTCTTGGAATGGTGGCACGACCCTGGAGTTCCTCTCGCCGTTCCTGTTGAGAGGGCCTCCTCTTGAGATGCGACGGGAACGCCGGGAACTCTTTCCCGACGAAGCAGTGAAAGGATCCCTCATCTCGAGCTACGAGGCGGAAACGGGGCTCCTCTGGATGTGGGCGGGCCCCTCGTGATTCCTCTCGAGTGGAGACGGCTAGGTCGGGGAACTTCTTGATTTGCACCAAGGGTGTGAAGGACCCTTTCGAAGTTCCAGAGGGGAGGTGTGATCAGCCTCGAGACGCCTCAGCGGAAATGGGCCTCATCTCGCCTGAAGGGGAGAACCTCCTGGATTTTCTCCAGTTGCGGCAGGTCTTCTCGAGTTACGACGGGGACCTCAGGGACCCGCTCTGGTGGCCTCAGGAAAGGCCAGTCCCCATGCGAGTTGCTAGGGGATCTCTCGGGATTCCTCTCCCGTCCATGCCGGGGCCTCAGTCCTTGTGTGGAGTCGGGGCCGGAACCTGAGGATTCCTCTCCAGTGTTGCCATGGATCTTGGGGTGCTTCTGAATCTCCCCAAGGGAGTCAGGCCTCGTCTCGAGTTGGGGCATGCACGTGCGCTTTCCTCCCGAGCTGCAGCAGTAGTGTCACGCTTCCTGTCACGTGGATCAAGGGATCTGTGGCTTTCCCTCGAGGCTGTCCCTCGAGGCTTTCCCACGAGGCTTTCCCACAGGGCTGTGCCACGTGCCACCTTGGTGTGAGTCGATCCTCGGCGTGAAAGACGAGCCGGTGAAGGGAAAAGAGGTTCCTCTGGAATGGACTGAGACATCTGGGGGACTCTTGGAATGGTGGCACGACCCTGGAGTTCCTCTCGCCGTTCCTGTTGAGAGGGCCTCCTCTTGAGATGCGACGGGAACGCCGGGAACTCTTTCCCGACGAAGCAGGGAAAGGATCCCTCATCTCGAGCTACGAGGCGGAAACGGGGCTCCTCTGGATGTGGGCGGGACCCTCGTGATTCCTCTCGAGTGGAGACGGCTAGGTCGGGGAACTTCTTGATTTGCACCAAGGGTGTGAAGGACCCTTTCGAAGTTCCAGAGGTGAGGTGTGATCAGCCTCGAGACGCCTCAGCGGAAATGGGCCTCATCTCGCCTGGAGGGGAGAACCTCCTGGATTTTCTCGAGTTGCGGCAGGTCTTCTCGAGTTACGACGGGGACCTCAGGGACCCGCTCTGGTGGCCTCAGGAAAGGCCAGTCCCCATGCGAGTTGCTAGGGGACCTCTCGGGATTCCTCTCCCGTCCATGCCAGGGCCTCAGTCCTTGTGTGGAGTCGTGGCCGGAACCTGAAGTTTCATCTCCAGTGTTGCCATGGATCTTGGGGTGCTTCTGAGTCTCCCCAGGGGAGTCAGGCCTCGTCTCGAGAGGGGGCATGCGCGTGCACTTTCCTCCCGAGCTGCAGCAGTAGTGTCACGCTTCCTGTCACGTGGATCAAGGGATCTGTGGCTTTCCCTGGAGGCTGTCCCTCGAGGGTTTCCCACGAGGCTTTCCCACAGGGCTGTGCCACGTGCCACCTTGGTGTGAGTCGATCCTCGGCGTGAAAGACGAGCCGGTGAAGGGAAAAGAGGTTCCTGTGGAATGGACTGAGACATCTGGGGGACTCTTGGAATGGTGGCACGACCCTGGAGTTCCTCTCGCCGTTCCTGTTGAGAGGGCCTCCTCTTGAGATGCGACGGGAACGCCGGGAACTCTTTCCCGACGAAGCAGAGAAAGGATCCCTCATCTCGAGCTACGAGGCGGAAACGGGGCTCCTCTGGATGTGGGCGGGACCCTCGTGATTCCTCTCGAGTGGAGACGGCTAGGTCGGGGAACTTCTTGATTTGCACCAAAGGTGTGAAGGACCCTTTCGAAGTTCCAGAGGGGAGGTGTGATCAGCCTCGAGACGCCTCAGCGGAAATGGGCCTCATCTCGCCTGGAGGGGAGAACCTCCTGGATTTTCTCGAGTTGCGGCAGGTCGTCTCGAGTTACAACGGGGACCTCAGGGACCCGCTCTGGTGGCCTCAGGAAAGGCCAGTCCCCATGCGAGTTGCTAGGGGACCTCTCGGGATTCCTCTCCCGTCCATGCCGGGACCTCAGTCCTTGTGTGGAGTCGGGGCCGGAACCTGAGGATTCCTCTCCAGTGTTGCCATGGATCTTGGGGTGCTTCTGAGTCTCCCCAGGGGAGTCAGGCCTCGTCTCGAGTGGGGGCATGCACGTGCGCTTTCCTCCAGAGCTGCAGCAGTAGTGTCACGCTTACTGTCACGTGGGTCAAGGGATCTGTGGCTTTCCCTCGAGGCTGTCCCTCGAGGCTTTCCCACGAGGCTTTCCCACAGGGCTGTGCCACGTGCCACCTTGGTGTGAGTCGATCCTCGGCGTGAAAGACGAGCCGCTGAAGGGAAAAGAGGTTCCTCTGGAATGGACTGAGACATCTGGGGGACTCTTGGAATGGTGGCACGACCCTGGAGTTCCTTTCGCCGTTCCTGTTGAGAGGGCCTCCTCTTGAGATGCGACGGGAATGCCGGGAACTCTTTCCCGACGAAGCAGGGAAAGGATCCCTCATCTCGAGCTACGAGGCGGAAACGGGGCTCCTCTGGATGTGGGCGGGACCCTCGTGATTCCTCTCGAGTGGAGACGGCTAGGTCGGGGAACTTCTTGATTTGCACCAAGGGTGTGAAGGACCCTTTCGAAGTTCCAGAGGTGAGGTGTGATCAGCCTCGAGACGCCTCAGCGGAAATGGGCCTCATCTCGCCTGGAGGGGAGAACCTCCTTGATTTTCTCGAGTTGCGGCAGGTCTTCTCGAGTTACGACGGGGACCTCAGGGACCCGCTCTGGTGGCCTCAGGAAAGGCCAGTCCCCATGCGAGTTGCTAGGGGACCTCTCGGGATTCCTCTCCCGTCCATGCCAGGGCCTCAGTCCTTGTGTGGAGTCGTGGCCGGAACCTGAAGTTTCATCTCCAGTGTTGCCATGGATCTTGGGGTGCTTCTGAGTCTCCCCAGGGGAGTCAGGCCTCGTCTCGAGAGGGGGCATGCGCGTGCGCTTTCCTCCCGAGCTGCAGCAGTAGTGTCACGCTTCCTGTCACGTGGATCAAGGGATCTGTGGCTTTCCCTCGAGGCTGTCCCTCGAGGCTTTCCCACGAGGCTTTCCCACAGGGCTGTGCCACGTGCCACCTTGGTGTGAGTCGATCCTCGGCGTGAAAGACGAGCCGGTGAAGGGAAAAGAGGTTCCTCTGGAATGGACTGAGACATCTGGGGGACTCTTGGAATGGTGGCACGACCCTGGAGTTCCTCTCGCCGTTCCTGTTGAGAGGGCCTCCTCTTGAGATGCGACGGGAACGCCGGGAACTCTTTCCCGACGAAGCAAGGAAAGGATCCCTCATCTCGAGCTACGAGGCGGAAACGGGGCTCCTCTGGATGTGGGCGGGACCCTCGTGATTCCTCTCGAGTGGAGACGGCTAGGTCGGGCAACTTCTTGATTTGCACCAAAGGTGTGAAGGACCCTTTCGAAGTTCCAGAGGGGAGGTGTGATCAGCCTCGAGACGCCTCAGCGGAAATGGGCCTCATCTCGCCTGGAGGGGAGAACCTCCTGGATTTTCTCCAGTTGCGGCAGGTCTTCTCGAGTTACGACGGGGACCTCAGGGACCCGCTCTGGTGGCCTCAGCAAAGGCCAGTCCCCATGCGAGTTGCTAGGGGACCTCTCGGGATTCCTCTCCCGTCCATGCCGGGGCCTCAGTCCTTGTGTGGAGTCGGGGCCGGAACCTGAGGATTCCTCTCCAGTGTTGCCATGGATCTTGGGGTGCTTCTGAGTCTCCCCAGGGGAGTCAGGCCTCGTCTCGAGTGGGGGCATGCACGTGCGCTTTCCTCCCGAGCTGCAGCAGTACTGTCACGCTTCCTGTCACGTGGATCAAGGGATCTGTGGCTTTCCCTCGAGGCTGTCCCTCGAGGCTTTCCCACGAGGCTTTCCCACAGGGCTGTGCCACGTGCCACCTTGGTGTGAATCGATCCTCGGCGTAAAGACGAGCCGGTGAAGAGAAAAGAGGTTCCTCTGGAATGGACTGAGACATCTGGGGGACTCTTGGAATGGTGGCACGACCCTGGAGTTCCTCTCGCCGTTCCTGTTGAGAGGGCCTCCTCTTGAGATGCGACGGGAAAGCCGGGAACTCTTTCCCGACGAAGCAAGGAAAGGATCCCTCATCTCGAGCTACGAGGCGGAAACAGGGCTCCTCTGGATGTGGGCGGGACCCACGTGATTCCTCTCGAGTGGAGACGGGTATGTCGGGGAACTTCTTGATTTGCACCAAGGTTGTGAAGGACCCTTTCGAAGTTCCAGAGGTGAGGTGTGATCAGCCTCGAGAAGCCTCAGCGAAAATGGGCCTCATTTCGCCTGGAGGGGAGAACCTCCTGGATTTTCTCGAGTTGCGGCAGGTCTTCTCGAGTTACGACGGGGACCTCAGGGACCCACTCTGGTGGCCTCAGGAAAGGCCAGTCCCCATGCGAGTTGCTAGGGGACCTCTCGATATTCCTCTGCCGTCCATGCCGGGGCCTCAGTCCTTGTGTGGAGTCGGGGCCGGAACCTGAGGATTCCTCTCCAGTGTTGCCATGGATCTTGGGGTGCTTCTGAGTCTTCCCAGGGGAGTCAGGCCTCGTCTCGTGTGGGGGCATGCACGTGCGCTTTCCTCCCGAGGTGCAGCAGTAGTGTCACGCTTCCTGTCACGTGGATCAAGGGATCTGTGGCTTTCCCTCGAGGCTGTCCCTCGAGGCTTTCCCACGAGGCTTTCCCACAGGGCTGTGCCACGTGCCACCTTGGTGTGAGTCGATCCTCGGCGTAAAGACGAGCCGGTGAAGGGAAAAGAGGTTCCTCTGGAATGGACTGAGACATCTGGGGGACTCTTGGAATGGTGGCACGACCCTGGAGTTCCTCTCTCCGTTCCTGTTGAGAGGGCCTCCTCTTGAGATGCGACGGGAACGCCGGGAAATCTTTCCCGACGAAGCAGGGAAAGGATCCCTCATCTCGAGCCACGAGGCGGAAACGGGGCTCCTCTGGATGTGGGCGGGACCCTCGTGATTCCTCTCGAGTGGAGACGGGTATGTCGGGGAACTTCTTGATTTGCACCAAGGGTGTGAAGGACCCTTTCGAAGTTCCAGAGGGGAGGTGTGATCAGCCTCGAGACGCCTCAGCGGAAATGGGCCTCATCTCGCCTGGAGGGGAGAACCTCCTGGATTTTCTCCAGTTGCGGCAGGGTCTTCTCGAGTTACGACGGGGACCTCAGGGAACCGCTCTGGTGGCCTCAGGAAAGGCCAGTCCCCATGCGAGTTGCTAGGGGACCTCTCGGGATTCCTCTCCCGTCCATGCCGGGGCCTCAGTCCTTGTGTGGAGTCGGGGCCGGAACCTGAGGATTCCTCTCCAGTGTTGCCATGGATCTTGGGGTGCTTCTGAGTCTCCCCAGGGAAGTCAGGCCTCGTCTCGAGTGGGGGCATGCACGTGCGCTTTCCTCCAGAGCTGCAGCAGTAGTGTCACGCTTACTGTCACGTGGATCAAGGGATCTGTGGCTTTCCCTCGAGGCTGTCCCTCGAGGCTTTCCCACGAGGCTTTCTCACAGGGCTGTGCCACGTGCCACCTTGGTGTGAGTCGATCCTCGGCGTGAAAGACGAGCCGGTGAAGGGAAAAGAGGTTCCTCTGGAATGGACTGAGACATCTGGGGGACTCTTGGAATGGTGGCACGACCCTGGAGTTCCTCTCGCCGTTCCTGTTGAGAGGGCCTCCTCTTGAGATGCGACGGGAACGCCGGGAACTCTTTCCCGACGAAGCAGTGAAAGGATCCCTCATCTCGAGCTACGAGGCGGAAACGGGGCTCCTCTGGATGTGGGCGGGACCCTCGTGATTCCTCTCGAGTGGAGACGGCTAGGTCGGGGAACTTCTTGATTTGCACCAAGGGTGTGAAGGACCCTTTCGAAGTTCCAGAGGGGAGGTGTGATCAGCCTCGAGACGCCTCAGCGGAAATGGGCCTCATCTCGCCTGAAGGGGAGAACCTCCTGGATTTTCTCCAGTTGCGGCAGGTCTTCTCGAGTTACGACGGGGACCTCACGGACCCGCTCTGGTGGCCTCAGGAAAGGCCAGTCCCCATGCGAGTTGCTAGGGGATCTCTCGGGATTCCTCTCCCGTCCATGCCGGGGCCTCAGTCCTTGTGTGGAGTCGGGGCCGGAACCTGAGGATTCCTCTCCAGTGTTGCCATGTATCTTGGGGTGCTTCTGAATCTCCCCAAGGGAGTCAGGCCTCGTCTCGAGTTGGGGCATGCACGTGCGCTTTCCTCCCGAGCTGCAGCAGTAGTGTCACGCTTCCTGTCACGTGGATCAAGGGATCTGTGGCTTTCCCTCGAGGCTGTCCCTCGAGGCTTTCCCACGAGGCTTTCCCACAGGGCTGTGCCACGTGCCACCTTGGTGTGAGTCGATCCTCGGCGTGAAAGACGAGCCGGTGAAGGGAAAAGAGGTTCCTCTGGAATGGACTGAGACATCTGGGGGACTCTTGGAATGGTGGCACGACCCTGGAGTTCCTCTCGCCGTTCCTGTTGAGAGGGCCTCCTCTTGAGATGCGACGGGAACGCCGGGAACTCTTTCCCGACGAAGCAGAGAAAGGATCCCTCATCTCGAGCTACGAGGCGGAAACGGGGCTCCTCTGGATGTGGGCGGGACCCTCGTGATTCCTCTCGAGTGGAGACGGCTAGGTCGGGGAACTTCTTGATTTGCACCAAAGGTGTGAAGGACCCTTTCGAAGTTCCAGAGGGGAGGTGTGATCAGCCTCGAGACGCCTCAGCGGAAATGGGCCTCATCTCGCCTGGAGGGGAGAACCTCCTGGATTTTCTCGAGTTGCGGCAGGTCTTCTCGAGTTACAACGGGGACCTCAGGGACCCGCTCTGGTGGCCTCAGGAAAGGCCAGTCCCCATGCGAGTTGCTAGGGGACCTCTCGGGATTCCTCTCCCGTCCATGCCAGGGCCTCAGTCCTTGTGTGGAGTCGTGGCCGGAACCTGAAGTTTCATCTCCAGTGTTGCCATGGATCTTGGGGTGCTTCTGAGTCTCCCCAGGGGAGTCAGGCCTCGTCTCGAGAGGGGGCATGCGCGTGCACTTTCCTCCCGAGCTGCAGCAGTAGTGTCACGCTTCCTGTCACGTGGATCAAGGGATCTGTGGCTTTCCCTCGAGGCTGTCCCTCGAGGGTTTCCCACGAGGCTTTCCCACAGGGCTGTGCCACGTGCCACCTTGGTGTGAGTCGATCCTCGGCGTGAAAGACGAGCCGGTGAAGGGAAAAGAGGTTCCTGTGGAATGGACTGAGACATCTGGGGGACTCTTGGAATGGTGGCACGACCCTGGAGTTCCTCTCGCCGTTCCTGTTGAGAGGGCCTCCTCTTGAGATGCGACGGGAACGCCGGGAACTCTTTCCCGACGAAGCAGAGAAAGGATCCCTCATCTCGAGCTACGAGGCGGAAACGGGGCTCCTCTGGATGTGGGCGGGACCCTCGTGATTCCTCTCGAGTGGAGACGGCTAGGTCGGGGAACTTCTTGATTTGCACCAAAGGTGTGAAGGACCCTTTCGAAGTTCCAGAGGGGAGGTGTGATCAGCCTCGAGACGCCTCAGCGGAAATGGGCCTCATCTCGCCTGGAGGGGAGAACCTCCTGGATTTTCTCGAGTTGCGGCAGGTCTTCTCGAGTTACAACGGGGACCTCAGGGACCCGCTCTGGTGGCCTCAGGAAAGGCCAGTCCCCATGCGAGTTGCCAGGGGACCTCTCGGGATTCCTCTCCCGTCCATGCCGGGACCTCAGTCCTTGTGTGGAGTCGGGGCCGGAACCTGAGGATTCCTCTCCAGTGTTGCCATGGATCTTGGGGTGCTTCTGAGTCTCCCCAGGGGAGTCAGGCCTCGTCTCGAGTGGGGGCATGCACGTGCGCTTTCCTCCAGAGCTGCAGCAGTAGTGTCACGCTTACTGTCACGTGGGTCAAGGGATCTGTGGCTTTCCCTCGAGGCTGTCCCTCGAGGCTTTCCCACGAGGCTTTCCCACAGGGCTGTGCCACGTGCCACCTTGGTGTGAGTCGATCCTCGGCGTGAAAGACGAGCCGCTGAAGGGAAAAGAGGTTCCTCTGGAATGGACTGAGACATCTGGGG
This sequence comes from Budorcas taxicolor, assembly GCF_023091745.1. Classification (NCBI taxonomy): domain Eukaryota; kingdom Metazoa; phylum Chordata; class Mammalia; order Artiodactyla; family Bovidae; genus Budorcas; species Budorcas taxicolor. Next base: position 1,702,134 of record NW_026291738.1, read on the forward strand.
GACTCTTGGAATGGTGGCACGACCCTGGAGTTCCTCTCGCCGTTCCTGTTGAGAGGGCCTCCTCTTGAGATGCGACGGGAACGCCGGGAACTCTTTCCCGACGAAGCAAGGAAAGGATCCCTCATCTCGAGCTACGAGGCGGAAACGGGGCTCCTCTGGATGTGGGCGGGACCCTCGTGATTCCTCTCGAGTGGAGACGGCTAGGTCGGGCAACTTCTTGATTTGCACCAAAGGTGTGAAGGACCCTTTCGAAGTTCCAGAGGGGAGGTGTGATCAGCCTCGAGACGCCTCAGCGGAAATGGGCCTCATCTCGCCTGGAGGGGAGAACCTCCTGGATTTTCTCCAGTTGCGGCAGGTCTTCTCGAGTTACGACGGGGACCTCAGGGACCCGCTCTGGTGGCCTCAGCAAAGGCCAGTCCCCATGCGAGTTGCTAGGGGACCTCTCGGGATTCCTCTCCCGTCCATGCCGGGGCCTCAGTCCTTGTGTGGAGTCGGGGCCGGAACCTGAGGATTCCTCTCCAGTGTTGCCATGGATCTTGGGGTGCTTCTGAGTCTCCCCAGGGGAGTCAGGCCTCGTCTCGAGTGGGGGCATGCACGTGCGCTTTCCTCCCGAGCTGCAGCAGTACTGTCACGCTTCCTGTCACGTGGATCAAGGGATCTGTGGCTTTCCCTCGAGGCTGTCCCTCGAGGCTTTCCCACGAGGCTTTCCCACAGGGCTGTGCCACGTGCCACCTTGGTGTGAATCGATCCTCGGCGTAAAGACGAGCCGGTGAAGAGAAAAGAGGTTCCTCTGGAATGGACTGAGACATCTGGGGGACTCTTGGAATGGTGGCACGACCCTGGAGTTCCTCTCGCCGTTCCTGTTGAGAGGGCCTCCTCTTGAGATGCGACGGGAAAGCCGGGAACTCTTTCCCGACGAAGCAAGGAAAGGATCCCTCATCTCGAGCTACGAGGCGGAAACAGGGCTCCTCTGGATGTGGGCGGGACCCACGTGATTCCTCTCGAGTGGAGACGGGTATGTCGGGGAACTTCTTGATTTGCACCAAGGTTGTGAAGGACCCTTTCGAAGTTCCAGAGGTGAGGTGTGATCAGCCTCGAGAAGCCTCAGCGAAAATGGGCCTCATTTCGCCTGGAGGGGAGAACCTCCTGGATTTTCTCGAGTTGCGGCAGGTCTTCTCGAGTTACGACGGGGACCTCAGGGACCCACTCTGGTGGCCTCAGGAAAGGCCAGTCCCCATGCGAGTTGCTAGGGGACCTCTCGATATTCCTCTGCCGTCCATGCCGGGGCCTCAGTCCTTGTGTGGAGTCGGGGCCGGAACCTGAGGATTCCTCTCCAGTGTTGCCATGGATCTTGGGGTGCTTCTGAGTCTTCCCAGGGGAGTCAGGCCTCGTCTCGTGTGGGGGCATGCACGTGCGCTTTCCTCCCGAGGTGCAGCAGTAGTGTCACGCTTCCTGTCACGTGGATCAAGGGATCTGTGGCTTTCCCTCGAGGCTGTCCCTCGAGGCTTTCCCACGAGGCTTTCCCACAGGGCTGTGCCACGTGCCACCTTGGTGTGAGTCGATCCTCGGCGTAAAGACGAGCCGGTGAAGGGAAAAGAGGTTCCTCTGGAATGGACTGAGACATCTGGGGGACTCTTGGAATGGTGGCACGACCCTGGAGTTCCTCTCTCCGTTCCTGTTGAGAGGGCCTCCTCTTGAGATGCGACGGGAACGCCGGGAAATCTTTCCCGACGAAGCAGGGAAAGGATCCCTCATCTCGAGCCACGAGGCGGAAACGGGGCTCCTCTGGATGTGGGCGGGACCCTCGTGATTCCTCTCGAGTGGAGACGGGTATGTCGGGGAACTTCTTGATTTGCACCAAGGGTGTGAAGGACCCTTTCGAAGTTCCAGAGGGGAGGTGTGATCAGCCTCGAGACGCCTCAGCGGAAATGGGCCTCATCTCGCCTGGAGGGGAGAACCTCCTGGATTTTCTCCAGTTGCGGCAGGGTCTTCTCGAGTTACGACGGGGACCTCAGGGAACCGCTCTGGTGGCCTCAGGAAAGGCCAGTCTCCATGCGAGTTGCTAGGGGACCTCTCGGGATTCCTCTCCCGTCCATGCCGGGGCCTCAGTCCTTGTGTGGAGTCGGGGCCGGAACCTGAGGATTCCTCTCCAGTGTTGCCATGGATCTTGGGGTGCTTCTGAGTCTCCCCAGGGAAGTCAGGCCTCGTCTCGAGTGGGGGCATGCACGTGCGCTTTCCTCCAGAGCTGCAGCAGTAGTGTCACGCTTACTGTCACGTGGATCAAGGGATCTGTGGCTTTCCCTCGAGGCTGTCCCTCGAGGCTTTCCCACGAGGCTTTCTCACAGGGCTGTGCCACGTGCCACCTTGGTGTGAGTCGATCCTCGGCGTGAAAGACGAGCCGGTGAAGGGAAAAGAGGTTCCTCTGGAATGGACTGAGACATCTGGGGGACTCTTGGAATGGTGGCACGACCCTGGAGTTCCTCTCGCCGTTCCTGTTGAGAGGGCCTCCTCTTGAGATGCGACGGGAACGCCGGGAACTCTTTCCCGACGAAGCAGTGAAAGGATCCCTCATCTCGAGCTACGAGGCGGAAACGGGGCTCCTCTGGATGTGGGCGGGACCCTCGTGATTCCTCTCGAGTGGAGACGGCTAGGTCGGGGAACTTCTTGATTTGCACCAAGGGTGTGAAGGACCCTTTCGAAGTTCCAGAGGGGAGGTGTGATCAGCCTCGAGACGCCTCAGCGGAAATGGGCCTCATCTCGCCTGAAGGGGAGAACCTCCTGGATTTTCTCCAGTTGCGGCAGGTCTTCTCGAGTTACGACGGGGACCTCAGGGACCCGCTCTGGTGGCCTCAGGAAAGGCCAGTCCCCATGCGAGTTGCTAGGGGATCTCTCGGGATTCCTCTCCCGTCCATGCCGGGGCCTCAGTCCTTGTGTGGAGTCGGGGCCGGAACCTGAGGATTCCTCTCCAGTGTTGCCATGTATCTTGGGGTGCTTCTGAATCTCCCCAAGGGAGTCAGGCCTCGTCTCGAGTTGGGGCATGCACGTGCGCTTTCCTCCCGAGCTGCAGCAGTAGTGTCACGCTTCCTGTCACGTGGATCAAGGGATCTGTGGCTTTCCCTCGAGGCTGTCCCTCGAGGCTTTCCCACGAGGCTTTCCCACAGGGCTGTGCCACGTGCCACCTTGGTGTGAGTCGATCCTCGGCGTGAAAGACGAGCCGGTGAAGGGAAAAGAGGTTCCTCTGGAATGGACTGAGACATCTGGGGGACTCTTGGAATGGTGGCACGACCCTGGAGTTCCTCTCGCCGTTCCTGTTGAGAGGGCCTCCTCTTGAGATGCGACGGGAACGCCGGGAACTCTTTCCCGACGAAGCAGAGAAAGGATCCCTCATCTCGAGCTACGAGGCGGAAACGGGGCTCCTCTGGATGTGGGCGGGACCCTCGTGATTCCTCTCGAGTGGAGACGGCTAGGTCGGGGAACTTCTTGATTTGCACCAAAGGTGTGAAGGACCCTTTCGAAGTTCCAGAGGGGAGGTGTGATCAGCCTCGAGACGCCTCAGCGGAAATGGGCCTCATCTCGCCTGGAGGGGAGAACCTCCTGGATTTTCTCGAGTTGCGGCAGGTCTTCTCGAGTTACAACGGGGACCTCAGGGACCCGCTCTGGTGGCCTCAGGAAAGGCCAGTCCCCATGCGAGTTGCTAGGGGACCTCTCGGGATTCCTCTCCCGTCCATGCCAGGGCCTCAGTCCTTGTGTGGAGTCGTGGCCGGAACCTGAAGTTTCATCTCCAGTGTTGCCATGGATCTTGGGGTGCTTCTGAGTCTCCCCAGGGGAGTCAGGCCTCGTCTCGAGAGGGGGCATGCGCGTGCGCTTTCCTCCCGAGCTGCAGCAGTAGTGTCACGCTTCCTGTCACGTGGATCAAGGGATCTGTGGCTTTCCCTCGAGGCTGTCTCTCGAGGCTTTCCCACGAGGCTTTCCCACAGGGCTGTGCCACGTGCCACCTTGGTGTGAGTCGATCCTCGGCGTGAAAGACGAGCCGGTGAAGGGAAAAGAGGTTCCTCTGGAATGGACTGAGACATCTGGGGGACTCTTGGAATGGTGGCACGACCCTGGAGTTCCTCTCGCCGTTCCTGTTGAGAGGGCCTCCTCTTGAGATGCGACGGGAACGCCGGGAACTCTTTCCCGACGAAGCAAGGAAAGGATCCCTCATCTCGAGCTACGAGGCGGAAACGGGGCTCCTCTGGATGTGGGCGGGACCCTCGTGATTCCTCTCGAGTGGAGACGGCTAGGTCGGGGAACTTCTTGATTTGCACCAAAGGTGTGAAGGACCCTTTCGAAGTTCCAGAGGGGAGGTGTGATCAGCCTCGAGACGCCTCAGCGGAAATGGGCCTCATCTCGCCTGGAGGGGAGAACCTCCTGGATTTTCTCGAGTTGCGGCAGGTCTTCTCGAGTTACAACGGGGACCTCAGGGACCCGCTCTGGTGGCCTCAGGAAAGGCCAGTCCCCATGCGAGTTGCTAGGGGACCTCTCGGGATTCCTCTGCCGTCCATGCCGGGACCTCAGTCCTTGTGTGGAGTCGGGGCCGGAACCTGAGGATTCCTCTCCAGTGTTGCCATGGATCTTGGGGTGCTTCTGAGTCTCCCCAGGGGAGTCAGGCCTCGTCTCGAGTGGGGGCATGCACGTGCGCTTTCCTCCAGAGCTGCAGCAGTAGTGTCACGCTTACTGTCACGTGGATCAAGGGATCTGTGGCTTTCCCTCGAGGCTGTCCCTCGAGGCTTTCCCACGAGGCTTTCCCACAGGGCTCTGCCACGTGCCACCTTGGTGTGAGTCGATCCTCGGCGTGAAAGACGAGCCGGTGAAGGGAAAAGAGGTTCCTCAGGAATGGACTGAGACATCTGGGGGACTCTTGGAATGGTGGCACGACCCTGGAGTTCCTCTCGCCATTCCTGTTGAGAGGGCCTCCTCTTGAGATGCGACGGCAACGCCGGGAACTCTTTCCCGACGAAGCAGGGAAAGGATCCCTCATCTCGAGCTACGAGGCGGAAACGGGGCTCCTCTGGATGTGGGCGGGACCCTCGTGATTCCTCTCGAGTGGAGACGGGTATGTCGGGGAACTTCTTGATTTGCACCAAGGGTGTGAAGGACCCTTTCGAAGTTCCAGAGGGGAGGTGTGATCAGCCTCGAGACGCCTCAGCGGAAATGGGCCTCATCTCGCCTGGAGGGGAGAACCTCCTGGATTTTCTCGAGTTGCGGCAGGTCTTCTCGAGTTACGACGGGGACCTCAGGGACCCGCTCTGGTGGCCTCAGCAAAGGCCAGTCCCCATGCGAGTTGCTAGGGGACCTCTCGGGATTCCTCTCCCGTCCATGCCGGGGCCTCAGTCCTTGTGTGGATTCGGGGCCGGAACCTGAGGATTCCTCTCCAGTGTTGCCATGGATCTTGGGGTGCTTCTGAGTCTCCCCAGGGGAGTCAGGCCTCGTCTCGAGTGGGGGCACGCACGTGCGCTTTCCTCCCGAGCTGCAGCAGTACTGTCACGCTTCCTGTCACGTGGATCAAGGGATCTGTGGCTTTCCCTCGAGGCTGTCCCTCGAGGCTTTCCTACGAGGCTTTCCCACAGGGCTGTGCCACGTGCCACCTTGGTGTGAGTCGATCCTCGGCGTGAAAGACGAGCCGGTGAAGGGAAAAGAGGTTCCTCTGGAATGGACTGAGACATCTGGGGGACTCTTGGAATGGTGGCACGACCCTGGAGTTCCTCTCGCCGTTCCAGTTGAGAGGGCCTCCTCTTGAGATGCGACGGGAACGCCGGGAATTCTTTCCCGACGAAGCAGGGAAAGGATCCCTCATCTCGAGCTACGAGGCGGAAACGGGGCTCCTCTGGATGTGGGCGGGACCCTCGTGATTCCTCTCGAGTGGAGACGGCTAGGTCGGGGAACTTCTTGATTTGCACCAAGGGTGTGAAGGACCCTTTCGAAGTTCCAGAGGTGAGGTGTGATCAGCCTCGAGACGCCTCAGCGGAAATGGGCCTCATCTCGCCTGGAGGGGAGAACCTCCTGGATTTTCTCGAGTTGCGGCAGGTCTTCTCGAGTTACGACGGGGACCTCAGGGACCCGCTCTGGTGGCCTCAGGTAAGGCCAGTCCCCATGCGAGTTGCTAGGGGACCTCTCGGGATTCCTCTCCCGTCCATGCCAGGGCCTCAGTCCTTGTGTGGAGTCGGGGCCGGAACCTGAGGTTTCATCTCCAGTGTTGCCATGGATCTTGGGGTGCTTCTGAGTCTCCCCAGGGGAGTCAGGCCTCGTCTCGAGAGGGGGCATGCGCGTGCGCTTTCCTCCCGAGCTGCAGCAGTAGTGTCACGCTTCCTGTCACGTGGATCAAGGGATCTGTGGCTTTCCCTCGAGGCTGTCCCTCGAGGCTTTCCCACGAGGCTTTCCCACAGGGCTGTGCCACGTGCCACCTTGGTGTGAGTCGATCCTCGGCGTGAAAGACGAGCCGGTGAAGGGAAAAGAGGTTCCTCTGGAATGGACTGAGACATCTGGGGGACTCTTGGAATGGTGGCACGACCCTGGAGTTCCTCTCGCCGTTAATGTTGAGAGGGCCTCCTCTTGAGATGCGACGGCAACGCCGGGAACTCTTTCCCGACGAAGCAGGGAAAGGATCCCTCATCTCGAGCTACGAGGCGGAAACGGGGCTCCTCTGGATGTGGGCGGGACCCTCGTGATTCCTCTCGAGTGGAGACGGGTATGTCGGGGAACTTCTTGATTTGCACCAAGGGTGTGAAGGAGCCTTTCGAAGTTCCAGAGGGGAGGTGTGATCAGCCTCGTGACGCCTCAGCGGAAATGGGCCTCATCTCGCCTGGAGGGGAGAACCTCCTGGATTTTCTCCAGTTGCGGCAGGTCTTCTCGAGTTACGACGGGGACCTCAGGGACCCGCTCTGGTGGCCTCAGCAAAGGCCAGTCCCCATGCGAGTTGCTAGGGGACCTCTCGGGATTCCTCTCCCGTCCATGCCGGGGCCTCAGTCCTTGTGTGGAGTCGGGGCCGGAACCTGAGGATTCCTCTCCAGTGTTGCCATGGATCTTGGGGTGCTTCTGAGTCTCCCCAGGGGAGTCAGGCCTCGTCTCGAGTGGGGGCATGCACGTGCGCTTTCCTCCCGAGCTGCAGCAGTAGTGTCACGCTTCCTGTCACGTGGATCAAGGGATCTGTGGCTTTCCCTCGAGGCTGTCCCTCGAGGCATTCCCACGAGGCTTTCCCACAGGGCTGTGCCACGTGCCACCTTGTTGTGAATCGATCCTCGGCGTAAAGACGAGCCGGTGAAGGGAAAAGAGGTTCCTCTGGAATGGACTGAGACATCTGGGGGACTCTTGGAATGGTGGCACGACCCTGGAGTTCCTCTCGCCGTTCCTGTTGAGAGGGCCTCCTCTTGAGATGCGACGGGAAAGCCGGGAACTCTTTCCCGACGAAGCAAGGAAAGGATCCCTCATCTCGAGCTACGAGGCGGAAACGGGGCTCCTCTGGATGTGGGCGGGACCCACGTGATTCCTCTCGAGTGGAGACGGGTATGTCGGGGAACTTCTTGATTTGCACCAAGGGTGTGAAGGACCCTTTCGAAGTTCCAGAGGTGAGGTGTGATCAGCCTCGAGAAGCTTCAGCGGAAATGGGCCTCATTTCGCCTGGAGGGGAGAACCTCCTGGATTTTCTCGAGTTGCGGCAGGTCTTCTCGAGTTACGACGGGGACCTCAGGGACCCGCTCTGGTGGCCTCAGGAAAGGCCAGTCCCCATGCGAGTTGTTAGGGGACCTCTCGGGATTCCTCTGCCGTCCATGCCGGGGCCTCAGTCCTTGTGTGGAGTCGGGGCCGGAACCTGAGGATTCCTCTCCAGTGTTGCCATGGATCTTGGGGTGCTTCTGAGTCTCCCCAGGGGAGTCAGGCCTCGTCTCGTGTGGGGGCATGCACGTGCGCTTTCCTCCCGAGCTGCAGCAGTAGTGTCACGCTTCCTGTCACGTGGATCAAGGGATCTGTGGCTTTCCCTCGAGGCTGTCCCTCGAGGCTTTCCCACGAGGCTTTCCCACAGGGCTGTGCCACGTGCCACCTTGGTGTGAGTCGATCCTCGGCGTAAAGACCAGCCGGTGAAGGGAAAAGAGGTTCCTCTGGAATGGACTGAGACATCTGGGGGACTCTTGGAATGGTGGCACGACCCTGGAGTTCCTCTCGCCGTTCCTGTTGAGAGGGCCTCCTCTTGAGATGCGACGGGAACGCCGGGAACTCTTTCCCGACGAAGCAGGGAAAGGATCCCTCATCTCGAGCTACGAGGCGGAAACGGGGCTCCTCTGGATGTGGGCGGGACCCTCGTGATTCCTCTCGAGTGGAGACGGCTAGGTCGGGGAACTTCTTGATTTGCACCAAGGGTGTGAAGGACCCTTTCGAAGTTCCAGAGGGGAGGTGTGATCAGCCTCGAGACGCCTCAGCGGAAATGGGCCTCATCTCGCCTGAAGGGGAGAACCTCCTGGATTTTCTCGAGTTGCGGCAGGTCTTCTCGAGTTACGACGGGGACCTCAGGGACCCGCTCTGGTGGCCTCAGGAAAGGCCAGTCCCCATGCGAGTTGCTAGGGGACCTCTCGGGATTCCTCTCCCGTCCATGCCGGGGCCTCAGTCCTTGTGTGGATTCGGGGCCGGAACCTGAGGATTCCTCTCCAGTGTTGCCATGGATCTTGGGGTGCTTCTGAATCTCCCCAAGGGAGTCAGGCCTCGTCTCGAGTTGGGGCATGCACGTGCGATTTCCTCCCGAGCTGCAGCAGTAGTGTCACGCTTCCTGTCACGTGGATCAAGGGATCTGTGGCTTTCCCTCGAGGCTGTCCCTCGAGGCTTTCCCACGAGGCTTTCCTACAGGGCTGTGCCACGTGCCACCTTGGTGTGAGTCGATCCTCGGCGTGAAAGACGAGCCGGTGAAGGGAAAAGAGGTTCCTCTGGAATGGACTGAGACATCTGGGGGACTCTTGGAATGGTGGCACGACCCTGGAGTTCCTCTCGCCGTTCCTGTTGAGAGGGCCTCCTCTTGAGATGCGATGGGAACGCCGGGAACTCTTTCCCGACGAAGCAGGGAAAGGATCCCTCATCTCGAGCTACGAGGCGGAAACGGGGCTCCTCTGGATGTGGGCGGGACCCTCGTGATTCCTCTCGAGTGGAGACGGCTAGGTCGGGGAACTTCTTGATTTGCACCAAGGGTGTGAAGGACCCTTTCGAAGTTCCAGAGGTGAGGTTTGATCAGCCTCCAGAAGCCTCAGCGGAAATGGGCCTCATCTCGCCTGGAGGGGAGAACCTCCTGGATTTTCTCGAGTTGCGGCAGGTCTTCTCGAGTTACGACGGGGACCTCAGGGACCCGCTCTGGTGGCCTCAGGAAAGGCCTGTCCCCATGCGAGTTGCTAGGGGACCTCTCGGGATTCCTCTGCCGTCCATGCCGGGGCCTCAGTCCTTGTGTGGAGTCGGGGCCGGAACCTGAGGATTCCTCTCCAGTGTTGCCATGGATCTTGGGGTGCTTCTGAGTCTCCCCAGGGGAGTCAGGCCTCGTCTCGTGTGGGGGCATGCACCTGCGCTTTCCTCCCGAGCTGCAGCAGTAGTGTCATGCTTCCTGTCACGTGGATCAAGGGATCTGTGGCTTTCCCTCGAGGCTGTCCCTCGAGGCTTTCCCACGAGGCTTTCCCACAGGGCTGTGCCACGTGCCACCTTGGTGTGAGTCGATCCTCGGCGTAAAGACGAGCCGGTGAAGGGAAAAGAGGTTCCTCTGGAATGGACTGAGACATCTGGGGGACTCTTGGAATGGTGGCACGACCCTGGAGTTCCTCTCGCCGTTCCTGTTGAGAGGGCCTCCTCTTGAGATGCGACGGGAACGCCGGGAACTCTTTCCCGACGAAGCAAGGAAAGGATCCCTCATCTCGAGCTACGAGGCGGAAACGGGGCTCCTCTGGATGTCGGCGGGACCCTCGTGATTCCTCTCGAGTGGAGATGGGTATGTCGGGGAACTTCTTGATTTGCACCAAGGGTGTGAAGGACCCTTTCGAAGTTCCAGAGGTGAGGTGTGATCAGCCTCGAGACGCCTCAGTGGAAATGGGCCTCATCTCGCCTGGAGTGGAGAACCTCCTGGATTTTCTCCAGTTGGGGCAGGTCTTCTCGAGTTACGACGCGGACCTCAGGGACCCGCTCTGGTGGCCTCAGGAAAGGCCAGTCCCCATGCGAGTTGCTAGGGGACCTCTCGGGATTCCTCTCCCGTCCATGCCGGGGGCTCAGTCCTTGTGTGGAGTCGGGGCCGGAACCAGAGGATTCCTCTCCAGTGTTGCCATGGATCTTGGGGTGCTTCTGAGTCTCCCCAGGGGAGTCAGGCCTCGTCTCGAGTGGGGGCATGTACGTGCGCTTTCCTCCCGAGCTGCAGCTGTAGTGTCACGCTTCCTGTCACGTGGATCAAGGGATCTGTGGCTTTCCCTCGAGGCTGTCCCTCGAGGCTTTCCCACGAGGCTTTCCCACAGGGCTGTGCCACGTGCCACCTTGGTGTGAGTCGATCCTCGGCGTGAAAGACGAGCCGGTGAAGGGAAAAGAGATTCCTCTGGAATGGACTGAGACATCTGGGGGACTCTTGGAATGGTGGCACGACCCTGGAGTTCCTCTCGCCGTTCCTGTTGAGAGGGCCTCCTCTTGAGATGCGACGGGAACGCCGGGAACTCTTTCCCGACGAAGCAGGGAAAGGATCCCTCATCTCGAGCTACGAGGCGGAAACGGGGCTCCTCTGGATATGGGCGGGACCCTCGTGATTCCTCTCGAGTGGAGACGGGTATGTCGGGGAACTTCTTGATTTGCACCAAGGGTGTGAAGGACCCTTTCGAAGTTCCAGAGGTGAGGTGTCATCAGCCTCGAGACGCCTCAGCGGAAATGGGCCTCATCTCGCCTGGAGGGGAGAACCTCCTGGATTTTCTCGAGTTGCGGCAGGTCTTCTCGAGTTACGACGGGGAACTCAGGGACCCACTCTGGTGGCCTCAGGAAAGGCCAGTCCCCATGCGAGTTGCTAGGGGACCTCTCGGGATTCCTCTCCCGTCCATGCCGGGGGCTCAGTCCTTGTGTGGAGTCGGGGCCGGAACCTGAGGATTCGTCTCCAGTGTTGCCATGGATCTTGGGGTTCTTCTGAGTCTCCCCAGGGGAGTCAGGCCTCGTCTCGAGTGGGGGCATGCACGTGCGCTTTCCTCCCGAGCTGCAGCAGTAGTGTCACGCTTCCTGTCACGTGGATCAAGGGATCTGTGGCTTTCCCTCCAGGCTGTCCCTCGAGGCTTTCCCACGAGGCTTTTCCACAGGGCTGTGCCACGTGCCACCGTGGTGTGAGTCGATCCTCGGCGTGAAAGACGAGCAGGTGAAAGGAAAAGAGGTTCCTCTGGAATGGACTGAGACATCTGGGGCACTCTTGGAATGGTGGCATGACCCTGGAGTTCCTCTCGCCGTTCCTGTTGAGAGGGCTTCCTCTTGAGATGCGACGGGAACGCCGGGAACTCTTTCCCGACGAAGCAGGGAAAGGATCCCTCATCTCGAGCTACTAGGCGGAAACGGGGCTCCTCTGGACTTGGGCGGGACCCTCGTGATTCCTCTCGAGTGGAGACGGGTATGTCGGGGAACTTCTTGATTTGCACCAAGGGTGTGAAGGACCCTTTCGAAGTTCCAGAGGGGAGGTGTGATCAGCCTCGAGACGCCTCAGCGGAAATGGGCCTCATCTCGCCTGGAGGGGAGAACCTCCTGGATTTTCTCGAGTTGCGGCAGGTCTTCTCGAGTTACGACGGGGACCTCAGGGACCCGCTCTGGTGGCCTCAGGAAAGGCCAGTCCCCATGCGACTTGCTAGGGGACCTCTCGGGATTCCTCTCCCGTCCATGCCGGAGCCTCAGTCCTTGTGTGGAGTCGGGGCCGGAACTTGAGGATTCCTCTCCATTGTTGCCATGGATCTTGGGGTGCTTCTGAGTCTCCCCAGGGGAGTCAGGCCTCGTCTCGAGTGGGGGCATGCACGTGCGCTTTCCTCCCGAGCTGCAGCAGTAGTGTCACGCTTCCTGTCACGTGGATCAAGGCATCTGTGGCTTTCCCTCGAGGCTGTCCCTCGAGGCTGTCCCACGAGGCTTTCCCACAGGGCTGTGCCACGTGCCACCTTGGTGTGAGTCGATCCTCGGCGTGAAAGACGAGCCGGTGAAGGGAAAAGAGGTTCCTCTGGAATGGACTGAGACATCTGGGGGACTCTTGGAATGGTGGCACGACCCTGGAGTTCCTCTCGCCGTTCCTGTTGAGAGGCCCTCCTCTTGAGATGCGACGGGAACGACGGGAACTCTTTCCCGACGAAGCAGGGAAAGGATCCCTCATCTCGAGCTACGAGGCGGAAACGGGGCTACTCTGGATGTGGGCGGGACCCTCGTGATTCCTCTCGAGTGGAGACGGGTATGTTGGGGAACTTCTTGATTTGCACCAAGGGTGTGAAGGACCCTTTCGAAGTTCCAGAGGGGAGGTGTGATCAGCCTCGAGACGCCTCAGCGGAAATGGGCCTCATCTCGCCTGGAGGGGAGAACCTCCTGGATTTTCTCGAGTTGCGGCAGGTCTTCTCGGGTTACGACGGGGACCTCAGGGACCCGCTCTGGTGGCCTCAGGAAAGGCCAGTCCCCATGCGAGTTGCTAGGGGACCTCTCGGGATTCCTCTCCCGTCCATGCCGGGGCCTCAGTCCTTGTGTGGAGTCGGGGCCGGAACCTGAGGATTCCTCTCCAGTGTTGCCATGGATCTTGGGGTGCTTCTGAGTCTCCCCAAGGGAGTCAGGCCTCATCTCGAGTGGGGGCATGAACGTGCGCTTTCCTCCCGAGCTGCAGCAGTAGTGTCACGCTTCCTGTCACGTGAATCAAGGGATCTGTGGCTTTCCCTCGAGACTGTCCCTCGAGGCTTTCCCACGAGGCTTTCCCACAGGGCTGTGCCACGTGCCACCTTGGTGTGAGTCGATCCTCAGCGTGAAAGACGAGCCGGTGAAGGGAAAAGAGGTTCCTCTGGAATGGACTGAGACATCTGGTGCACTCTTGGAATGGTGGCATGACCCTGGAATTCCTCTCGCCATTCCTGTTGAGAGGGCTTCCTCTTGAGATGCGACGAGAACGCCGGGAACTCTTTCCCGACGAAGCAGGGAAAGGATCCCTCATCTCGAGCTACGAGGCGGAAACGGGGCACCTCTGGACGTGGGCGGGACCCTCGTGATTCCTCTCGAGTGGAGACGGCTATGTCGGGGAACTTCTTGATTTGCACCAAGGGTGTGAAGGACCCTTTCGAAGTTCCAGAGGGGAGGTGTGATCAGCCTCGAGACGCCTCATTGGAAATCGGCCTCATCTCGCCTGGAGGGGAGAACCTCCTGGATTTTCTCGAGTTGCGGCAGGTCTTCTCGAGTTACGACGGGGACCACAGGGACCCACTCTGGTGGCCTCAGGAAACGCCAGTCCCCATGCGAGTTGCTAGGGGACCTCTCGGGATTCCTCTCCCGTCCATGCCGGGGCCTCAGTCCTTGTGTGGAGTCGGGGCCGGAACCTGAGGATTCCTCTCTAGTGTTGCCATGGATCTTGGGGTGCTTCTGAGTCTCCCCAGGGGAGTCAGGCCTCGTCTCGAGTGGGGGCATGCACGTGAGCTTTCCTCCCGAGCTGCAGCAATAGTGTCACGCTTCCTGTCACGTGGATCAAGGGATCTGTGGCTTTCCCTCCAGGCTGTCCCTCGAGGCTTTCCCACGAGCCTTTCCCACAGGGCTGTGCCACGTGCCACCTTGGTGTGAGTCGATCCTCGGCGTGAAAGACGAGCCGGTGAAGGGAAAAGAGGTTCCTCTGGAATGGACTGAGACATCTGGGGGACTCTTGGAATGGTGGCATGACCCTGGAGTTCCTCTCGCCGTTCCTGTTGAGAGGGCCTACTCTTGAGATGCGACGGGAACGCCGGGAACTCTTTCCCGACGAAGCAGGGAAAGGATCCCTCATCTCGAGCTACGAGGCGGAAACGGGGCTCCTCTGGATGTGGGCGGGACCCTCGTGATTCCTGTCGAGTGGAGACGGCTAGGTCGGGGAACTTCTTGATTTGCACCAAGGGTGTGAAGGACCCTTTCGAAGTTCCAGAGGTGAGGTGTGATCAGCCTCGAGACGCCTCAGCGGAAATGGGCCTCATCTCGCCTGAAGGGGAGAACCTCCTGGATTTTCTCCAGTTGCGGCAGGTCTTCGCGAGTTACGACGGGCACCTCAGGGACCCGCTCTGGTGGCCTCAGGAAAGGCCAGTCCCCATGCGAGTTGCTAGGGGACCTCTCGGGATTCCTCTCCCGTCCATGCCGGGGCCTCAGTCCTTGTGTGGAGTCGGGGCCGGAACCTGAGGATTCCTCTCCAGTGTTGCCATGGATCTTGGGGTGCTTCTGAGTCTCCCCAGGGGAGTCAGGCCTCGTCTCGAGTGGGGGCATGCACGTGCGCTTTCCTCCCGAGCTGCAGCAGTAGTGTCACGCTTCCTGTCACGTGGATCAAGGGATCTGTGGCTTTCCCTCGAGGCTGTCCTTCGAGGCTTTCCCACGAGGCTTTCCCACAGGGCTGTGCCACGTGCCACCTTGGTGTGAGTCGATCCTCGGCGTGAAAGACGAGCCGGTGAAGGGAAAAGAGGTTCCTCTGGAATGGACTGAGACATCTGGGGGGCTCTTGGAATGGTGGCACGACCCTGGAGTTCCTCTCGCCGTTCCTGTTGAGAGGGCCTCCTCTTGAGATGCGACGGGAAAGCCGGGAACTCTTTCCCGACGAAGCAGGGAAAGGATCCCTCATCTCGAGCTACGAGGCGGAAACGGGGCTCCTCTGGATGAGGGCGGGACCCTCGTGATTCCTCTCGAGTGGAGACGGCTAGGTCGGGGAATTTCTTGATTTGCACCAAGGGTGTGAAGGACCCTTTCGAAGTTCCAGAGGGGAGCTGTGATCAGCCTCGAGACGCCTCAGCGGAAATGGGCCTCATCTCGCCAGGAGGGGAGAACCTCCTGGATTTTCTCCAGTTGCGGCAGGTCTTCTCGAGTTACGACGGGGACCTCAGGGACCCGCTCTGGTGGCCTCAGGAAAGGCCAGTCCCCATGCGAGTTGCTAGGGGACCTCTCGGGATTCCTCTCCCGTCCATGCCGGGGCCTCAGTCCTTGTGTGGAGTCGGGTCCGGAACCTGAGGTTTCATCTCCAGTGTTGCCATGGATCTTGGGGTGCTTCTGAGTCTCCCCAGGGGAGTCAGGCCTCGTCTCGAGTGGGGGCATGCACGTGCGCTTTCCTCCCGAGCTGCAGCAGTAGTGTCACGCTTCCTGTCACGTGGATCAAGGGATCTGTGGCTTTCCCTCGAGGCTGTCCCTCGAGGCTTTCCCACGAGGCTTTCCCACAGGGCTGTGCCACGTGCCACCTTGGTGTGAGTCGATCCTCGGCGTGAAAGACGAGCCGGTGAAGGGAAAAGAGGTTCCTCTGGAATGGACTGAGACATCTGGGGGACTCTTGGAATGGTGGCACGACCCTGGAGTTCCTCTCGCCGTTCCTGTTGAGAGGGCCTCCTCTTGAGATGCGACGGGAACGCCGGGAACTCTTTCCCGACGAAGCAGGGAAAGGATCCCTCATCTCGAGCTACGAGGCGGAAACGGGGCTCCTCTGGATGTGGGCGGGACCCTCGTGATTCCTCTCGAGTGGAGACGGCTAGGTAGGGGAACTTCTTGATTTGCACCAAGGGTGTGAAGGACCCTTTCGAAGTTCCAGAGGTGAGGTGTGATCAGCCTCGAGACGCCTCAGCGGAAATGGGCCTCATCTCGCCTGGAGGGGAGAACCTCCTGGATTTTCTCGAGTTGCGGCAGGTCTTCTCGAGTTACGACGGGGACCTCAGGGACCCGCTCTGGTGGCCTCAGGAAAGGCCAGTCCCCATGCGAGTTGCTAGGGGACCTCTCGGGATTCCTCTCCCGTCCATGCTGGGGCCTCAGTCCTTGTGTGGAGTCGGGGCCGGAACCTGAGGATTCCTGTCCAGTGTTGCCAGGGATCTTGGGGTGCTTCTGAGTCTCCCCAGGGGAGTCAGGCCTCGTCTCGAGTGGGGGCATGCACATGCACTTTCCTCCCGAACTGCAGCAGTAGTGTCACGCTTCCTGTCACGTGGATCAAGGGATCTGTGGCTTTCCCTCGAGGCTGTCCCTCGAGGCTTTCCCACGAGGCTTTCCCACAGGGCTGTGCCACGTGCCACCTTGGTGTGAGTCGATCCTCGGCGTGAAAGACGAGCCGGTGAAGGGAAAAGAGGTTCCTCTGGAATGGACTGAGACATCTGGGGGACTCTTGGAATGGTGGCACGACCCTGGAGTTCCTCTCGCCGTTCCTGTTGAGAGGGCCTCCTCTTGAGATGCGACGGGAACGCCGGGAACTCTTTCCCGACGAAGCAGGGAAAGGATCCCTCATCTCGAGCTATGAGGCGGAAACGGGGCTCCTCTGGATGTGGGCGGGACCCTCGTGATTCCTCTCGAGTGGAGACGGGTATGTCAGGGAACTTCTTGATTTGCACCAAGGGTGTGAAGGACCCTTTCGAAGTTCCAGAGGTGAGGTGTGATCAGCCTCGAGACGCCTCAGCGGAAATGGGCCTCATCTCGTCTGGAGGGGAGAACCTCCTGGATTTTCTCGAGTTGCGGCAGGTCTTCTCGAGTTACGACGGGGACCTCAGGGACCCGCTCTGGTGGCCTCAGGAAAGGCCAGTCCCCATGCGAGTTGCTAGGGGACCTCTCGGGATTCCTCTCCCGTCCATGCTGGGGCCTCAGTCCTTGTGTGGAGTCGGGGCCGGAACCTGAGGATTCCTCTCCAGTGTTGCCATGGATCTTGGGGTGCTTCTGAGTCTCCCCAGGGGAGTCAGGCCTCGTCTCGAGTGGGGGCATGCGCGTGCACTTTCCTCCCGAGCTGCAGCAGTAGTGTCACGCTTCCTGTCACGTGGATCAAGGGATCTGTGGCTTTCCCTCGAGGCTGTCCCTCGAGGCTTTCCCACGAGGCTTTCCCACAGGGCTGTGCCACGTGCCACCTTGGTGTGAGTCGATCCTCGGCGTGAAAGACGAGCTGGTGAAGTGAAAAGAGGTTCCTCTGGAATGGACTGAGACATCTGGGGGACTCTTGGAATGGTGGCACGACCCTGGAGTTCCTCTCGCCGTTCCTGTTGAGAGGGCCTCCTCTTGAGATGCGACGAGAAGGCCGGGAACTCTTTCCCGACGAAGCAGGGAAAGGATCCCTCATCTTGAGCTACGAGGAGGAAACGGGGCTCCTCTGGATGTGGGCGTGACCCTCGTGATTCCTCTCGAGTGGAGACGGGTATGTCGGGGAACTTCTTGATTTGCACAAAGGTTGTGAAGGACCCTTTCGAAGTTCCAGAGGTGAGGTGTGATCAGCCTCGAGACGCCTCAGCGGAAATGGGCCTCATCTCGCCTGGAGGGGAGAACCTCTTGGATTTTCCCCAGTTGCGGCAGGTCTTCTCGAGTTACGACGGGGACCACAGGGACCCGCTCTGGTGGCCTCAGGAAAGGCCAGTCCCCATGCGAGTTGCAAGGCGACCTCTCGGGATTCCTCTCCCGTCCATGCCGGGGCCTCAGTCCTTGTGTGGAGTCGGGGCCGGAACCTGAGGATTCCTCTCCAGTGTTGCCATGGATCTTGGGGTGCTTCTGAGTCTCCCCAGGGGAGTCAGGCCTCGTCTCGAGTGGGGGCATGCACGTGCGCTTTCCTCCCGAGCTGCAGCAGTAGTGTCACGCTTCCTGT
The DNA here is from genome assembly GCF_023091745.1 of Budorcas taxicolor. Taxonomy (NCBI): domain Eukaryota; kingdom Metazoa; phylum Chordata; class Mammalia; order Artiodactyla; family Bovidae; genus Budorcas; species Budorcas taxicolor. The sequence continues at coordinate 1,719,907 of NW_026291738.1, forward strand.
CACGTGGATCAAGGGATCTGTGGCTTTCCCTCGAGGCTGTCCCTCGAGGCTTTCCCACGAGGCTTTCCCACAGGGCTGTGCCACGTGCCACCTTGGTGTGAGTCGATCCTCGGCGTGAAAGACGAGCCGGTGAAGGGAAAAGAGGTTCCTGTGGAATGGACTGAGACATCTGGGGGACTCTTGGAATGGTGGCACGACCCTGGAGTTCCTCTCGCCGTTCCTGTTGAGAGGGCCTCCTCTTGAGATGCGACGGGAACGCCGGGAACTCTTTCCCGACGAAGCAGGGAAAGGATCCCTCATCTCGAGCTACGAGGCGGAAACGGGGCTCCTCTGGATGTGGGCGGGACCCTCGTGATTCCTCTCGAGTGGAGACGGCTAGGTCGGGGAACTTCTTGATTTGCACCTAGGGTGTGAAGGACCCTTTTGAAGTTCCAGAGGGGAGGTGTGATCAGCCTCGACACGCCTCAGCGGAAATGGGCCTCATCTCGCCTGGAGGGGAGAACCTCCTGGATTTTCTCGAGTTGCGGCAGGTCTTGTCGAGTTACAACGGGGACCTCAGGGACCCGCACTGGTGGCCTCAGGAAAGGCCAGTCCCCATGCGAGTTGCTAGGGGACCTCTCGGGATTCCTCTCCCGTCCATGCCGGGGCCTCAGTCCTTGTGTGGAGTTGGGGCCGGAACCTGAGGATTCCTCTCCAGTGTTGCCATGGATCTTGGGGTGCTTCTGAGTCTCCCCAGGGGAGTCAGGCCTCGTCTCGAGTGGGGGCATGCACGTGCGCTTTCCTCCCGAGCTGCAGCAGTAGTGTCACGCTTCCTGTCACGTGGATCAAGGGATCTGTGGCTTTCCCTCGAGGCTGTCCCTCGAGGCTTTCCACGAGGCTTTCTCACAGGGCTGTGCCACGTGCCACCTTGGTGTGAGTCGATCCTCGGCGTGAAAGACGAGCCGGTGAAGGGAAAAGAGGTTCCTCTGGAATGGACTGAGACATCTCGGGGACTCTTGGAATGGTGGCACGACCCTGGAGTTCCTCTCTCCGTTCCTGTTGAGAGGGCCTCCTCTTGAGATGCGACGGGAACGCCGGGAAATCTTTCCCGACGAAGCAGGGAAAGGATCCCTCATCTCGAGCCACGAGGCGGAAACGGGGCTCCTCTGGATGTGGGCGGGACCCTCGTGATTCCTCTCGAGTGGAGACGGGTATGTCGGGGAACTTCTTGATTTGCACCAAGGGTGTGAAGGACCCTTTCGAAGTTCCAGAGGGGAGGTGTGATCAGCCTCGAGACGCCTCAGCGGAAATGGGCCTCATCTCGCCTGGAGCGGAGAACCTCCTGGATTTTCTCCAGTTGCGGCAGGGTCTTCTCGAGTTACGACGGGGACCTCAGGGACCCGCTCTGGTGGCCTCAGGAAAGGCCAGTCCCCATGCGAGTTGCTAGGGGACCTCTCGGGATTCCTCTCCCGTCCATGCCGGGGCCTCAGTCCTTGTGTGGAGTCGGGGCCGGAACCTGAGGATTCCTCTCCAGTGTTGCCATGGATCTTGGGGTGCTTCTGAGTCTCCCCAGGGAAGTCAGGCCTCGTCTCGAGTGGGGGCATGCACGTGCGCTTTCCTCCCGAGCTGCAGCAGTAGTGTCACGCTTCCTGTCACGTGGATCAAGGGTTCTGTGGCTTTCCCTCGAGGCTGTCCCTCGAGGCTTTCCCACGAGGCTTTCCCACAGGGCTGTGCCATGTGCCACCTTGGTGTGAGTCGATCCTCGGCGTGAAAGACGAGCCAGTGAAGGGAAAAGTGGTTCCTCTGGAATGGACTGAGACATCTGGGGGACTCTTGGAATGGTGGCACGACCCTGGAGTTCCTCTCGCCGTTCCTGTTGAGAGGGCCTCCTCTTGAGATGCGACGGGAAGCCCGGGAACTCTTTCCCGACGAAGCAGGGAAAGGATCCCTCATCTCGACCTACGAGAAGGAAACGGGGCTCCTCTGGATGTGGGCGGGACCCTCGTGATTCCTCTCGAGTGGAGACTGCTAGGTCGGGGAACTTCTTGATTTGCACCAAGGGTGTGAAGGACCCTTTCGAAGTTCCAGAGGTGAGGTGTGATCAGCCTCGAGACGCCTCAGCGGAAATGGGCCTCATCTCGCCTGGAGGGGAGAACCTCCTGGATTTTCTTGAGTTGCGGCAGGTCTTCTCGAGTTACGACGGGGACCTCAGGTACCCGCTCTGGTGGCCTCAGGAAAGGCCAGTCCCCATGCGAGTTGCTAGGGGACCTCTCGGGATTCCTCTCCCGTCCATGCTGGGGCCTCAGTCCTTGTGTGGAGTCGGGGCCGGAACCTGAGGATTCCTCTCCAGTGTTGCCATGGGTCTTGGGGTGCTTCTGAGTCTCCCCAGGGGAGTCAGGCCTCGTCTCGAGTGGGGGCATGCGCGTGCACTTTCCTCCCGAGCTGCAGCAGTAGTGTCACGCTTCCTGTCACGTGGATCAAGGGATCTGTGGCTTTCCCTCGAGGCTGTCCCTCGAGGCTTTCCCACGAGGCTTTCCCACAGGGCTGTGCCACGTGCCACCTTGGTGTGAGTCGATCCTCGGCGTGAAAGACGAGCTGGTGAAGTGAAAAGAGGTTCCTCTGGAATGGACTGAGACATCTGGGGGACTCTTGGAATGGTGGCACGACCCTGGAGTTCCTCTCGCCGTTCCTGTTGAGAGGGCCTCCTCTTGAGATGCGACGAGAAGGCCGGGAACTCTTTCCCGACGAAGCAGGGAAAGGATCCCTCATCTTGAGCTACGAGGAGGAAACGGGGCTCCTCTGGATGTGGGCGTGACCCTCGTGATTCCTCTCGAGTGGAGACGGGTATGTCGGGGAACTTCTTGATTTGCACAAAGGGTGTGAAGGACCCTTTCGAAGTTCCAGAGGTGAGGTGTGATCAGCCTCGAGACGCCTCAGCGGAAATGGGCCTCATCTCGCCTGGAGGGGAGAACCTCTTGGATTTTCTCCAGTTGCGGCAGGTCTTCTCGAGTTACGACGGGGACCACAGGGACCCGCTCTGGTGGCCTCAGGAAAGGCCAGTCCCCATGCGAGTTGCAAGGCGACCTCTCGGGATTCCTCTCCCGTCCATGCCGGGGCCTCAGTCCTTGTGTGGAGTCGGGGCCGGAACCTGAGGATTCCTCTCCAGTGTTGCCATGTATCTTGGGGTGCTTCTGAGTCTCCCCAGGGGAGTCAGGCCTCGTCTCGAGTGGGGGCATGCACGTGCGCTTTCCTCCCGAGCTGCAGCAGTAGTGTCACGCTTCCTGTCACGTGGATCAAGGGATCTGTGGCTTTCCCTCGAGGCTGTCCCTCGAGGCTTTCCCACGAGGCTTTCCCACAGGGCTGTGCCACGTGCCACCTTGGTGTGAGTCGATCCTCGGCGTGAAAGACGAGCCGGTGAAGGGAAAAGAGGTTCCTCTGGAATGGACTGAGACATCTGGGGGACTCTTGGAATGGTGGCACGACCCTGGAGTTCCTCTCGCCGTTCCTGTTGAGAGGGCCTCCTCTTGAGATGCGACGGGAACGCCGGGAACTCTTTCCCGACGAAGCAGGGAAAGGATCCCTCATCTCGAGCTACGAGGCGGAAACGGGGCTCCTCTGGATGTGGACGGGACCCTCGTGATTCCTCTCGAGTGGAGACGGCTAGGTCGGGGAACTTCTTGATTTGCACCAAGGGTGTGAAGGACCCTTTCGAAGTTCCAGAGGGGAGGTGTGATCAGCCTCGAGACGCCTCAGCGGAAATGGGCCTCATCTCGCCTGGAGCGGAGAACCTCCTGGATTTTCTCCAGTTGCGGCAGGGTCTTCTCGAGTTACGACGGGGACCTCAGGGACCCGCTCTGGTGGCCTCAGGAAAGGCCAGTCCCCATGCGAGTTGCTAGGGGACCTCTCGGGATTCCTCTCCCGTCCATGCCGGGGCCTCAGTCCTTGTGTGGAGTCGGGGCCGGAACCTGAGGATTCCTCTCCAGTGTTGCCATGGATCTTGGGGTGCTTCTGAGTCTCCCCAGGGAAGTCAGGCCTCGTCTCGAGTGGGGGCATGCACGTGCGCTTTCCTCCCGAGCTGCAGCAGTAGTGTCACGCTTCCTGTCACGTGGATCAAGGGTTCTGTGGCTTTCCCTCGAGGCTGTCCCTCGAGGCTTTCCCACGAGGCTTTCCATCAGGGCTGTGCCACGTGCCACCTTGGTGTGAGTCGATCCTCGGCGTGAAAGACGAGCCAGTGAAGGGAAAAGTGGTTCCTCTGGAATGGACTGAGACATCTGGGGGACTCTTGGAATGGTGGCACGACCCTGGAGTTCCTCTCGCCGTTCCTGTTGAGAGGGCCTCCTCTTGAGATGCGACGGGAAGCCCGGGAACTCTTTCCCGACGAAGCAGGGAAAGGATCCCTCATCTCGACCTACGAGAAGGAAACGGGGCTCCTCTGGATGTGGGCGGGACCCTCGTGATTCCTCTCGAGTGGAGACTGCTAGGTCGGGGAACTTCTTGATTTGCACCAAGGGTGTGAAGGACCCTTTCGAAGTTCCAGAGGTGAGGTGTGATCAGCCTCGAGACGCCTCAGCGGAAATGGGCCTCATCTCGCCTGGAGGGGAGAACCTCCTGGATTTTCTCGAGTTGCGGCAGGTCTTCTCGAGTTACGACGGGGACCTCAGGTACCCGCTCTGGTGGCCTCAGGAAAGGCCAGTCCCCATGCGAGTTGCTAGGGGACCTCTCGGGATTCCTCTCCCGTCCATGCTGGGGCCTCAGTCCTTGTGTGGAGTCGGGGCCGGAACCTGAGGATTCCTCTCCAGTGTTGCCATGGATCTTGGGGTGCTTCTGAGTCTCCCCAGGGGAGTCAGGCCTCGTCTCGAGTGGGGGCATGCGCGTGCACTTTCCTCCCGAGCTGCAGCAGTAGTGTCACGCTTCCTGTCACGTGGATCAAGGGATCTGTGGCTTTCCCTCGAGGCTGTCCCTCGAGGCTTTCCCACGAGGCTTTCCCACAGGGCTGTGCCACGTGCCACCTTGGTGTGAGTCGATCCTCGGCGTGAAAGACGAGCTGGTGAAGTGAAAAGAGGTTCCTCTGGAATGGACTGAGACATCTGGGGGACTCTTGGAATGGTGGCACGACCATGGAGTTCCTCTCGCCGTTCCTGTTGAGAGGGCCTCCTCTTGAGATGCGACGAGAAGGCCGGGAACTCTTTCCCGACGAAGCAGGGAAAGGATCCCTCATCTTGAGCTACGAGGAGGAAACGGGGCTCCTCTGGATGTGGGCGTGACCCTCGTGATTCCTCTCGAGTGGAGACGGGTATGTCGGGGAACTTCTTGATTTGCACAAAGGGTGTGAAGGACCCTTTCGAAGTTCCAGAGGTGAGGTGTGATCAGCCTCGAGACGGCTCAGCGGAAATCGGCCTCATCTCGCCTGGAGGGGAGAACCTCCTGGATTTTCTCCAGTTGCGGCAGGTCTTCTCGAGTTACGACGGGGAACACAGGGACCCGCTCTGGTGGCCTCAGGAAAGGCCAGTCCCCATGCGAGTTGCAAGGCGACCTCTCGGGATTCCTCTCCCGTCCATGCCGGGGCCTCAGTCCTTGTGTGGAGTCGGGGCCGGAACCTGAGGATTCCTCTCCAGTGTTGCCATGGATTTTGGGGTGCTTCTGAGTCTCCCCAGGGGAGTCAGGCCTCGTCTCGAGTGGGGGCATGCACGTGCGCTTTCCTCCCGAGCTGCAGCAGTAGTGTCACGCTTCCTGTCACGTGGATCAAGGGATCTGTGGCTTTCCCTCGAGGCTGTCCCTCGAGGCTTTCCCACGAGGCTTTCCCACAGGGCTGTGCCACGTGCCACCTTGGTGTGAGTCGATCCTCGGCGTGAAAGTCGAGCCGGTGAAGGGAAAAGAGGTTCCTCTGGAATGGACTGAGACATCTGGGGGACTCTTGGAATGGTGGCACGACCCTGGAGTTCCTCTCGCCGTTCCTGTTGAGAGGGCCTCCTCTTGAGATGCGACGGGAACGCCGGGAACTCTTTCCCGACGAAGCAGGGAAAGGATCCCTCATCTCGAGCTACGAGGCGGAAACGGGGCTCCTCTGGATGTGGACGGGACCCTCGTGATTCCTCTCGAGTGGAGACGGCTAGGTCGGGGAACTTCTTGATTTGCACCTAGGGTGTGAAGGACCCTTTCGAAGTTCCAGAGGTGAGGTGTTATCAGCCTCGAGACGCCTCAGCGGAAATGGGCCTCATCTCGTCTGGAGGGGAGAACCTCCTGGATTTTCTCGAGTTGCGGCAGGTCTTCTCGAGTTACGACGGGGACCTCAGGGACCCGCTCTGGTGGCCTCAGGAAAGGCCAGTCCCCATGCGAGTTGCTAGGGGACCTCTCGGGATTCCTCTCCCGTCCATGCTGGGGCCTCAGTCCTTGTGTGGAGTCGGGGCCAGAACCTGAGGATTCCTCTCCAGTGTTGCCAGGGATCTTGGGGTGCTTCTGAGTCTCCCCAGGGGAGTCAGGCCTCGTCTCGTGTGGGGGCATGCACGTGCGCTTTCCTCCCGAGCTGCAGCAGTAGTGTCACGCTTCCTGTCACGTGGATCAAGGGATCTGTGGCTTTCCCTCGAGGCTGTCCCTCGAGGGTTTCCCACGAGGCTTTCCCACAGGGCTGTGCCACGTGCCACCTTGGTGTGAGTCGATCCTCGGCGTAAATACGAGCCGGTGAAGGGAAAAGAGGTTCCTCTGGAATGGACTGAGACATCTGGGGGACTCTTGGAATGGTGGAACGACCCTGGAGTTCCTCTCGCCGTTTCTGTTGAGAGGGCCTCCTCTTGAGATGCGACGGGAATGCCGGGAACTCTTTCCCGACGAAGCAAGGAAAGGATCCCTCATCTCGAGCTACGAGGCGGAAACGGGGCTCCTCTGGATGTGGGCGGGACCCTCGTGATTCCTCTCGAGTGGAGACGGGTATGTCGGGGAACTTCTTGATTTGCACCAAGGGTGTGAAGGACCCTTTCGAAGTTCCAGAGGGGAGGTGTGATCAGCCTCGACACGCCTCAGCGGAAATGGGCCTCATCTCGCCTGGAGGGGAGAACCTCCTGGATTTTCTCGAGTTGCGGCAGGTCTTGTCGAGTTACAACGGGGACCTCAGAGACCCGCACTGGTGGCCTCAGGAAAGGCCAGTCCCCATGCGAGTTGCTAGGGGACCTCTCGGGATTCCTCTCCCGTCCATGCCGGGGCCTCAGTCCTTGTGTGGAGTCGGGGCCGGAACCTGAGGATTCCTCTCCAGTGTTGCCATGGATCTTGGGGTGCTTCTGAGTCTCCCCAGGGGAGTCAGGACTCGTCTCGGGTGGGGGCATGCACGTGCGCTTTCCTCCCGAGCTGCAGCAGTAGTGTCACGCTTCCTGTCACGTGGATCAAGGGATCTGTGGCTTTCCCTCGAGGCTGTCCCTCGAGGCTTTCCCACGAGGCTTTCTCACAGGGCTGTGCCACGTGCCACCTTGGTGTGAGTCGATCCTCGGCGTGAAAGACGAGCCGGTGAAGGGAAAAGAGGTTCCTCTGGAATGGACTGAGACATCTCGGGGACTCTTGGAATGGTGGCACGACCCTGGAGTTCCTCTCTCCGTTCCTGTTGAGAGGGCCTCCTCTTGAGATGCGACGGGAACGCCGGGAAATCTTTCCCGACGAAGCAGGGAAAGGATCCCTCATCTCGAGCCACGAGGCGGAAACGGGGCTCCTCTGGATGTGGGCGGGACCCTCGTGATTCCTCTCGAGTGGAGACGGGTATGTCGGGGAACTTCTTGATTTGCACCAAGGGTGTGAAGGACCCTTTCGAAGTTCCAGAGGGGAGGTGTGATCAGCCTCGAGACGCCTCAGCGGAAATGGGCCTCATCTCGCCTGGAGCGGAGAACCTCCTGGATTTTCTCCAGTTGCGGCAGGGTCTTCTCGAGTTACGACGGGGACCTCAGGGACCCGCTCTGGTGGCCTCAGGAAAGGCCAGTCCCCATGCGAGTTGCTAGGGGACCTCTCGGGATTCCTCTCCCGTCCATGCCGGGGCCTCAGTCCTTGTGTGGAGTCGGGGCCGGAACCTGAGGATTCCTCTCCAGTGTTGCCATGGAACTTGGGGTGCTTCTGAGTCTCCCCAGGGAAGTCAGGCCTCGTCTCGAGTGGGGGCATGCACGTGCGCTTTCCTCCCGAGCTGCAGCAGTAGTGTCACGCTTCCTGTCACGTGGATCAAGGGATCTGTGGCTTTCCCTCGAGGCTGTCCCTCGAGGCTTTCCCACGAGGCTTTCCCACAGGGCTGTGCCACGTGCCACCTTGGTGTGAGTCGATCCTCGGCGTGAAAGACGAGCCGGTGAAGGGAAAAGAGGTTCCTCTGGAATGGACTGAGACATCTGGGGGACTCTTGGAATGGTGGCACGACCCTGGAGTTCCTCTCGCCGTTCCTGTTGAGAGGGCCTCCTCTTGAGATGCGACGGGAACGCCGGGAACTCTTTCCCGACGAAGCAGGGAAAGGATCCCTCATCTCGAGCTACGAGGCGGAAACGGGGCTCCTCTGGATGTGGACGGGACCCTCGTGATTCCTCTCGAGTGGAGACGGCTAGGTCGGGGAACTTCTTGATTTGCACCTAGGGTGTGAAGGACCCTTTCGAAGTTCCAGAGGTGAGGTGTGATCAGCCTCGAGACGCCTCAGCGGAAATGGGCCTCATCTCGTCTGGAGGGGAGAACCTCCTGGATTTTCTCGAGTTGCGGCAGGTCTTCTCGAGTTACGACGGGGACCTCAGGGACCCGCTCTGGTGGCCTCAGGAAAGGCCAGTCCCCATGTGAGTTGCTAGGGGACCTCTCGGGATTCCTCTCCCGTCCATGCTGGGGCCTCAGTCCTTGTGTGGAGTCGGGGCCGGAACCTGAGGATTCCTCTCCAGTGTTGCCAGGGATCTTGGGGTGCTTCTGAGTCTCCCCAGGGGAGTCAGGCCTCGTCTCGAGTGGGGGCATGCACGTGCGCTTTCCTCCCGAGCTGCAGCAGTAGTGTCACGCTTCCTGTCACGTGGATCAAGGGATCTGTGGCTTTCCCTCGAGGCTGTCCCTCGAGGGTTTCCCACGAGGCTTTCCCACAGGGCTGTGCCACGTGCCACCTTGGTGTGAGTCCATCCTCGGCGTGAAAGACGAGCCGGTGAAGGGAAAAGAGGTTCCTCTGGAATGGACTGAGACATCTGTGGACTCTTGGAATGGTGGCACGACCCTGGAGTTCCTCTCGCCGTTCCTGTTGAGAGGGCCTCCTCTTGAGATGCGACGGGAAGTCCGGGAACTCTTTCCCGACGAAGCAGGGAAAGGATCCCTCATCTCGAGCTACGAGGAGGAAACGGGGCTCCTCTGGATGTGGGCGGGACCCTCGTGATTCCTCTCGAGTGGAGACGGGTATGTCGGGGAACTTCTGGATTTGCACCAAGGGTGTGAAGGACCCTTTCGAAGTTCCAGAGGTGAGGTGTGATCAGCCTCGAGACGCCTCAGCGGAAATGGGCCTCATCTCGCCTGGAGGCGAGAACCTCCTGGATTTTCTCGAGTTGCGGCAGGTCTTCTCGAGTTACGACGGGGACCTCAGGGACCCGCTCTGGTGGCCTCAGGAAAGGCCAGTCCCCATGCGAGTTGCTAGGGGACCTCTCGGGATTCCTCTCCCGTCCATGCTGGGGCCTCAGTCCTTGTGTGGAGTCGGGGCCGGAACCTGAGGATTCCTGTCCACTGTTGCCATGGATCTTGGGGTGCTTCTGAGTCTCCCCAGGGGAGTCAGGCCTCGTCTCGAGTGGGGGCATGCACGTGCACTTTCCCCCCGAGCTGCAGCAGTAGTGTCACGCTTCCTGTCACGTGGATCAAGGGATCTGTGGCTTTCCCTCGAGGCTGTCCCTCGAGGCTTTCCCACGAGGCTTTCCCACAGGGCTGTGCCACGTGCCACCTTGGTGTGAGTCGATCCTCGGCGTAAAGACGAGCCGGTGAAGGGAAAAGAGGTTCCTCTGGAATGGACTGAGACATCTGGGGGACTCTTGGAATGGTGGAACGACCCTGGAGTTCCTCTCGCCGTTTCTGTTGAGAGGGCCTCCTCTTGAGATGCGACGGGAATGCCGGGAACTCTTTCCCGACGAAGCAAGGAAAGGATCCCTCATCTCGAGCTACGAGGCGGAAACGGGGCTCCTCTGGATGTGGGCGGGACCCTCGTGATTCCTCTCGAGTGGAGACGGGTATGTCGGGGAACTTCTTGATTTGCACCAAGGGTGTGAAGGACCCTTTCGAAGTTCCAGAGGGGAGGTGTGATCAGCCTCGACACGCCTCAGCGGAAATGGGCCTCATCTCGCCTGGAGGGGAGAACCTCCTGGATTTTCTCGAGTTGCGGCAGGTCTTGTCGAGTTACAACGGGGACCTCAGGGACCCGCACTGGTGGCCTCAGGAAAGGCCAGTCCCCATGCGAGTTGCTAGGGGACCTCTCGGGATTCCTCTCCCGTCCATGCCGGGGCCTCAGTCCTTGTGTGGAGTCGGGGCCGGAACCTGAGGATTCCTCTCCAGTGTTGCCATGGATCTTGGGGTGCTTCTGAGTCTCCCCAGGGGAGTCAGGCCTCGTCTTGAGTGGGGGCATGCACGTGCGCTTTCCTCCCGAGCTGCAGCAGTAGTGTCACGCTTCCTGTCACGTGGATCAAGGGATCTGTGGCTTTCCCTCGAGGCTGTCCCTCGAGGCTTTCCCACGAGGCTTTCTCACAGGGCTGTGCCACGTGCCACCTTGGTGTGAGTCGATCCTCGGCGTGAAAGACGAGCCGGTGAAGGGAAAAGAGGTTCCTCTGGAATGGACTGAGACATCTCGGGGACTCTTGGAATGGTGGCACGACCCTGGAGTTCCTCTCTCCGTTCCTGTTGAGAGGGCCTCCTCTTGAGATGCGACGGGAACGCCGGGAAATCTTTCCCGACGAAGCAGGGAAAGGATCCCTCATCTCGAGCCACGAGGCGGAAACGGGGCTCCTCTGGATGTGGGCGGGACCCTCGTGATTCCTCTCGAGTGGAGACGGGTATGTCGGGGAACTTCTTGATTTGCACCAAGGGTGTGAAGGACCCTTTCGAAGTTCCAGAGGGGAGGTGTGATCAGCCTCGAGACGCCTCAGCGGAAATGGGCCTCATCTCGCCTGGAGCGGAGAACCTCCTGGATTTTCTCCAGTTGCGGCAGGGTCTTCTCGAGTTACGACGGGGACCTCAGGGACCCGCTCTGGTGGCCTCAGGAAAGGCCAGTCCCCATGCGAGTTGCTAGGGGACCTCTCGGGATTCCTCTCCCGTCCATGCCGGGGCCTCAGTCCTTGTGTGGAGTCGGGGCCGGAACCTGAGGATTCCTCTCCAGTGTTGCCATGGATCTTGGGGTGCTTCTGAGTCTCCCCAGGGAAGTCAGGCCTCGTCTCGAGTGGGGGCATGCACGTGCGCTTTCCTCCCGAGCTGCAGCAGTAGTGTCACGCTTCCTGTCACGTGGATCAAGGGTTCTGTGGCTTTCCCTCGAGGCTGTCCCTCGAGGCTTTCCCACGAGGCTTTCCCACAGGGCTGTGCCACGTGCCACCTTGGTGTGAGTCGATCCTCGGCGTGAAAGACGAGCCAGTGAAGGGAAAAGTGGTTCCTCTGGAATGGACTGAGACATCTGGGGGACTCTTGGAATGGTGGCACGACCCTGGAGTTCCTCTCGCCGTTCCTGTTGAGAGGGCCTCCTCTTGAGATGCGACGGGAAGCCCGGGAACTCTTTCCCGACGAAGCAGGGAAAGGATCCCTCATCTCGACCTACGAGAAGGAAACGGGGCTCCTCTGGATGTGGGCGGGACCCTCGTGATTCCTCTCGAGTGGAGACTGCTAGGTCGGGGAACTTCTTGATTTGCACCAAGGGTGTGAAGGACCCTTTCGAAGTTCCAGAGGTGAGGTGTGATCAGCCTCGAGACGCCTCAGCGGAAATGGGCCTCATCTCGCCTGGAGGGGAGAACCTCCTGGATTTTCTCGAGTTGCGGCAGGTCTTCTCGAGTTACGACGGGGACCTCAGGGACCCGCTCTGGTGGCCTCAGGAAAGGCCAGTCCCCATGCGAGTTGCTAGGGGACCTCTCGGGATTCCTCTCCCGTCCATGCTGGGGCCTCAGTCCTTGTGTGGAGTCGGGGCCGGAACCTGAGGATTCCTCTCCAGTGTTGCCATGGATCTTGGGGTGCTTCTGAGTCTCCCCAGGGGAGTCAGGCCTCGTCTCGAGTGGGGGCATGCGCGTGCACTTTCCTCCCGAGCTGCAGCAGTAGTGTCACGCTTCCTGTCACGTGGATCAAGGGATCTGTGGCTTTCCCTCGAGGCTGTCCCTCGAGGCTTTCCCACGAGGCTTTCCCACAGGGCTGTGCCACGTGCCACCTTGGTGTGAGTCGATCCTCGGCGTGAAAGACGAGCTGGTGAAGTGAAAAGAGGTTCCTCTGGAATGGACTGAGACATCTGGGGGACTCTTGGAATGGTGGCACGACCCTGGAGTTCCTCTCGCCGTTCCTGTTGAGAGGGCCTCCTCTTGAGATGCGACGAGAAGGCCGGGAACTCTTTCCCGACGAAGCAGGGAAAGGATCCCTCATCTTGAGCTACGAGGAGGAAACGGGGCTCCTCTGGATGTGGGCGTGACCCTCGTGATTCCTCTCGAGTGGAGACGGGTATGTCGGGGAACTTCTTGATTTGCACAAAGGGTGTGAAGGACCCTTTCGAAGTTCCAGAGGTGAGGTGTGATCAGCCTCGAGACGCCTCAGCGGAAATGGGCCTCATCTCGCCTGGAGGGGAGAACCTCTTGGATTTTCTCCAGTTGCGGCAGGTCTTCTCGAGTTACGACGGGGACCACAGGGACCCGCTCTGGTGGCCTCAGGAAAGGCCAGTCCCCATGCGAGTTGCAAGGCGACCTCTCGGGATTCCTCTCCCGTCCATGCCGGGGCCTCAGTCCTTGTGTGGAGTCGGGGCCGGAACCTGAGGATTCCTCTCCAGTGTTGCCATGGATCTTGGGGTGCTTCTGAGTCTCCCCAGGGGAGTCAGGCCTCGTCTCGAGTGGGGGCATGCACGTGCGCTTTCCTCCCGAGCTGCAGCAGTAGTGTCACGCTTCCTGTCACGTGGATCAAGGGATCTGTGGCTTTCCCTCGAGGCTGTCCCTCGAGGCTTTCCCACGAGGCTTTCCCACAGGGCTGTGCCACGTGCCACCTTGGTGTGAGTCGATCCTGGGCGTGAAAGACGAGCCGGTGAAGGGAAAAGAGGTTCCTCTGGAATGGACTGAGACATCTGGGGGACTCTTGGAATGGTGGCACGACCCTGGAGTTCCTCTCGCCGTTCCTGTTGAGAGGGCCTCCTCTTGAGATGCGACGGGAACGCCGGGAACTCTTTCCCGACGAAGCAGGGAAAGGATCCCTCATCTCGAGCTACGAGGCGGAAACGGGGCTCCTCTGGATGTGGACGGGACCCTCGTGATTCCTCTCGAGTGGAGACGGCTAGGTCGGGGAACTTCTTGATTTGCACCTAGGGTTTGAAGGACCCTTTCGAAGTTCCAGAGGTGAGGTGTGATCAGCCTCGAGACGCCTCAGCGGAAATGGGCCTCATCTCGCCTGGAGGCGAGAACCTCCTGGATTTTCTCGAGTTGCGGCAGGTCTTCTCGAGTTACGACGGGGACCTCAGGGACCCGCTCTGGTGGCCTCAGGAAAGGCCAGTCCCCATGCGAGTTGCAAGGCGACCTCTCGGGATTCCTCTCCCGTCCATGCCGGGGCCTCAGTCCTTGTGTGGAGTCGGGGCCGGAACCTGAGGATTCCTCTCCAGTGTTGCCATGGATCTTGGGGTGCTTCTGAGTCTCCCCAGGGGAGTCAGGCCTCGTCTCGAGTGGGGGCATGCACGTGCGCTTTCCTCCCGAGCTGCAGCAGTAGTGTCACGCTTCCTGTCACGTGGATCAAGGGATCTGTGGCTTTCCCTCGAGGCTGTCCCTCGAGGCTTTCCCACGAGGCTTTCCCACAGGGCTGTGCCACGTGCCACCTTGGTGTGAGTCGATCCTCGGCGTGAAAGACGAGCCGGTGAAGGGAAAAGAGGTTCCTCTGGAATGGACTGAGACATCTGGGGGACTCTTGGAATGGTGGCACGACCCTGGAGTTCCTCTCGCCGTTCCTGTTGAGAGGGCCTCCTCTTGAGATGCGACGGGAAGCCCGGGAACTCTTTCCCGACGAAGCAGGGAAAGGATCCCTCATCTCGACCTACGAGAAGGAAACGGGGCTCCTCTGGATGTGGGCGGGACCCTCGTGATTCCTCTCGAGTGGAGACTGCTAGGTCGGGGAACTTCTTGATTTGCACCAAGGGTGTGAAGGACCCTTTCGAAGTTCCAGAGGTGAGGTGTGATCAGCCTCGAGACGCCTCAGCGGAAATGGGCCTCATCTCGCCTGGAGGGGAGAACCTCCTGGATTTTCTCGAGTTGCGGCAGGTCTTCTCGAGTTACGACGGGGACCTCAGGGACCCGCTCTGGTGGCCTCAGGAAAGGCCAGTCCCCATGCGAGTTGCTAGGGGACCTCTCGGGATTCCTCTCCCGTCCATGCTGGGGCCTCAGTCCTTGTGTGGAGTCGGGGCCGGAACCTGAGGATTCCTCTCCAGTGTTGCCATGGATCTTGGGGTGCTTCTGAGTCTCCCCAGGGGAGTCAGGCCTCGTCTCGAGTGGGGGCATGCGCGTGCACTTTCCTCCCGAGCTGCAGCAGTAGTGTCACGCTTCCTGTCACGTGGATCAAGGGATCTGTGGCTTTCCCTCGAGGCTGTCCCTCGAGGCTTTCCCACGAGGCTTTCCCACAGGGCTATGCCACGTGCCACCTTGGTGTGAGTCGATCCTCGGCGTGAAAGACGAGCTGGTGAAGTGAAAAGAGGTTCCTCTGGAATGGACTGAGACATCTGGGGGACTCTTGGAATGGTGGCACGACCCTGGAGTTCCTCTCGCCGTTCCTGTTGAGAGGGCCTCCTCTTGAGATGCGACGAGAAGGCCGGGAACTCTTTCCCGACGAAGCAGGGAAAGGATCCCTCATCTTGAGCTACGAGGAGGAAACGGGGCTCCTCTGGATGTGGGCGTGACCCTCGTGATTCCTCTCGAGTGGAGACGGGTATGTCGGGGAACTTCTTGATTTGCACAAAGGGTGTGAAGGACCCTTTCGAAGTTCCAGAGGTGAGGTGTGATCAGCCTCGAGACGCCTCAGCGGAAATGGGCCTCATCTCGCCTGGAGGGGAGAACCTCTTGGAGTTTCTCCAGTTGCGGCAGGTCTTCTCGAGTTACGACGGGGACCACAGGGACCCGCTCTGGTGGCCTCAGGAAAGGCCAGTCCCCATGCGAGTTGCAAGGCGACCTCTCGGGATTCCTCTCCCGTCCATGCCGGGGCCTCAGTCCTTGTGTGGAGTCGGGGCCGGAACCTGAGGATTCCTCTCCAGTGTTGCCATGGATCTTGGGGTGCTTCTGAGTCTCCCCAGGGGAGTCAGGCCTCGTCTCGAGTGGGGGCATGCACGTGCGCTTTCCTCCCGAGCTGCAGCAGTAGTGTCACGCTTCCTGTCACGTGGATCAAGGGATCTGTGGCTTTCCCTCGAGGCTGTCCCTCGAGGCTTTCCCACGAGGCTTTCCCACAGGGCTGTGCCACGTGCCACCTTGGTGTGAGTCGATCCTCGGCGTGAAAGACGAGCCGGTGAAGGGAAAAGAGGTTCCTCTGGAATGGACTGAGACATCTGGGGGACTCTTGGAATGGTGGCACGACCCTGGAGTTCCTCTCGCCGTTCCTGTTGAGAGGGCCTCCTCTTGAGATGCGACGGGAACGCCGGGAACTCTTTCCCGACGAAGCAGGGAAAGGATCCCTCATCTCGAGCTACGAGGCGGAAACGGGGCTCCTCTGGATGTGGACGGGACCCTCGTGATTCCTCTCGAGTGGAGACGGCTAGGTCGGGGAACTTCTTGATTTGCACCTAGGGTGTGAAGGACCCTTTCGAAGTTCCAGAGGTGAGGTGTGATCAGCCTCGAGACGCCTCAGCGGAAATGGGCCTCATCTCGTCTGGAGGGGAGAACCTCCTGGATTTTCTCGAGTTGCGGCAGGTCTTCTCGAGTTACGACGGGGACCTCAGGGACCCGCTCTGGTGGCCTCAGGAAAGGCCAGTCCCCATGCGAGTTGCTAGGGGACCTCTCGGGATTCCTCTCCCGTCCATGCTGGGGCCTCAGTCCTTGTGTGGAGTCGGGGCCGGAACCTGAGAATTCCTCTCCAGTGTTGCCATGGATCTTGGGGTGCTTCTGAGTCTCCCCAGGGGAGTCAGGCCTCGTCTCGAGTGGGGGCATGCACGTGCGCTTTCCTCCCGAGCTGCAGCAGTAGTGTCACGCTTCCTGTCACGTGGATCAAGGGATCTGTGGCTTTCCCTCGAGGCTGTCCCTCGAGGGTTTCCCACGAGGCTTTCCCACAGGGCTGTGCCACGTGCCACCTTGGTGTGAGTCCATCCTCGGCGTGAAAGACGAGCCGGTGAAGGGAAAAGAGGTTCCTCTGGAATGGACTGAGACATCTGTGGACTCTTGGAATGGTGGCACGACCCTGGAGTTCCTCTCGCCGTTCCTGTTGAGAGGGCCTCCTCTTGAGATGCGACGGGAACGCCGGGAACTCTTTCCCGACGAAGCAGGGAAAGGATCCCTCATCTCGAGCTACGAGGAGGAAACGGGGCTCCTCTGGATGTGGGCGGGACCCTCGTGATTCCTCTCGAGTGGAGACGGGTATGTCGGGGAACTTCTGGATTTGCACCAAGGGTGTGAAGGACCCTTTCGAAGTTCCAGAGGTGAGGTGTGATCAGCCTCGAGACGCCTCAGCGGAAATGGGCCTCATCTCGCCTGGAGGCGAGAACCTCCTGGATTTTCTCGAGTTGCGGCAGGTCTTCTCGAGTTACGACGGGGACCTCAGGGACCCGCTCTGGTGGCCTCAGGAAAGGCCAGTCCCCATGCGAGTTGCAAGGCGACCTCTCGGGATTCCTCTCCCGTCCATGCCGGGGCCTCAGTCCTTGTGTGGAGTCGGGGCCGGAACCTGAGGATTCCTCTCCAGTGTTGCCATGGATCTTGGGGTGCTTCTGAGTCTCCCCAGGGGAGTCAGGCCTCGTCTCGAGTGGGGGCATGCACGTGCGCTTTCCTCCCGAGCTGCAGCAGTAGTGTCACGCTTCCTGTCACGTGGATCAAGGGATCTGTGGCTTTCCCTCGAGGCTGTCCCTCGAGGCTTTCCCACGAGGCTTTCCCACAGGGCTGTGCCACGTGCCACCTTGGTGTGAGTCGATCCTCGGCGTGAAAGACGAGCCGGTGAAGGGAAAAGAGGTTCCTCTGGAATGGACTGAGACATCTGGGGGACTCTTGGAATGGTGGCACGACCCTGGAGTTCCTCTCGCCGTTCCTGTTGAGAGGGCCTCCTCTTGAGATGCGACGGGAAGCCCGGGAACTCTTTCCCGACGAAGCAGGGAAAGGATCCCTCATCTCGACCTACGAGAAGGAAACGGGGCTCCTCTGGATGTGGGCGGGACCCTCGTGATTCCTCTCGAGTGGAGACTGCTAGGTCGGGGAACTTCTTGATTTGCACCAAGGGTGTGAAGGACCCTTTCGAAGTTCCAGAGGTGAGGTGTGATCAGCCTCGAGACGCCTCAGCGGAAATGGGCCTCATCTCGCCTGGAGGGGAGAACCTCCTGGATTTTCTCGAGTTGCGGCAGGTCTTCTCGAGTTACGACGGGGACCTCAGGGACCCGCTCTGGTGGCCTCAGGAAAGGCCAGTCCCCATGTGAGTTGCTAGGGGACCTCTCGGGATTCCTCTCCCGTCCATGCTGGGGCCTCAGTCCTTGTGTGGAGTCGGGGCCGGAACCTGAGGATTCCTCTCCAGTGTTGCCATGGATCTTGGGGTGCTTCTGAGTCTCCCCAGGGGAGTCAGGCCTCGTCTCGAGTGGGGGCATGCGCGTGCACTTTCCTCCCGAGCTGCAGCAGTAGTGTCACGCTTCCTGTCACGTGGATCAAGGGATCTGTGGCTTTCCCTCGAGGCTGTCCCTCGAGGCTTTCCCACGAGGCTTTCCCACAGGGCTGTGCCACGTGCCACCTTGGTGTGAGTCGATCCTCGGCGTGAAAGACGAGCTGGTGAAGTGAAAAGAGGTTCCTCTGGAATGGACTGAGACATCTGGGGGACTCTTGGAATGGTGGCACGACCCTGGAGTTCCTCTCGCCGTTCCTGTTGAGAGGGCCTCCTCTTGAGATGCGACGAGAAGGCCGGGAACTCTTTCCCGACGAAGCAGGGAAAGGATCCCTCATCTTGAGCTACGAGGAGGAAACGGGGCTCCTCTGGATGTGGGCGTGACCCTCGTGATTCCTCTCGAGTGGAGACGGGTATGTCGGGGAACTTCTTGATTTGCACAAAGGGTGTGAAGGACCCTTTCGAAGTTCCAGAGGTGAGGTGTGATCAGCCTCGAGACGCCTCAGCGGAAATGGGCCTCATCTCGCCTGGAGGGGAGAACCTCTTGGATTTTCTCCAGTTGCGGCAGGTCTTCTCGAGTTACGACGGGGACCACAGGGACCCGCTCTGGTGGCCTCAGGAAAGGCCAGTCCCCATGCGAGTTGCAAGGCGACCTCTCGGGATTCCTCTCCCGTCCATGCCGGGGCCTCAGTCCTTGTGTGGAGTCGGGGCCGGAACCTGAGGATTCCTCTCCAGTGTTGCCATGGATCTTGGGGTGCTTCTGAGTCTCCCCAGGGGAGTCAGGCCTCGTCTCGAGTGGGGGCATGCACGTGCGCTTTCCTCCCGAGCTGCAGCAGTAGTGTCACGCTTCCTGTCACGTGGATCAAGGGATCTGTGGCTTTCCCTCGAGGCTGTCCCTCGAGGCTTTCCCACGAGGCTTTCCCACAGGGCTGTGCCACGTGCCACCTTGGTGTGAGTCGATCCTCGGCGTGAAAGACGAGCCGGTGAAGGGAAAAGAGGTTCCTCTGGAATGGACTGAGACATCTGGGGGACTCTTGGAATGGTGGCACGACCCTGGAGTTCCTCTCGCCGTTCCTGTTGAGAGGGCCTCCTCTTGAGATGCGACGGGAACGCCGGGAACTCTTTCCCGACGAAGCAGGGAAAGGATCCCTCATCTCGAGCTACGAGGCGGAAACGGGGCTCCTCTGGATGTGGACGGGACCCTCGTGATTCCTCTCGAGTGGAGACGGCTAGGTCGGGGAACTTCTTGATTTGCACCTAGGGTGTGAAGGACCCTTTCGAAGTTCCAGAGGTGAGGTGTGATCAGCCTCGAGACGCCTCAGCGGAAATGGGCCTCATCTCGTCTGGAGGGGAGAACCTCCTGGATTTTCTCGAGTTGCGGCAGGTCTTCTCGAGTTACGACGGGGACCTCAGGGACCCGCTCTGGTGGCCTCAGGAAAGGCCAGTCCCCATGCGAGTTGCTAGGGGACCTCTCGGGATTCCTCTCCCGTCCATGCTGGGGCCTCAGTCCTTGTGTGGAGTCGGGGCCGGAACCTGAGGATTCCTCTCCAGTGTTGCCATGGATCTTGGGGTGCTTCTGAGTCTCCCCAGGGGAGTCAGGCCTCGTCTCGAGTGGGGGCATGCACGTGCGCTTTCCTCCCGAGCTGCAGCAGTAGTGTCACGCTTCCTGTCACGTGGATCAAGGGATCTGTGGCTTTCCCTCGAGGCTGTCCCTCGAGGGTTTCCCACGAGGCTTTCCCACAGGGCTGTGCCACGTGCCACCTTGGTGTGAGTCCATCCTCGGCGTGAAAGACGAGCCGGTGAAGGGAAAAGAGGTTCCTCTGGAATGGACTGAGACATCTGTGGACTCTTGGAATGGTGGCACGACCCTGGAGTTCCTCTCGCCGTTCCTGTTGAGAGGGCCTCCTCTTGAGATGCGACGGGAACGCCGGGAACTCTTTCCCGACGAAGCAGGGAAAGGATCCCTCATCTCGAGCTACGAGGAGGAAACGGGGCTCCTCTGGATGTGGGCGGGACCCTCGTGATTCCTCTCGAGTGGAGACGGGTATGTCGGGGAACTTCTGGATTTGCACCAAGGGTGTGAAGGACCCTTTCGAAGTTCCAGAGGTGAGGTGTGATCAGCCTCGAGACGCCTCAGCGGAAATGGGCCTCATCTCGCCTGGAGGCGAGAACCTCCTGGATTTTCTCGAGTTGTGGCAGGTCTTCTCGAGTTACGACGGGGACCTCAGGGACCCGCTCTGGTGGCCTCAGGAAAGGCCAGTCCCCATGCGAGTTGCAAGGCGACCTCTCGGGATTCCTCTCCCGTCCATGCCGGGGCCTCAGTCCTTGTGTGGAGTCGGGGCCGGAACCTGAGGATTCCTCTCCAGTGTTGCCATGGATCTTGGGGTGCTTCTGAGTCTCCCCAGGGGAGTCAGGCCTCGTCTCGAGTGGGGGCATGCACGTGCGCTTTCCTCCCGAGCTGCAGCAGTAGTGTCACGCTTCCTGTCACGTGGATCAAGGGATCTGTGGCTTTCCCTCGAGGCTGTCCCTCGAGGCTTTCCCACGAGGCTTTCCCACAGGGCTGTGCCACGTGCCACCTTGGTGTGAGTCGATCCTCGGCGTGAAAGACGAGCCGGTGAAGGGAAAAGAGGTTCCTCTGGAATGGACTGAGACATCTGGGGGACTCTTGGAATGGTGGCACGACCCTGGAGTTCCTCTCGCCGTTCCTGTTGAGAGGGCCTCCTCTTGAGATGCGACGGGAACGCCGGGAACTCTTTCCCGACGAAGCAGGGAAAGGATCCCTCATCTCGAGCTACGAGGCGGAAACGGGGCTCCTCTGGATGTGGACGGGACCCTCGTGATTCCTCTCGAGTGGAGACGGCTAGGTCGGGGAACTTCTTGATTTGCACCTAGGGTGTGAAGGACCCTTTCGAAGTTCCAGAGGTGAGGTGTGATCAGCCTCGAGACGCCTCAGCGGAAATGGGCCTCATCTCGTCTGGAGGGGAGAACCTCCTGGATTTTCTCGAGTTGCGGCAGGTCTTCTCGAGTTACGACGGGGACCTCAGGGACCCGCTCTGGTGGCCTCAGGAAAGGCCAGTCCCCATGCGAGTTGCTAGGGGACCTCTCGGGATTCCTCTCCCGTCCATGCTGGGGCCTCAGTCCTTGTGTGGAGTCGGGGCCGGAACCTGAGGATTCCTCTCCAGTGTTGCCAGGGATCTTGGGGTGCTTCTGAGTCTCCCCAGGGGAGTCAGGCCTCGTCTCGAGTGGGGGCATGCACGTGCGCTTTCCTCCCGAGCTGCAGCAGTAGTGTCACGCTTCCTGTCACGTGGATCAAGGGATCTGTGGCTTTCCCTCGAGGCTGTCCCTCGAGGGTTTCCCACGAGGCTTTCCCACAGGGCTGTGCCACGTGCCACCTTGGTGTGAGTCGATCCTCGGCGTGAAAGACGAGCCGGTGAAGGGAAAAGAGGTTCCTCTGGAATGGACTGAGACATCTGTGGACTCTTGGAATGGTGGCACGACCCTGGAGTTCCTCTCGCCGTTCCTGTTGAGAGGGCCTCCTCTTGAGATGCGACGGGAACGCCGGGAACTCTTTCCCGACGAAGCAGGGAAAGGATCCCTCATCTCGAGCTACGAGGAGGAAACGGGGCTCCTCTGGATGTGGGCGGGACCCTCGTGATTCCTCTCGAGTGGAGACGGGTATGTCGGGGAACTTCTGGATTTGCACCAAGAGTGTGAAGGACCCTTTCGAAGTTCCAGAGGTGAGGTGTGATCAGCCTCGAGACGCCTCAGCGGAAATGGGCCTCATCTCGCCTGGAGGCGAGAACCTCCTGGATTTTCTCGAGTTGCGGCAGGTCTTCTCGAGTTACGACGGGGACCTCAGGGACCCGCTCTGGTGGCCTCAGGAAAGGCCAGTCCCCATGCGAGTTGCTAGGGGACCTCTCGGGATTCCTCTCCCGTCCATGCTGGGGCCTCAGTCCTTGTGTGGAGTCGGGGCCGGAACCTGAGGATTCCTGTCCACTGTTGCCATGGATCTTGGGGTGCTTCTGAGTCTCCCCAGGGGAGTCAGGCCTCGTCTCGAGTGGGGGCATGCACGTGCACTTTCCCCCCGAGCTGCAGCAGTAGTGTCACGCTTCCTGTCACGTGGATCAAGGGATCTGTGGCTTTCCCTCGAGGCTGTCCCTCGAGGCTTTCCCACGAGGCTTTCCCACAGGGCTGTGCCACGTGCCACCTTGGTGTGAGTCGATCCTCGGCGTAAAGACGAGCCGGTGAAGGGAAAAGAGGTTCCTCTGGAATGGCCTGAGACATCTGGGGGACTCTTGGAATGGTGGAACGACCCTGGAGTTCCTCTCGCCGTTTCTGTTGAGAGGGCCTCCTCTTGAGATGCGACGGGAATGCCGGGAACTCTTTCCCGACGAAGCAAGGAAAGGATCCCTCATCTCGAGCTACGAGGCGGAAACGGGGCTCCTCTGGATGTGGGCGGGACCCTCGTGATTCCTCTCGAGTGGAGACGGGTATGTCGGGGAACTTCTTGATTTGCACCAAGGGTGTGAAGGACCCTTTCGAAGTTCCAGAGGGGAGGTGTGATCAGCCTCGACACGCCTCAGCGGAAATGGGCCTCATCTCGCCTGGAGGGGAGAACCTCCTGGATTTTCTCGAGTTGCGGCAGGTCTTGTCGAGTTACAACGGGGACCTCAGGGACCCGCACTGGTGGCCTCAGGAAAGGCCAGTCCCCATGCGAGTTGCTAGGGGACCTCTCGGGATTCCTCTCCCGTCCATGCCGGGGCCTCAGTCCTTGTGTGGAGTCGGGGCCGGAACCTGAGGGTTCCTCTCCAGTGTTGCCATGGATCTTGGGGTGCTTCTGAGTCTCCCCAGGGGAGTCAGGCCTCGTCTCGAGTGGGGGCATGCACGTGCGCTTTCCTCCCGAGCTGCAGCAGTAGTGTCACGCTTCCTGTCACGTGGATCAAGGGATCTGTGGCTTTCCTTCGAGGCTGTCCCTCGAGGCTTTCCCACGAGGCTTTCTCACAGGGCTGTGCCACGTGCCACCTTGGTGTGAGTCGATCCTCGGCGTGAAAGACGAGCCGGTGAAGGGAAAAGAGGTTCCTCTGGAATGGACTGAGACATCTCGGGGACTCTTGGAATGGTGGCACGACCCTGGAGTTCCTCTCTCCGTTCCTGTTGAGAGGGCCTCCTCTTGAGATGCGACGGGAACGCCGGGAAATCTTTCCCGACGAAGCAGGGAAAGGATCCCTCATCTCGAGCCACGAGGCGGAAACGGGGCTCCTCTGGATGTGGGCGGGACCCTCGTGATTCCTCTCGAGTGGAGACGGGTATGTCGGGGAACTTCTTGATTTGCACCAAGGGTGTGAAGGACCCTTTCGAAGTTCCAGAGGTGAGGTGTGATCAGCCTCGAGACGCCTCAGCGGAAATGGGCCTCATCTCGCCTGGAGCGGAGAACCTCCTGGATTTTCTCCAGTTGCGGCAGGGTCTTCTCGAGTTACGACGGGGACCTCAGGGACCCGCTCTGGTGGCCTCAGGAAAGGCCAGTCCCCATGCGAGTCGCTAGGGGACCTCTCGGGATTCCTCTCCCGTCCATGCCGGGGCCTCAGTCCTTGTGTGGAGTCGGGGCCGGAACCTGAGGATTCCTCTCCAGTGTTGCCATGGATCTTGGGGTGCTTCTGAGTCTCCCCAGGGAAGTCAGGCCTCGTCTCGAGTGGGGGCATGCACGTGCGCTTTCCTCCCGAGCTGCAGCAGTAGTGTCACGCTTCCTGTCACGTGGATCAAGGGATCTGTGGCTTTCCCTCGAGGCTGTCCCTCGAGGCTTTCCCACGAGGCTTTCCCACAGGGCTGTGCCACGTGCCACCTTGGTGTGAGTCGATCCTCGGCGTGAAAGACGAGCCGGTGAAGGGAAAAGAGGTTCCTCTGGAATGGACTGAGACATCTGGGGGACTCTTGGAATGGTGGCACGACCCTGGAGTTCCTCTCGCCGTTCCTGTTGAGAGGGCCTCCTCTTGAGATGCGACGGGAAGCCCGGGAACTCTTTCCCGACGAAGCAGGGAAAGGATCCCTCATCTCGACCTACGAGAAGGAAACGGGGCTCCTCTGGATGTGGGCGGGACCCTCGTGATTCCTCTCGAGTGGAGACTGCTAGGTCGGGGAACTTCTTGATTTGCACCAAGGGTGTGAAGGACCCTTTCGAAGTTCCAGAGGTGAGGTGTGATCAGCCTCGAGACGCCTCAGCGGAAATGGGCCTCATCTCGCCTGGAGGGGAGAACCTCCTGGATTTTCTCGAGTTGCGGCAGGTCTTCTCGAGTTACGACGGGGACCTCAGGGACCCGCTCTGGTGGCCTCAGGAAAGGCCAGTCCCCATGTGAGTTGCTAGGGGACCTCTCGGGATTCCTCTCCCGTCCATGCTGGGGCCTCAGTCCTTGTGTGGAGTCGGGGCCGGAACCTGAGGATTCCTCTCCAGTGTTGCCATGGATCTTGGGGTGCTTCTGAGTCTCCCCAGGGGAGTCAGGCCTCGTCTCGAGTGGGGGCATGCGCGTGCACTTTCCTCCCGAGTTGCAGCAGTAGTGTCACGCTTCCTGTCACGTGGATCAAGGGATCTGTGGCTTTCCCTCGAGGCTGTCCCTCGAGGCTTTCCCACGAGGCTTTCCCACAGGGCTGTGCCACGTGCCACCTTGGTGTGAGTCGATCCTCGGCGTGAAAGACGAGCTGGTGAAGTGAAAAGAGGTTCCTCTGGAATGGACTGAGACATCTGGGGGACTCTTGGAATGGTGGCACGACCCTGGAGTTCCTCTCGCTGTTCCTGTTGAGAGGGCCTCCTCTTGAGATGCGACGAGAAGGCCGGGAACTCTTTCCCGACGAAGCAGGGAAAGGATCCCTCATCTTGAGCTACGAGGAGGAAACGGGGCTCCTCTGGATGTGGGCGTGACCCTCGTGATTCCTCTCGAGTGGAGACGGGTATGTCGGGGAACTTCTTGATTTGCACAAAGGGTGTGAAGGACCCTTTCGAAGTTCCAGAGGTGAGGTGTGATCAGCCTCGAGACGCCTCAGCGGAAATGGGCCTCATCTCGCCTGGAGGGGAGAACCTCTTGGATTTTCTCCAGTTGCGGCAGGTCTTCTCGAGTTACGACGGGGACCACAGGGACCCGCTCTGGTGGCCTCAGGAAAGGCCAGTCCCCATGCGAGTTGCAAGGCGACCTCTCGGGATTCCTCTCCCGTCCATGCCGGGGCCTCAGTCCTTGTGTGGAGTCGGGGCCGGAACCTGAGGATTCCTCTCCAGTGTTGCCATGGATCTTGGGGTGCTTCTGAGTCTCCCCAGGGGAGTCAGGCCTCGTCTCGAGTGGGGGCATGCACGTGCGCTTTCCTCCCGAGCTGCAGCAGTAGTGTCACGCTTCCTGTCACGTGGATCAAGGGATCTGTGGCTTTCCCTCGAGGCTGTCCCTCGAGGCTTTCCCACGAGGCTTTCCCACAGGGCTGTGCCACGTGCCACCTTGGTGTGAGTCGATCCTCGGCGTGAAAGACGAGCCGGTGAAGGGAAAAGAGGTTCCTCTGGAATGGACTGAGACATCTGGGGGACTCTTGGAATGGTGGCACGACCCTGGAGTTCCTCTCGCCGTTCCTGTTGAGAGGGCCTCCTCTTGAGATGCGACGGGAACGCCGGGAACTCTTTCCCGACGAAGCAGGGAAAGGATCCCTCATCTCGAGCTACGAGGCGGAAACGGGGCTCCTCTGGATGTGGACGGGACCCTCGTGATTCCTCTCGAGTGGAGACGGCTAGGTCGGGGAACTTCTTGATTTGCACCTAGGGTGTGAAGGACCCTTTCGAAGTTCCAGAGGTGAGGTGTGATCAGCCTCGAGACGCCTCAGCGGAAATGGGCCTCATCTCGTCTGGAGGGGAGAACCTCCTGGATTTTCTCGAGTTGCGGCAGGTCTTCTCGAGTTACGACGGGGACCTCAGGGACCCGCTCTGGTGGCCTCAGGAAAGGCCAGTCCCCATGCGAGTTGCTAGGGGACCTCTCGGGATTCCTCTCCCGTCCATGCTGGGGCCTCAGTCCTTGTGTGGAGTCGGGGCCGGAACCTGAGGATTCCTCTCCAGTGTTGCCATGGATCTTGGGGTGCTTCTGAGTCTCCCCAGGGGAGTCAGGCCTCGTCTCGAGTGGGGGCATGCACGTGCGCTTTCCTCCCGAGCTGCAGCAGTAGTGTCACGCTTCCTGTCACGTGGATCAAGGGATCTGTGGCTTTCCCTCGAGGCTGTCCCTCGAGGGTTTCCCACGAGGCTTTCCCACAGGGCTGTGCCACGTGCCACCTTGGTGTGAGTCCATCCTCGGCGTGAAAGACGAGCCGGTGAAGGGAAAAGAGGTTCCTCTGGAATGGACTGAGACATCTGTGGACTCTTGGAATGGTGGCACGACCCTGGAGTTCCTCTCGCCGTTCCTGTTGAGAGGGCCTCCTCTTGAGATGCGACGGGAACGCCGGGAACTCTTTCCCGACGAAGCAGGGAAAGGATCCCTCATCTCGAGCTACGAGGAGGAAACGGGGCTCCTCTGGATGTGGGCGGGACCCTCGTGATTCCTCTCGAGTGGAGACGGGTATGTCGGGGAACTTCTGGATTTGCACCAAGGGTGTGAAGGACCCTTTCGAAGTTCCAGAGGTGAGGTGTGATCAGCCTCGAGACGCCTCAGCGGAAATGGGCCTCATCTCGCCTGGAGGCGAGAACCTCCTGGATTTTCTCGAGTTGTGGCAGGTCTTCTCGAGTTACGACGGGGACCTCAGGGACCCGCTCTGGTGGCCTCAGGAAAGGCCAGTCCCCATGCGAGTTGCAAGGCGACCTCTCGGGATTCCTCTCCCGTCCATGCCGGGGCCTCAGTCCTTGTGTGGAGTCGGGGCCGGAACCTGAGGATTCCTCTCCAGTGTTGCCATGGATCTTGGGGTGCTTCTGAGTCTCCCCAGGGGAGTCAGGCCTCGTCTCGAGTGGGGGCATGCACGTGCGCTTTCCTCCCGAGCTGCAGCAGTAGTGTCACGCTTCCTGTCACGTGGATCAAGGGATCTGTGGCTTTCCCTCGAGGCTGTCCCTCGAGGCTTTCCCACGAGGCTTTCCCACAGGGCTGTGCCACGTGCCACCTTGGTGTGAGTCGATCCTCGGCGTGAAAGACGAGCCGGTGAAGGGAAAAGAGGTTCCTCTGGAATGGACTGAGACATCTGGGGGACTCTTGGAATGGTGGCACGACCCTGGAGTTCCTCTCGCCGTTCCTGTTGAGAGGGCCTCCTCTTGAGATGCGACGGGAACGCCGGGAACTCTTTCCCGACGAAGCAGGGAAAGGATCCCTCATCTCGAGCTACGAGGCGGAAACGGGGCTCCTCTGGATGTGGACGGGACCCTCGTGATTCCTCTCGAGTGGAGACGGCTAGGTCGGGGAACTTCTTGATTTGCACCTAGGGTGTGAAGGACCCTTTCGAAGTTCCAGAGGTGAGGTGTGATCAGCCTCGAGACGCCTCAGCGGAAATGGGCCTCATCTCGTCTGGAGGGGAGAACCTCCTGGATTTTCTCGAGTTGCGGCAGGTCTTCTCGAGTTACGACGGGGACCTCAGGGACCCGCTCTGGTGGCCTCAGGAAAGGCCAGTCCCCATGCGAGTTGCTAGGGGACCTCTCGGGATTCCTCTCCCGTCCATGCTGGGGCCTCAGTCCTTGTGTGGAGTCGGGGCCGGAACCTGAGGATTCCTCTCCAGTGTTGCCAGGGATCTTGGGGTGCTTCTGAGTCTCCCCAGGGGAGTCAGGCCTCGTCTCGAGTGGGGGCATGCACGTGCGCTTTCCTCCCGAGCTGCAGCAGTAGTGTCACGCTTCCTGTCACGTGGATCAAGGGATCTGTGGCTTTCCCTCGAGGCTGTCCCTCGAGGGTTTCCCACGAGGCTTTCCCACAGGGCTGTGCCACGTGCCACCTTGGTGTGAGTCGATCCTCGGCGTGAAAGACGAGCCGGTGAAGGGAAAAGAGGTTCCTCTGGAATGGACTGAGACATCTGGGGGACTCTTGGAATGGTGGCACGACCCTGGAGTTCCTCTCGCCGTTCCTGTTGAGAGGGCCTCCTCTTGAGATGCGACGGGAAGCCCGGGAACTCTTTCCCGACGAAGCAGGGAAAGGATCCCTCATCTCGACCTACGAGAAGGAAACGGGGCTCCTCTGGATGTGGGCGGGACCCTCGTGATTCCTCTCGAGTGGAGACTGCTAGGTCGGGGAACTTCTTGATTTGCACCAAGGGTGTGAAGGACCCTTTCGAAGTTCCAGAGGTGAGGTGTGATCAGCCTCGAGACGCCTCAGCGGAAATGGGCCTCATCTCGCCTGGAGGGGAGAACCTCCTGGATTTTCTCGAGTTGCGGCAGGTCTTCTCGAGTTACGACGGGGACCTCAGGGACCCGCTCTGGTGGCCTCAGGAAAGGCCAGTCCCCATGTGAGTTGCTAGGGGACCTCTCGGGATTCCTCTCCCGTCCATGCTGGGGCCTCAGTCCTTGTGTGGAGTCGGGG
This sequence comes from Budorcas taxicolor, assembly GCF_023091745.1. Classification (NCBI taxonomy): domain Eukaryota; kingdom Metazoa; phylum Chordata; class Mammalia; order Artiodactyla; family Bovidae; genus Budorcas; species Budorcas taxicolor. The sequence goes on from NW_026291738.1 coordinate 1,748,319, forward strand.
CCGGAACCTGAGGATTCCTCTCCAGTGTTGCCATGGATCTTGGGGTGCTTCTGAGTCTCCCCAGGGGAGTCAGGCCTCGTCTCGAGTGGGGGCATGCGCGTGCACTTTCCTCCCGAGCTGCAGCAGTAGTGTCACGCTTCCTGTCACGTGGATCAAGGGATCTGTGGCTTTCCCTCGAGGCTGTCCCTCGAGGCTTTCCCACGAGGCTTTCCCACAGGGCTGTGCCACGTGCCACCTTGGTGTGAGTCGATCCTCGGCGTGAAAGACGAGCTGGTGAAGTGAAAAGAGGTTCCTCTGGAATGGACTGAGACATCTGGGGGACTCTTGGAATGGTGGCACGACCCTGGAGTTCCTCTCGCCGTTCCTGTTGAGAGGGCCTCCTCTTGAGATGCGACGAGAAGGCCGGGAACTCTTTCCCGACGAAGCAGGGAAAGGATCCCTCATCTTGAGCTACGAGGAGGAAACGGGGCTCCTCTGGATGTGGGCGTGACCCTCGTGATTCCTCTCGAGTGGAGACGGGTATGTCGGGGAACTTCTTGATTTGCACAAAGGGTGTGAAGGACCCTTTCGAAGTTCCAGAGGTGAGGTGTGATCAGCCTCGAGACGCCTCAGCGGAAATGGGCCTCATCTCGCCTGGAGGGGAGAACCTCTTGGATTTTCTCCAGTTGCGGCAGGTCTTCTCGAGTTACGACGGGGACCACAGGGACCCGCTCTGGTGGCCTCAGGAAAGGCCAGTCCCCATGCGAGTTGCAAGGCGACCTCTCGGGATTCCTCTCCCGTCCATGCCGGGGCCTCAGTCCTTGTGTGGAGTCGGGGCCGGAACCTGAGGATTCCTCTCCAGTGTTGCCATGGATCTTGGGGTGCTTCTGAGTCTCCCCAGGGGAGTCAGGCCTCGTCTCGAGTGGGGGCATGCACGTGCGCTTTCCTCCCGAGCTGCAGCAGTAGTGTCACGCTTCCTGTCACGTGGATCAAGGGATCTGTGGCTTTCCCTCGAGGCTGTCCCTCGAGGCTTTCCCACGAGGCTTTCCCACAGGGCTGTGCCACGTGCCACCTTGGTGTGAGTCGATCCTCGGCGTGAAAGACGAGCCGGTGAAGGGAAAAGAGGTTCCTCTGGAATGGACTGAGACATCTGGGGGACTCTTGGAATGGTGGCACGACCCTGGAGTTCCTCTCGCCGTTCCTGTTGAGAGGGCCTCCTCTTGAGATGCGACGGGAACGCCGGGAACTCTTTCCCGACGAAGCAGGGAAAGGATCCCTCATCTCGAGCTACGAGGCGGAAACGGGGCTCCTCTGGATGTGGACGGGACCCTCGTGATTCCTCTCGAGTGGAGACGGCTAGGTCGGGGAACTTCTTGATTTGCACCTAGGGTGTGAAGGACCCTTTCGAAGTTCCAGAGGTGAGGTGTGATCAGCCTCGAGACGCCTCAGCGGAAATGGGCCTCATCTCGTCTGGAGGGGAGAACCTCCTGGATTTTCTCGAGTTGCGGCAGGTCTTCTCGAGTTACGACGGGGACCTCAGGGACCCGCTCTGGTGGCCTCAGGAAAGGCCAGTCCCCATGCGAGTTGCTAGGGGACCTCTCGGGATTCCTCTCCCGTCCATGCTGGGGCCTCAGTCCTTGTGTGGAGTCGGGGCCGGAACCTGAGGATTCCTCTCCAGTGTTGCCATGGATCTTGGGGTGCTTCTGAGTCTCCCCAGGGGAGTCAGGCCTCGTCTCGAGTGGGGGCATGCACGTGCGCTTTCCTCCCGAGCTGCAGCAGTAGTGTCACGCTTCCTGTCACGTGGATCAAGGGATCTGTGGCTTTCCCTCGAGGCTGTCCCTCGAGGGTTTCCCACGAGGCTTTCCCACAGGGCTGTGCCACGTGCCACCTTGGTGTGAGTCCATCCTCGGCGTGAAAGACGAGCCGGTGAAGGGAAAAGAGGTTCCTCTGGAATGGACTGAGACATCTGTGGACTCTTGGAATGGTGGCACGACCCTGGAGTTCCTCTCGCCGTTCCTGTTGAGAGGGCCTCCTCTTGAGATGCGACGGGAACGCCGGGAACTCTTTCCCGACGAAGCAGGGAAAGGATCCCTCATCTCGAGCTACGAGGAGGAAACGGGGCTCCTCTGGATGTGGGCGGGACCCTCGTGATTCCTCTCGAGTGGAGACGGGTATGTCGGGGAACTTCTGGATTTGCACCAAGGGTGTGAAGGACCCTTTCGAAGTTCCAGAGGTGAGGTGTGATCAGCCTCGAGACGCCTCAGCGGAAATGGGCCTCATCTCGCCTGGAGGCGAGAACCTCCTGGATTTTCTCGAGTTGTGGCAGGTCTTCTCGAGTTACGACGGGGACCTCAGGGACCCGCTCTGGTGGCCTCAGGAAAGGCCAGTCCCCATGCGAGTTGCAAGGCGACCTCTCGGGATTCCTCTCCCGTCCATGCCGGGGCCTCAGTCCTTGTGTGGAGTCGGGGCCGGAACCTGAGGATTCCTCTCCAGTGTTGCCATGGATCTTGGGGTGCTTCTGAGTCTCCCCAGGGGAGTCAGGCCTCGTCTCGAGTGGGGGCATGCACGTGCGCTTTCCTCCCGAGCTGCAGCAGTAGTGTCACGCTTCCTGTCACGTGGATCAAGGGATCTGTGGCTTTCCCTCGAGGCTGTCCCTCGAGGCTTTCCCACGAGGCTTTCCCACAGGGCTGTGCCACGTGCCACCTTGGTGTGAGTCGATCCTCGGCGTGAAAGACGAGCCGGTGAAGGGAAAAGAGGTTCCTCTGGAATGGACTGAGACATCTGGGGGACTCTTGGAATGGTGGCACGACCCTGGAGTTCCTCTCGCCGTTCCTGTTGAGAGGGCCTCCTCTTGAGATGCGACGGGAACGCCGGGAACTCTTTCCCGACGAAGCAGGGAAAGGATCCCTCATCTCGAGCTACGAGGCGGAAACGGGGCTCCTCTGGATGTGGACGGGACCCTCGTGATTCCTCTCGAGTGGAGACGGCTAGGTCGGGGAACTTCTTGATTTGCACCTAGGGTGTGAAGGACCCTTTCGAAGTTCCAGAGGTGAGGTGTGATCAGCCTCGAGACGCCTCAGCGGAAATGGGCCTCATCTCGTCTGGAGGGGAGAACCTCCTGGATTTTCTCGAGTTGCGGCAGGTCTTCTCGAGTTACGACGGGGACCTCAGGGACCCGCTCTGGTGGCCTCAGGAAAGGCCAGTCCCCATGCGAGTTGCTAGGGGACCTCTCGGGATTCCTCTCCCGTCCATGCTGGGGCCTCAGTCCTTGTGTGGAGTCGGGGCCGGAACCTGAGGATTCCTCTCCAGTGTTGCCAGGGATCTTGGGGTGCTTCTGAGTCTCCCCAGGGGAGTCAGGCCTCGTCTCGAGTGGGGGCATGCACGTGCGCTTTCCTCCCGAGCTGCAGCAGTAGTGTCACGCTTCCTGTCACGTGGATCAAGGGATCTGTGGCTTTCCCTCGAGGCTGTCCCTCGAGGGTTTCCCACGAGGCTTTCCCACAGGGCTGTGCCACGTGCCACCTTGGTGTGAGTCGATCCTCGGCGTGAAAGACGAGCCGGTGAAGGGAAAAGAGGTTCCTCTGGAATGGACTGAGACATCTGTGGACTCTTGGAATGGTGGCACGACCCTGGAGTTCCTCTCGCCGTTCCTGTTGAGAGGGCCTCCTCTTGAGATGCGACGGGAACGCCGGGAACTCTTTCCCGACGAAGCAGGGAAAGGATCCCTCATCTCGAGCTACGAGGAGGAAACGGGGCTCCTCTGGATGTGGGCGGGACCCTCGTGATTCCTCTCGAGTGGAGACGGGTATGTCGGGGAACTTCTGGATTTGCACCAAGAGTGTGAAGGACCCTTTCGAAGTTCCAGAGGTGAGGTGTGATCAGCCTCGAGACGCCTCAGCGGAAATGGGCCTCATCTCGCCTGGAGGCGAGAACCTCCTGGATTTTCTCGAGTTGCGGCAGGTCTTCTCGAGTTACGACGGGGACCTCAGGGACCCGCTCTGGTGGCCTCAGGAAAGGCCAGTCCCCATGCGAGTTGCTAGGGGACCTCTCGGGATTCCTCTCCCGTCCATGCTGGGGCCTCAGTCCTTGTGTGGAGTCGGGGCCGGAACCTGAGGATTCCTGTCCACTGTTGCCATGGATCTTGGGGTGCTTCTGAGTCTCCCCAGGGGAGTCAGGCCTCGTCTCGAGTGGGGGCATGCACGTGCACTTTCCCCCCGAGCTGCAGCAGTAGTGTCACGCTTCCTGTCACGTGGATCAAGGGATCTGTGGCTTTCCCTCGAGGCTGTCCCTCGAGGCTTTCCCACGAGGCTTTCCCACAGGGCTGTGCCACGTGCCACCTTGGTGTGAGTCGATCCTCGGCGTAAAGACGAGCCGGTGAAGGGAAAAGAGGTTCCTCTGGAATGGCCTGAGACATCTGGGGGACTCTTGGAATGGTGGAACGACCCTGGAGTTCCTCTCGCCGTTTCTGTTGAGAGGGCCTCCTCTTGAGATGCGACGGGAATGCCGGGAACTCTTTCCCGACGAAGCAAGGAAAGGATCCCTCATCTCGAGCTACGAGGCGGAAACGGGGCTCCTCTGGATGTGGGCGGGACCCTCGTGATTCCTCTCGAGTGGAGACGGGTATGTCGGGGAACTTCTTGATTTGCACCAAGGGTGTGAAGGACCCTTTCGAAGTTCCAGAGGGGAGGTGTGATCAGCCTCGACACGCCTCAGCGGAAATGGGCCTCATCTCGCCTGGAGGGGAGAACCTCCTGGATTTTCTCGAGTTGCGGCAGGTCTTGTCGAGTTACAACGGGGACCTCAGGGACCCGCACTGGTGGCCTCAGGAAAGGCCAGTCCCCATGCGAGTTGCTAGGGGACCTCTCGGGATTCCTCTCCCGTCCATGCCGGGGCCTCAGTCCTTGTGTGGAGTCGGGGCCGGAACCTGAGGGTTCCTCTCCAGTGTTGCCATGGATCTTGGGGTGCTTCTGAGTCTCCCCAGGGGAGTCAGGCCTCGTCTCGAGTGGGGGCATGCACGTGCGCTTTCCTCCCGAGCTGCAGCAGTAGTGTCACGCTTCCTGTCACGTGGATCAAGGGATCTGTGGCTTTCCTTCGAGGCTGTCCCTCGAGGCTTTCCCACGAGGCTTTCTCACAGGGCTGTGCCACGTGCCACCTTGGTGTGAGTCGATCCTCGGCGTGAAAGACGAGCCGGTGAAGGGAAAAGAGGTTCCTCTGGAATGGACTGAGACATCTCGGGGACTCTTGGAATGGTGGCACGACCCTGGAGTTCCTCTCTCCGTTCCTGTTGAGAGGGCCTCCTCTTGAGATGCGACGGGAACGCCGGGAAATCTTTCCCGACGAAGCAGGGAAAGGATCCCTCATCTCGAGCCACGAGGCGGAAACGGGGCTCCTCTGGATGTGGGCGGGACCCTCGTGATTCCTCTCGAGTGGAGACGGGTATGTCGGGGAACTTCTTGATTTGCACCAAGGGTGTGAAGGACCCTTTCGAAGTTCCAGAGGTGAGGTGTGATCAGCCTCGAGACGCCTCAGCGGAAATGGGCCTCATCTCGCCTGGAGCGGAGAACCTCCTGGATTTTCTCCAGTTGCGGCAGGGTCTTCTCGAGTTACGACGGGGACCTCAGGGACCCGCTCTGGTGGCCTCAGGAAAGGCCAGTCCCCATGCGAGTCGCTAGGGGACCTCTCGGGATTCCTCTCCCGTCCATGCCGGGGCCTCAGTCCTTGTGTGGAGTCGGGGCCGGAACCTGAGGATTCCTCTCCAGTGTTGCCATGGATCTTGGGGTGCTTCTGAGTCTCCCCAGGGAAGTCAGGCCTCGTCTCGAGTGGGGGCATGCACGTGCGCTTTCCTCCCGAGCTGCAGCAGTAGTGTCACGCTTCCTGTCACGTGGATCAAGGGTTCTGTGGCTTTCCCTCGAGGCTGTCCCTCGAGGCTTTCCCACGAGGCTTTCCCACAGGGCTGTGCCACGTGCCACCTTGGTGTGAGTCGATCCTCGGCGGGAAAGACGAGCCAGTGAAGGGAAAAGTGGTTCCTCTGGAATGGACTGAGACATCTGGGGGACTCTTGGAATGGTGGCACGACCCTGGAGTTCCTCTCGCCGTTCCTGTTGAGAGGGCCTCCTCTTGAGATGCGACGGGAAGCCCGGGAACTCTTTCCCGACGAAGCAGGGAAAGGATCCCTCATCTCGAGCTATGAGGCAGAAACGGGGCTCCTCTGGATGTGGACGGGACCCTCGTGATTCCTCTCGAGTGGAGACGGCTAGGTCGGGGAACTTCTTGATTTGCATCTAGGGTGTGAAGGACCCTTTCGAAGTTCCAGAGGTGAGGTGTGATCAGCCTCGAGACGCCTCAGCGGAAATGGGCCTCATCTCGTCTGGAGGGGAGAACCTCCTGGATTTTCTCGAGTTGCGGCAGGTCTTCTCGAGTTACGACGGGGACCTCAGGGACCCGCTCTGGTGGCCTCAGGAAAGGCCAGTCCCCATGCGAGTTGCTAGGGGACCTCTCGGGATTCCTCTCCCGTCCATGCTGGGGCCTCAGTCCTTGTGTGGAGTCGGGGCCGGAACCTGAGGATTCCTCTCCAGTGTTGCCAGGGATCTTGGGGTGCTTCTGAGTCTCCCCAGGGGAGTCAGGCCTCGTCTCGAGTGGGGGCATGCACGTGCGCTTTCCTCCCGAGCTGCAGCAGTAGTGTCACGCTTCCTGTCACGTGGATCAAGGGATCTGTGGCTTTCCCTCGAGGCTGTCCCTCGAGGGTTTCCCACGAGGCTTTCCCACAGGGCTGTGCCACGTGCCACCTTGGTGTGAGTCCATCCTCGGCGTGAAAGACGAGCCGGTGAAGGGAAAAGAGGTTCCTCTGGAATGGACTGAGACATCTGTGGACTCTTGGAATGGTGGCACGACCCTGGAGTTCCTCTCGCCGTTCCTGTTGAGAGGGCCTCCTCTTGAGATGCGACGGGAAGTCCGGGAACTCTTTCCCGACGAAGCAGGGAAAGGATCCCTCATCTCGAGCTACGAGGAGGAAACGGGGCTCCTCTGGATGTGGGCGGGACCCTCGTGATTCCTCTCGAGTGGAGACGGGTATGTCGGGGAACTTCTGGATTTGCACCAAGGGTGTGAAGGACCCTTTCGAAGTTCCAGAGGTGAGGTGTGATCAGCCTCGAGACGCCTCAGCGGAAATGGGCCTCATCTCGCCTGGAGGGGAGAACCTCCTGGATTTTCTCGAGTTGCGGCAGGTCTTCTCGAGTTACGACGGGGACCTCAGGGACCCGCTCTGGTGGCCTCAGGAAAGGCCAGTCCCCATGCGAGTTGCTAGGGGACCTCTCGGGATTCCTCTCCCGTCCATGCTGGGGCCTCAGTCCTTGTGTGGAGTCGGGGCCGGAACCTGAGGATTCCTGTCCACTGTTGCCATGGATCTTGGGGTGCTTCTGAGTCTCCCCAGGGGAGTCAGGCCTCGTCTCGAGTGGGGGCATGCACGTGCACTTTCCCCCCGAGCTGCAGCAGTAGTGTCACGCTTCCTGTCACGTGGATCAAGGGATCTGTGGCTTTCCCTCGAGGCTGTCCCTCGAGGCTTTCCCACGAGGCTTTCCCACAGGGCTGTGCCACGTGCCACCTTGGTGTGAGTCGATCCTCGGCGTAAAGACGAGCCGGTGAAGGGAAAAGAGGTTCCTCTGGAATGGACTGAGACATCTGGGGGACTCTTGGAATGGTGGAACGACCCTGGAGTTCCTCTCGCCGTTTCTGTTGAGAGGGCCTCCTCTTGAGATGCGACGGGAATGCCGGGAACTCTTTCCCGACGAAGCAAGGAAAGGATCCCTCATCTCGAGCTACGAGGCGGAAACGGGGCTCCTCTGGATGTGGGCGGGACCCTCGTGATTCCTCTCGAGTGGAGACGGGTATGTCGGGGAACTTCTTGATTTGCACCAAGGGTGTGAAGGACCCTTTCGAAGTTCCAGAGGGGAGGTGTGATCAGCCTCGACACGCCTCAGCGGAAATGGGCCTCATCTCGCCTGGAGGGGAGAACCTCCTGGATTTTCTCGAGTTGCGGCAGGTCTTGTCGAGTTACAACGGGGACCTCAGGGACCCGCACTGGTGGCCTCAGGAAAGGCCAGTCCCCATGTGAGTTGCTAGGGGACCTCTCGGGATTCCTCTCCCGTCCATGCCGGGGCCTCAGTCCTTGTGTGGAGTCGGGGCCGGAACCTGAGGATTCCTCTCCAGTGTTGCCATGGATCTTGGGGTGCTTCTGAGTCTCCCCAGGGGAGTCAGGCCTCGTCTTGAGTGGGGGCATGCACGTGCGCTTTCCTCCCGAGCTGCAGCAGTAGTGTCACGCTTCCTGTCACGTGGATCAAGGGATCTGTGGCTTTCCCTCGAGGCTGTCCCTCGAGGCTTTCCCACGAGGCTTTCTCACAGGGCTGTGCCACGTGCCACCTTGGTGTGAGTCGATCCTCGGCGTGAAAGACGAGCCGGTGAAGGGAAAAGAGGTTCCTCTGGAATGGACTGAGACATCTCGGGGACTCTTGGAATGGTGGCACGACCCTGGAGTTCCTCTCTCCGTTCCTGTTGAGAGGGCCTCCTCTTGAGATGCGACGGGAACGCCGGGAAATCTTTCCCGACGAAGCAGGGAAAGGATCCCTCATCTCGAGCCACGAGGCGGAAACGGGGCTCCTCTGGATGTGGGCGGGACCCTCGTGATTCCTCTCGAGTGGAGACGGGTATGTCGGGGAACTTCTTGATTTGCACCAAGGGTGTGAAGGACCCTTTCGAAGTTCCAGAGGTGAGGTGTGATCAGCCTCGAGACGCCTCAGCGGTAATGGGCCTCATCTCGCCTGGAGCGGAGAACCTCCTGGATTTTCTCCAGTTGCGGCAGGGTCTTCTCGAGTTACGACGGGGACCTCAGGGACCCGCTCTGGTGGCCTCAGGAAAGGCCAGTCCCCATGCGAGTTGCTAGGGGACCTCTCGGGATTCCTCTCCCGTCCATGCCGGGGCCTCAGTCCTTGTGTGGAGTCGGGGCCGGAACCTGAGGATTCCTCTCCAGTGTTGCCATGGATCTTGGGGTGCTTCTGAGTCTCCCCAGGGAAGTCAGGCCTCGTCTCGAGTGGGGGCATGCACGTGCGCTTTCCTCCCGAGCTGCAGCAGTAGTGTCACGCTTCCTGTCACGTGGATCAAGGGTTCTGTGGCTTTCCCTCGAGGCTGTCCCTCGAGGCTTTCCCACGAGGCTTTCCCACAGGGCTGTGCCACGTGCCACCTTGGTGTGAGTCGATCCTCGGCGTGAAAGACGAGCCAGTGAAGGGAAAAGTGGTTCCTCTGGAATGGACTGAGACATCTGGGGGACTCTTGGAATGGTGGCACGACCCTGGAGTTCCTCTCGCCGTTCCTGTTGAGAGGGCCTCCTCTTGAGATGCGACGGGAAGCCCGGGAACTCTTTCCCGACGAAGCAGGGAAAGGATCCCTCATCTCGACCTACGAGAAGGAAACGGGGCTCCTCTGGATGTGGGCGGGACCCTCGTGATTCCTCTCGAGTGGAGACTGCTAGGTCGGGGAACTTCTTGATTTGCACCAAGGGTGTGAAGGACCCTTTCGAAGTTCCAGAGGTGAGGTGTGATCAGCCTCGAGACGCCTCAGCGGAAATGGGCCTCATCTCGCCTGGAGGGGAGAACCTCCTGGATTTTCTCGAGTTGCGGCAGGTCTTCTCGAGTTACGACGGGGACCTCAGGGACCCGCTCTGGTGGCCTCAGGAAAGGCCAGTCCCCATGCGAGTTGCTAGGGGACCTCTCGGGATTCCTCTCCCGTCCATGCTGGGGCCTCAGTCCTTGTGTGGAGTCGGGGCCGGAACCTGAGGATTCCTCTCCAGTGTTGCCATGGATCTTGGGGTGCTTCTGAGTCTCCCCAGGGGAGTCAGGCCTCGTCTCGAGTGGGGGCATGCGCGTGCACTTTCCTCCCGAGCTGCAGCAGTAGTGTCACGCTTCCTGTCACGTGGATCAAGGGATCTGTGGCTTTCCCTCGAGGCTGTCCCTCGAGGCTTTCCCACGAGGCTTTCCCACAGGGCTGTGCCACGTGCCACCTTGGTGTGAGTCGATCCTCGGCGTGAAAGACGAGCTGGTGAAGTGAAAAGAGGTTCCTCTGGAATGGACTGAGACATCTGGGGGACTCTTGGAATGGTGGCACGACCCTGGAGTTCCTCTCGCCGTTCCTGTTGAGAGGGCCTCCTCTTGAGATGCGACGAGAAGGCCGGGAACTCTTTCCCGACGAAGCAGGGAAAGGATCCCTCATCTTGAGCTACGAGGAGGAAACGGGGCTCCTCTGGATGTGGGCGTGACCCTCGTGATTACTCTCGAGTGGAGACGGGTATGTCGGGGAACTTCTTGATTTGCACAAAGGGTGTGAAGGACCCTTTCGAAGTTCCAGAGGTGAGGTGTGATCAGCCTCGAGACGCCTCAGCGGAAATGGGCCTCATCTCGCCTGGAGGGGAGAACCTCTTGGATTTTCTCCAGTTGCGGCAGGTCTTCTCGAGTTACGACGGGGACCACAGGGACCCGCTCTGGTGGCCTCAGGAAAGGCCAGTCCCCATGCGAGTTGCAAGGCGACCTCTCGGGATTCCTCTCCCGTCCATGCCGGGGCCTCAGTCCTTGTGTGGAGTCGGGGCCGGAACCTGAGGATTCCTCTCCAGTGTTGCCATGGATCTTGGGGTGCTTCTGAGTCTCCCCAGGGGAGTCAGGCCTCGTCTCGAGTGGGGGCATGCACGTGCGCTTTCCTCCCGAGCTGCAGCAGTAGTGTCACGCTTCCTGTCACGTGGATCAAGGGATCTGTGGCTTTCCCTCGAGGCTGTCCCTCGAGGCTTTCCCACGAGGCTTTCCCACAGGGCTGTGCCACGTGCCACCTTGGTGTGAGTCGATCCTCGGCGTGAAAGACGAGCCGGTGAAGGGAAAAGAGGTTCCTCTGGAATGGACTGAGACATCTGGGGGACTCTTGGAATGGTGGCACGACCCTGGAGTTCCTCTCGCCGTTCCTGTTGAGAGGGCCTCCTCTTGAGATGCGACGGGAACGCCGGGAACTCTTTCCCGACGAAGCAGGGAAAGGATCCCTCATCTCGAGCTACGAGGCGGAAACGGGGCTCCTCTGGATGTGGACGGGACCCTCGTGATTCCTCTCGAGTGGAGACGGCTAGGTCGGGGAACTTCTTGATTTGCACCTAGGGTGTGAAGGACCCTTTCGAAGTTCCAGAGGTGAGGTGTGATCAGCCTCGAGACGCCTCAGCCGAAATGGGCCTCATCTCGCCTGGAGGCGAGAACCTCCTGGATTTTCTCGAGTTGCGGCAGGTCTTCTCGAGTTACGACGGGGACCTCAGGGACCCGCTCTGGTGGCCTCAGGAAAGGCCAGTCCCCATGCGAGTTGCAAGGCGACCTCTCGGGATTCCTCTCCCGTCCATGCCGGGGCCTCAGTCCTTGTGTGGAGTCGGGGCCGGAACCTGAGGATTCCTCTCCAGTGTTGCCATGGATCTTGGGGTGCTTCTGAGTCTCCCCAGGGGAGTCAGGCCTCGTCTCGAGTGGGGGCATGCACGTGCGCTTTCCTCCCGAGCTGCAGCAGTAGTGTCACGCTTCCTGTCACGTGGATCAAGGGATCTGTGGCTTTCCCTCGAGGCTGTCCCTCGAGGCTTTCCCACGAGGCTTTCCCACAGGGCTGTGCCACGTGCCACCTTGGTGTGAGTCGATCCTCGGCGTGAAAGACGAGCCGGTGAAGGGAAACGAGGTTCCTCTGGAATGGACTGAGACATCTGGGGGACTCTTGGAATGGTGGCACGACCCTGGAGTTCCTCTCGCCGTTCCTGTTGAGAGGGCCTCCTCTTGAGATGCGACGGGAACGCCGGGAACTCTTTCCCGACGAAGCAGGGAAACGATCCCTCATCTCGAGCTACGAGGCGGAAACGGGGCTCCTCTGGATGTGGACGGGACCCTCGTGATTCCTCTCGAGTGGAGACGGCTAGGTCGGGGAACTTCTTGATTTGCACCTAGGGTGTGAAGGACCCTTTCGAAGTTCCAGAGGTGAGGTGTGATCAGCCTCGAGACGCCTCAGCGGAAATGGGCCTCATCTCGTCTGGAGGGGAGAACCTCCTGGATTTTCTCGAGTTGCGGCAGGTCTTCTCGAGTTACGACGGGGACCTCAGGGACCCGCTCTGGTGGCCTCAGGAAAGGCCAGTCCCCATGCGAGTTGCTAGGGGACCTCTCGGGATTCCTCTCCCGTCCATGCTGGGGCCTCAGTCCTTGTGTGGAGTCGGGGCCGGAACCTGAGGATTCCTCTCCAGTGTTGCCAGGGATCTTGGGGTGCTTCTGAGTCTCCCCAGGGGAGTCAGGCCTCGTCTCGAGTGGGGGCATGCACGTGCGCTTTCCTCCCGAGCTGCAGCAGTAGTGTCACGCTTCCTGTCACGTGGATCAAGGGATCTGTGGCTTTCCCTCGAGGCTGTCCCTCGAGGGTTTCCCACGAGGCTTTCCCACAGGGCTGTGCCACGTGCCACCTTGGTGTGAGTCCATCCTCGGCGTGAAAGACGAGCCGGTGAAGGGAAAAGAGGTTCCTCTGGAATGGACTGAGACATCTGTGGACTCTTGGAATGGTGGCACGACCCTGGAGTTCCTCTCGCCGTTCCTGTTGAGAGGGCCTCCTCTTGAGATGCGACGGGAACGCCGGGAACTCTTTCCCGACGAAGCAGGGAAAGGATCCCTCATCTCGAGCTACGAGGAGGAAACGGGGCTCCTCTGGATGTGGGCGGGACCCTCGTGATTCCTCTCGAGTGGAGACGGGTATGTCGGGGAACTTCTGGATTTGCACCAAGGGTGTGAAGGACCCTTTCGAAGTTCCAGAGGTGAGGTGTGATCAGCCTCGAGACGCCTCAGCGGAAATGGGCCTCATCTCGCCTGGAAGCGAGAACCTCCTGGATTTTCTCGAGTTGCGGCAGGTCTTCTCGTGTTACGACGGGGACCTCAGGGACCCGCTCTGGTGGCCTCAGGAAAGGCCAGTCCCCATGCGAGTTGCTAGGGGACCTCTCGGGATTCCTCTCCCGTCCATGCTGGGGCCTCAGTCCTTGTGTGGAGTCGGGGCCGGAACCTGAGGATTCCTGTCCACTGTTGCCATGGATCTTGGGGTGCTTCTGAGTCTCCCCAGGGGAGTCAGGCCTCGTCTCGAGTGGGGGCATGCACGTGCACTTTCCCCCCGAGCTGCAGCAGTAGTGTCACGCTTCCTGTCACGTGGATCAAGGGATCTGTGGCTTTCCCTCGAGGCTGTCCCTCGAGGCTTTCCCACGAGGCTTTCCCACAGGGCTGTGCCACGTGCCACCTTGGTGTGAGTCGATCCTCGGCGTAAAGACGAGCCGGTGAAGGGAAAAGAGGTTCCTCTGGAATGGCCTGAGACATCTGGGGGACTCTTGGAATGGTGGAACGACCCTGGAGTTCCTCTCGCCGTTTCTGTTGAGAGGGCCTCCTCTTGAGATGCGACGGGAATGCCGGGAACTCTTTCCCGACGAAGCAAGGAAAGGATCCCTCATCTCGAGCTACGAGGCGGAAACGGGGCTCCTCTGGATGTGGGCGGGACCCTCGTGATTCCTCTCGAGTGGAGACGGGTATGTCGGGGAACTTCTTGATTTGCACCAAGGGTGTGAAGGACCCTTTCGAAGTTCCAGAGGGGAGGTGTGATCAGCCTCGACACGCCTCAGCGGAAATGGGCCTCATCTCGCCTGGAGGGGAGAACCTCCTGGATTTTCTCGAGTTGCGGCAGGTCTTGTCGAGTTACAACGGGGACCTCAGGGACCCGCACTGGTGGCCTCAGGAAAGGCCAGTCCCCATGCGAGTTGCTAGGGGACCTCTCGGGATTCCTCTCCCGTCCATGCCGGGGCCTCAGTCCTTGTGTGGAGTCGGGGCCGGAACCTGAGGATTCCTCTCCAGTGTTGCCATGGATCTTGGGGTGCTTCTGAGTCTCCCCAGGGGAGTCAGGCCTCGTCTCGAGTGGGGGCATGCACGTGCGCTTTCCTCCCGAGCTGCAGCAGTAGTGTCACGCTTCCTGTCACGTGGATCAAGGGATCTGTGGCTTTCCCTCGAGGCTGTCCCTCGAGGCTTTCCCACGAGGCTTTCTCACAGGGCTGTGCCACGTGCCACCTTGGTGTGAGTCGATCCTCGGCGTGAAAGACGAGCCGGTGAAGGGAAAAGAGGTTCCTCTGGAATGGACTGAGACATCTCGGGGACTCTTGGAATGGTGGCACGACCCTGGAGTTCCTCTCTCCGTTCCTGTTGAGAGGGCCTCCTCTTGAGATGCGACGGGAACGCCGGGAAATCTTTCCCGACGAAGCAGGGAAAGGATCCCTCATCTCGAGCCACGAGGCGGAAACGGGGCTCCTCTGGATGTGGGCGGGACCCTCGTGATTCCTCTCGAGTGGAGACGGGTATGTCGGGGAACTTCTTGATTTGCACCAAGGGTGTGAAGGACCCTTTCGAAGTTCCAGAGGGGAGGTGTGATCAGCCTCGAGACGCCTCAGCGGAAATGGGCCTCATCTCGCCTGGAGCGGAGAACCTCCTGGATTTTCTCCAGTTGCGGCAGGGTCTTCTCGAGTTACGACGGGGACCTCAGGGACCCGCTCTGGTGGCCTCAGGAAAGTCCAGTCCCCATGCGAGTCGCTAGGGGACCTCTCGGGATTCCTCTCCCGTCCATGCCGGGGCCTCAGTCCTTGTGTGGAGTCGGGGCCGGAACCTGAGGATTCCTCTCCAGTGTTGCCATGGATCTTGGGGTGCTTCTGAGTCTCCCCAGGGAAGTCAGGCCTCGTCTCGAGTGGGGGCATGCACGTGCGCTTTCCTCCCGAGCTGCAGCAGTAGTGTCACGCTTCCTGTCACGTGGATCAAGGGTTCTGTGGCTTTCCCTCGAGGCTGTCCCTCGAGGCTTTCCCACGAGGCTTTCCCACAGGGCTGTGCCACGTGCCACCTTGGTGTGAGTCGATCCTCGGCGGGAAAGACGAGCCAGTGAAGGGAAAAGTGGTTCCTCTGGAATGGACTGAGACATCTGGGGGACTCTTGGAATGGTGGCACGACCCTGGAGTTCCTCTCGCCGTTCCTGTTGAGAGGGCCTCCTCTTGAGATGCGACGGGAAGCCCGGGAACTCTTTCCCGACGAAGCAGGGAAAGGATCCCTCATCTCGACCTACGAGAAGGAAACGGGGCTCCTCTGGATGTGGGCGGGACCCTCGTGATTCCTCTCGAGTGGAGACTGCTAGGTCGGGGAACTTCTTGATTTGCACCAAGGGTGTGAAGGACCCTTTCGAAGTTCCAGAGGTGAGGTGTGATCAGCCTCGAGACGCCTCAGCGGAAATGGGCCTCATCTCGCCTGGAGGGGAGAACCTCCTGGATTTTCTCGAGTTGCGGCAGGTCTTCTCGAGTTACGACGGGGACCTCAGGGACCCGCTCTGGTGGCCTCAGGAAAGGCCAGTCCCCATGCGAGTTGCTAGGGGACCTCTCGGGATTCCTCTCCCGTCCATGCTGGGGCCTCAGTCCTTGTGTGGAGTCGGGGCCGGAACCTGAGGATTCCTCTCCAGTGTTGCCATGGATCTTGGGGTGCTTCTGAGTCTCCCCAGGGGAGTCAGGCCTCGTCTCGAGTGGGGGCATGCGCGTGCACTTTCCTCCCGAGCTGCAGCAGTAGTGTCACGCTTCCTGTCACGTGGATCAAGGGATCTGTGGCTTTCCCTCGAGGCTGTCCCTCGAGGCTTTCCCACGAGGCTTTCCCACAGGGCTGTGCCACGTGCCACCTTGGTGTGAGTCGATCCTCGGCGTGAAAGACGAGCTGGTGAAGGGAAAAGAGGTTCCTCTGGAATGGACTGAGACATCTGGGGGACTCTTGGAATGGTGGCACGACCCTGGAGTTCCTCTCGCCGTTCCTGTTGAGAGGGCCTCCTCTTGAGATGCGACGAGAAGGCCGGGAACTCTTTCCCGACGAAGCAGGGAAAGGATCCCTCATCTTGAGCTACGAGGAGGAAACGGGGCTCCTCTGGATGTGGGCGTGACCCTCGTGATTCCTCTCGAGTGGAGACGGGTATGTCGGGGAACTTCTTGATTTGCACAAAGGGTGTGAAGGACCCTTTCGAAGTTCCAGAGGTGAGGTGTGATCAGCCTCGAGACGCCTCAGCGGAAATGGGCCTCATCTCGCCTGGAGGGGAGAACCTCTTGGATTTTCTCCAGTTGCGGCAGGTCTTCTCGAGTTACGACGGGGACCACAGGGACCCGCTCTGGTGGCCTCAGGAAAGGCCAGTCCCCATGCGAGTTGCAAGGCGACCTCTCGGGATTCCTCTCCCGTCCATGCCGGGGCCTCAGTCCTTGTGTGGAGTCGGGGCCGGAACCTGAGGATTCCTCTCCAGTGTTGCCATGGATCTTGGGGTGCTTCTGAGTCTCCCCAGGGGAGTCAGGCCTCGTCTCGAGTGGGGGCATGCACGTGCGCTTTCCTCCCGAGCTGCAGCAGTAGTGTCACGCTTCCTGTCACGTGGATCAAGGGATCTGTGGCTTTCCCTCGAGGCTGTCCCTCGAGGCTTTCCCACGAGGCTTTCCCACAGGGCTGTGCCACGTGCCACCTTGGTGTGAGTCGATCCTCGGCGTGAAAGACGAGCCGGTGAAGGGAAAAGAGGTTCCTCTGGAATGGACTGAGACATCTGGGGGACTCTTGGAATGGTGGCACGACCCTGGAGTTCCTCTCGCCGTTCCTGTTGAGAGGGCCTCCTCTTGAGATGCGACGGGAACGCCGGGAACTCTTTCCCGATGAAGCAGGGAAAGGATCCCTCATCTCGAGCTACGAGGCGGAAACGGGGCTCCTCTGGATGTGGACGGGACCCTCGTGATTCCTCTCGAGTGGAGACGGCTAGGTCGGGGAACTTCTTGATTTGCACCTAGGGTGTGAAGGACCCTTTCGAAGTTCCAGAGGGGAGGTGTGATCAGCCTCGACACGCCTCAGCGGAAATGGGCCTCATCTCGCCTGGAGGGGAGAACCTCCTGGATTTTCTCGAGTTGCGGCAGGTCTTGTCGAGTTACAACGGGGACCTCAGGGACCCGCACTGGTGGCCTCAGGAAAGGCCAGTCCCCATGCGAGTTGCTAGGGGACCTCTCGGGATTCCTCTCCCGTCCATGCCGGGGCCTCAGTCCTTGTGTGGAGTCGGGGCCGGAACCTGAGGATTCCTCTCCAGTGTTGCCATGGATCTTGGGGTGCTTCTGAGTCTCCCCAGGGGAGTCAGGCCTCGTCTCGAGTGGGGGCATGCACGTGCGCTTTCCTCCCGAGCTGCAGCAGTAGTGTCACGCTTCCTGTCACGTGGATCAAGGGATCTGTGGCTTTCCCTCGAGGCTGTCCCTCGAGGCTTTCCCACGAGGCTTTCTCACAGGGCTGTGCCACGTGCCACCTTGGTGTGAGTCGATCCTCGGCGTGAAAGACGAGCCGGTGAAGGGAAAAGAGGTTCCTCTGGAATGGACTGAGACATCTCGGGGACTCTTGGAATGGTGGCACGACCCTGGAGTTCCTCTCTCCGTTCCTGTTGAGAGGGCCTCCTCTTGAGATGCGACGGGAACGCCGGGAAATCTTTCCCGACGAAGCAGGGAAAGGATCCCTCATCTCGAGCCACGAGGCGGAAACGGGGCTCCTCTGGATGTGGGCGGGACCCTCGTGATTCCTCTCGAGTGGAGACGGGTATGTCGGGGAACTTCTTGATTTGCACCAAGGGTGTGAAGGACCCTTTCGAAGTTCCAGAGGGGAGGTGTGATCAGCCTCGAGACGCCTCAGCGGAAATGGGCCTCATCTCGCCTGGAGCGGAGAACCTCCTGGATTTTCTCCAGTTGCGGCAGGGTCTTCTCGAGTTACGACGGGGACCTCAGGGACCCGCTCTGGTGGCCTCAGGAAAGGCCAGTCCCCATGCGAGTTGCTAGGGGACCTCTCGGGATTCCTCTCCCGTCCATGCCGGGGCCTCAGTCCTTGTGTGGAGTCGGGGCCGGAACCTGAGGATTCCTCTCCAGTGTTGCCATGGATCTTGGGGTGCTTCTGAGTCTCCCCAGGGAAGTCAGGCCTCGTCTCGAGTGGGGGCATGCACGTGCGCTTTCCTCCCGAGCTGCAGCAGTAGTGTCACGCTTCCTGTCACGTGGATCAAGGGTTCTGTGGCTTTCCCTCGAGGCTGTCCCTCGAGGCTTTCCCACGAGGCTTTCCCACAGGGCTGTGCCACGTGCCACCTTGTTGTGAGTCGATCCTCGGCGTGAAAGACGAGCCAGTGAAGGGAAAAGTGGTTCCTCTGGAATGGACTGAGACATCTGGGGGACTCTTGGAATGGTGGCACGACCCTGGAGTTCCTCTCGCCGTTCCTGTTGAGAGGGCCTCCTCTTGAGATGCGACGGGAAGCCCGGGAACTCTTTCCCGACGAAGCAGGGAAAGGATCCCTCATCTCGACCTACGAGAAGGAAACGGGGCTCCTCTGGATGTGGGCGGGACCCTCGTGATTCCTCTCGAGTGGAGACGGGTATGTCGGGGAACTTCTTGATTTGCACCAAGGGTGTGAAGGACCCTTTCGAAGTTCCAGAGGTGAGGTGTGATCAGCCTCGAGACGCCTCAGCGGAAATGGGCCTCATCTCGCCTGGAGGGGAGAACCTCCTGGATTTTCTCGAGTTGCGGCAGGTCTTCTCGAGTTACGACGGGGACCTCAGGGACCCGCTCTGGTGGCCTCAGGAAAGGCCAGTCCCCATGCGAGTTGCTAGGGGACCTCTCGGGATTCCTCTCCCGTCCATGCTGGGGCCTCAGTCCTTGTGTGGAGTCGGGGCCGGAACCTGAGGATTCCTCTCCAGTGTTGCCATGGATCTTGGGGTGCTTCTGAGTCTCCCCAGGGGAGTCAGGCCTCGTCTCGAGTGGGGGCATGCGCGTGCACTTTCCTCCCGAGCTGCAGCAGTAGTGTCACGCTTCCTGTCACGTGGATCAAGGGATCTGTGGCTTTCCCTCGAGGCTGTCCCTCGAGGCTTTCCCACGAGGCTTTCCCACAGGGCTGTGCCACGTGCCACCTTGGTGTGAGTCGATCCTCGGCGTGAAAGACGAGCTGGTGAAGGGAAAAGAGGTTCCTCTGGAATGGACTGAGACATCTGGGGGACTCTTGGAATGGTGGCACGACCCTGGAGTTCCTCTCGCCGTTCCTGTTGAGAGGGCCTCCTCTTGAGATGCGACGAGAAGGCCGGGAACTCTTTCCCGACGAAGCAGGGAAAGGATCCCTCATCTTGAGCTACGAGGAGGAAACGGGGCTCCTCTGGATGTGGGCGTGACCCTCGTGATTCCTCTCGAGTGGAGACGGGTATGTCGGGGAACTTCTTGATTTGCACCAAGGGTGTGAAGGACCCTTTCGAAGTTCCAGAGGGGAGGTGTGATCAGCCTCGACACGCCTCAGCGGAAATGGGCCTCATCTCGCCTGGAGGGGAGAACCTCCTGGATTTTCTCGAGTTGCGGCAGGTCTTGTCGAGTTACGACGGGGACCTCAGGGACCCGCACTGGTGGCCTCAGGAAAGGCCAGTCCCCATGCGAGTTGCTAGGGGACCTCTCGGGATTCCTCTCCCGTCCATGCCGGGGCCTCAGTCCTTGTGTGGAGTCGGGGCCGGAACCTGAGGATTCCTCTCCAGTGTTGCCATGGATCTTGGGGTGCTTCTGAGTCTCCCCAGGGGAGTCAGGCCTCGTCTCGAGTGGGGGCATGCACGTGCGCTTTCCTCCCGAGCTGCAGCAGTAGTGTC
Source organism: Budorcas taxicolor (assembly GCF_023091745.1). Taxonomy (NCBI): domain Eukaryota; kingdom Metazoa; phylum Chordata; class Mammalia; order Artiodactyla; family Bovidae; genus Budorcas; species Budorcas taxicolor. Next base: position 1,768,033 of record NW_026291738.1, read on the forward strand.
ACGCTTCCTGTCACGTGGATCAAGGGATCTGTGGCTTTCCCTCGAGGCTGTCCCTCGAGGCTTTCCCACGAGGCTTTCCCACAGGGCTGTGCCACGTGCCACCTTGGTGTGAGTCGATCCTCGGCATGAAAGACGAGCCGGTGAAGGGAAAGGAGGTTCCTCTGGAATGGACTGAGACATCTGGGGGACTCTTGGAATGGTGGCACGACCCTGGAGTTCCTCTCGCCGTTCCTGTTGAGAGGGCCTCCTCTTGAGATGCGACGGGAACGCCGGGAACTCTTTCCCGACGAAGCAGGGAAAGGATCCCTCATCTCGAGCTACGAGGCGGAAACGGGGCTCCTCTGGCTGTGGGCGGGACCCTCGTGATTCCTCTCGAGTGGAGACGGCTAGGTCGGGGAACTTCTTGATTTGCACCTAGGGTGTGAAGGACCCTTTCGAAGTTCCAGAGGTGAGGTGTGATCAGCCTCGAGACGCCTCAGCGGAAATGGGCCTCATCTCGTCTGGAGGGGAGAACCTCCTGGATTTTCTCGAGTTGCGGCAGGTCTTCTCGAGTTACGACGGGGACCTCAGGGACCCGCTCTGGTGGCCTCAGGAAAGGCCAGTCCCCATGCGAGTTGCTAGGGGACCTCTCGGGATTCCTCTCCCGTCCATGCTGGGGCCTCAGTCCTTGTGTGGAGTCGGGGCCGGAACCTGAGGATTCCTCTCCAGTGTTGCCAGGGATCTTGGGGTGCTTCTGAGTCTCCCCAGGGGAGTCAGGCCTCGTCTCGAGTGGGGGCATGCACGTGCGCTTTCCTCCCGAGCTGCAGCAGTAGTGTCACGCTTCCTGTCACGTGGATCAAGGGATCTGTGGCTTTCCCTCGAGGCTGTCCCTCGAGGGTTTCCCACGAGGCTTTCCCACAGGGCTGTGCCACGTGCCACCTTGGTGTGAGTCCATCCTCGGCGTGAAAGACGAGCCGGTGAAGGGAAAAGAGGTTCCTCTGGAATGGACTGAGACATCAGTGGACTCTTGGAATGGTGGCACGACCCTGGAGTTCCTCTCGCCGTTCCTGTTGAGAGGGCCTCCTCTTGAGATGCGACGGGAAGTCCGGGAACTCTTTCCCGACGAAGCAGGGAAAGGATCCCTCATCTCGAGCTACGAGGAGGAAACGGGGCTCCTCTGGATGTGGGCGGGACCCTCGTGATTCCTCTCGAGTGGAGACGGGTATGTCGGGGAACTTCTGGATTTGCACCAAGGGTGTGAAGGACCCTTTCGAAGTTCCAGAGGTGAGGTGTGATCAGCCTCGAAACGCCTCAGCGGAAATGGGCCTCATCTCGCCTGGAGGCGAGAACCTCCTGGATTTTCTCGAGTTGCGGCAGGTCTTCTCGAGTTACGACGGGGACCTCAGGGACCCGCTCTGGTGGCCTCAGGAAAGGCCAGTCCCCATGCGAGTTGCTAGGGGACCTCTCGGGATTCCTCTCCCGTCCATGCTGGGGCCTCAGTCCTTGTGTGGAGTCGGGGCCGGAACCTGAGGATTCCTGTCCACTGTTGCCATGGATCTTGGGGTGCTTCTGAGTCTCCCCAGGGGAGTCAGGCCTCGTCTCGAGTGGGGGCATGCACGTGCACTTTCCCCCCGAGCTGCAGCAGTAGTGTCACGCTTCCTGTCACGTGGATCAAGGGATCTGTGGCTTTCCCTCGAGGCTGTCCCTCGAGGCTTTCCCACGAGGCTTTCCCACAGGGCTGTGCCACGTGCCACCTTGGTGTGAGTCGATCCTCGGCGTGAAAGACGAGCTGGTGAAGGGAAAAGAGGTTCCTCTGGAATGGACTGAGACATCTGGGGGACACTTGGAATGGTGGCACGACCCTGGAGTTCCTCTCGCCGTTCCTGTTGAGAGGGCCTCCTCTTGAGATGCGACGGGAAGGCCGGGAACTCTTTCCCGACGAATCAGGGAAAGGATCCCTCATCTCGAGCTACGAGGAGGAAACGGGGCTCCTCTGGATGTGGGCGGGACCCTCGTGATTCCTCTCGAGTGGAGACGGGTATGTCGGGGAACTTCTTGATTTGCACAAAGGGTGTGAAGGACCCTTTCGAAGTTCCAGAGGTGAGGTGTGATCAGCCTCGAGACGCCTCAGCGGAGATGGGCCTCATCTCGCCTGGAGGGGAGAACCTCTTGGATTTTCTCCAGTTGCGGCAGGTCTTCTGGAGTTACGACGGGGACCACAGGGACCCGCTCTGGTGGCCTCAGGAAAGGCCAGTCCCCATGCGAGTTGCTAGGCGACCTCTCGGGATTCCTCTCCCGTCCATGCCGGGGCCTCAGTCCTTGTGTGGAGTCGGGGCCGGAACCTGAGGATTCCTCTCCAGTGTTGCCATGGATCTTGGGGGTGCTTCTGAGTCTCCCCAGGGGAGTCAGGCCTCGTCTCGAGTGGGGGCATGCACGTGCACTTTCCTCTCGAGCTGCAGCAGTAGTGTCACGCTTCCTGTCACGTGGATCAAGGGATCTGTGGCTTTCCCTCGAGGCTGTCCCTCGAGGCTTTCCCACGAGGCTTTCCCACAGGGCTGTGCCACGTGCCACCTTGGTGTGAGTCGATCCTCGGCGTGAAAGACGAGCTGGTGAAGGGAAAAGAGGTTCCTCTGGAATGGACTGAGACATCTGGGGGACTCTTGGAATGGTGGCACGACCCTGGAGTTCCTCTCGCCGTTCCTGTTGAGAGGGCCTCCTCTTGAGATGCGACGGGAAGGCCGGGAACTCTTTCCCGACGAAGCAGGGAAAGGATCCCTCATCTCGAGCTACGAGGAGGAAACGGGGCTCCTCTGGATGTGGGCGTGACCCTCGTGATTCCTCTCGAGTGGAGACGGGTATGTCGGGGAACTTCTTGATTTGCACAAAGGGTGTGAAGGACCCTTTCGAAGTTCCAGAGGTGAGGTGTGATCAGCCTCGAGACGCCTCAGCGGAAATGGGCCTCATCTCGCCGGGAGGGGAGAACCTCTTGGATTTTCTCCAGTTGCGGCAGGTCTTCTCGAGTTACGACGGGGACCACAGGGACCCGCTCTGGTGGCCTCAGGAAAGGCCAGTCCCCATGCGAGTTGCTAGGCGACCTCTCGGGATTCCTCTCCCGTCCATGCCGGGGCCTCAGTCCTTGTGTGGAGTCGGGGCCGGAACCTGAGGATTCCTCTCCAGTGTTGCCATGGATCTTGGGGTGCTTCTGAGTCTCCCCAGGGGAGTCAGGCCTCGTCTCGAGTGGGGGCATGCACGTGCGCTTTCCTCCCGAGCTGCAGCAATAGTGTCACGCTTCCTGTCACGTGGATCAAGGGATCTGTGGCTTTCCCTCGAGGCTGTCCCTCGAGGCTTTCCCACGAGGCTTTCCCACAGGGCTGTGCCACGTGCCACCTTGGTGTGAGTCGATCCTCGGCGTGAAAGACGAGCCGGTGAAGGGAAAAGAGGTTCCTCTGGAATGGACTGAGACATCTGGGGTACTCTTGGAATGGTGGCACGACCCTGGAGTTCCTCTCGCCGTTCCTGTTGAGAGGGCCTCCTCTTGAGATGCGACGGGAACGCCGGGAACTCTTTCCCGACGAAGCAGGGAAAGGATCCCTCATCTCGAGCTACGAGGCGGAAACGGGGCTCCTCTGGCTGTGGGCGGGACCCTCGTGATTCCTCTCGAGTGGAGACGGCTAGGTCGGGGAACTTCTTGATTTGCACCAAGGGTGTGAAGGACCCTTTCGAAGGTCCAGAGGTGAGGTGTGATCAGCCTCGAGACGCCTCAGCGGAAATGGGCCTCATCTCGCCTGGAGGGGAGAACCTCCTGGATTTTCTCGAGTTGCGGCAGGTCTTCTCGAGTTACGACGGGGACCTCAGGGACCCTCTCTGGTGGCCTCAGGAAAGGCCAGTCCCCATGCGAGTTGCTAGGGGACCTCTCGGGATTCCTCTCCCGTCCATGCTGGGGCCTCAGTCCTTGTGTGGAGTCGGGGCCGGAACCTGAGGATTCCTGTCCACTGTTGCCATGGATCTTGGGGTGCTTCTGAGTCTCCCCAGGGGAGTCAGGCCTCGTCTCGAGTGGGGGCATGCACGTGCACTTTCCTCCCGAGCTGCAGCAGTAGTGTCACGCTTCCTGTCACGTGGATCAAGGGATCTGTGGCTTTCCCTCGAGGCTGTCCCTCGAGGCTTTCCCACGAGGCTTTCCCACAGGGCTGTGCCACGTGCCACCTTGGTGTGAGTCGATCCTCGGCGTGAAAGACGAGCTGGTGAAGGGAAAAGAGGTTCCTCTGGAATGGACTGAGACATCTGGGGGACTCTTGGAATGGTGGCACGACCCTGGAGTTCCTCTCGCCGTTCCTGTTGAGAGGGCCTCCTCTTGAGATGCGACGGGAAGGCCGGGAACTCTTTCCCGACGAAGCAGGGAAAGGATCCCTCATCTCGAGCTACGAGGAGGAAACGGGGCTCCTCTGGATGTGGGCGTGACCCTCGTGATTCCTCTCGAGTGGAGACGGGTATGTCGGGGAACTTCTTGATTTGCACAAAGGGTGTGAAGGACCCTTTCGAAGTTCCAGAGGTGAGGTGTGATCAGCCTCGAGACGCCTCAGCGGAAATGGGCCTCATCTCGCCTGGAGGGGAGAACCTCTTGGATTTTCTCCAGTTGCGGCAGGTCTTCTCGAGTTACGACGGGGACCACAGGGACCCGCTCTGGTGGCCTCAGGAAAGGCCAGTCCCCATGCGAGTTGCTAGGCGACCTCTCGGGATTCCTCTCCCGTCCATGCCGGGGCCTCAGTCCTTGTGTGGAGTCGGGGCCGGAACCTGAGGATTCCTCTCCAGTGTTGCCATGGATCTTGGGGTGCTTCTGAGTCTCCCCAGGGGAGTCAGGCCTCGTCTCGAGTGGGGGCATGCACGTGCGCTTTCCTCCCGAGCTGCAGCAGTAGTGTCACGCTTCCTGTCACGTGGATCAAGGGATCTGTGGCTTTCCCTCGAGGCTGTCCCTCGAGGCTTTCCCACGAGGCTTTCCCACAGGGCTGTGCCACGTGCCACCTTGGTGTGAGTCGATCCTCGGCGTGAAAGACGAGCCGGTGAAGGGAAAAGAGGTCCCTCTGGAATGGACTGAGACATCTGGGGGACTCTTGGAATGGTGGCACGACCCTGGAGTTCCTCTCGCCGTTCCTGTTGAGAGGGCCTCCTCTTGAGATGCGACGGGAACGCCGGGAACTCTTTCTCGACGAAGCAGGGAAAGGATCCCTCATCTCGAGCTACGAGGCGGAAACGGGGCTCCTCTGGATGTGGGGGGGACCCTCGTGATTCCTCTCGAGTGGAGACGGCTAGGTCGGGGAACTTCTTGATTTGCACCAAGGGTGTGAAGGACCCTTTCGAAGGTCCAGAGGTGAGGTGTGATCAGCCTCGAGACGCCTCAGCGGAAATGGGCCTCATCTCGCCTGGAGGGGAGAACCTCCTGGATTTTCTCGAGTTGCGGCAGGTCTTCTCGAGTTACGATGGGGACCACAGGGACCCGCTCTGGTGGCCTCAGGAAAGGCCAGTCCCCATGCGAGTTGCTAGGGGACCTCTCGGGATTCCTCTCCCGTCCATGCTGGGGCCTCAGTCCTTGTGTGGAGTCGGGGCCGGAACCTGAGGATTCCTGTCCACTGTTGCCATGGATCTTGGGGTGCTTCTGAGTCTCCCCAGGGGAGTCAGGCCTCGTCTCGAGTGGGGGCATGCACGTGCACTTTCCTCCCTAGCTGCAGCAGTAGTGTCACGCTTCCTGTCACGTGGATCAAGGGATCTGTGGCTTTCCCTCGAGGCTGTCCCTCGAGGCTTTCCCACGAGGCTTTCCCACAGGGCTGTGCCACGTGCCACCTTGGTGTGAGTCGATCCTCGGCGTGAAAGACGAGCTGGTGAAGGGAAAAGAGGTTCCTCTGGAATGGACTGAGACATCTGGGGGACTCTTGGAATGGTGGCACGACCCTGGAGTTCCTCTCGCCGTTCCTGTTGAGAGGGCCTCCTCTTGAGATGCGACGGGAAGGCCGGGAACTCTTTCCCGATGAAGCAGGGAAAGGATCCCTCATCTCGAGCTACGAGGAGGAAACGGGGCTCCTCTGGATGTGGGCGTGACCCTCGTGATTCCTCTCGAGTGGAGACGGGTATGTCGGGGAACTTCTTGATTTGCACAAAGGGTGTGAAGGACCCTTTCGAAGTTCCAGAGGTGAGGTGTGATCAGCCTCGAGACGCCTCAGCGGAAATGGGCCTCATCTCGCCGGGAGGGGAGAACCTCTTGGATTTTCTCCAGTTGCGGCAGGTCTTCTCGAGTTACGACGGGGACCACAGGGACCCGCTCTGGTGGCCTCAGGAAAGGCCAGTCCCCATGCGAGTTGCTAGGCGACCTCTCGGGATTCCTCTCCCGTCCATGCCGGGGCCTCAGTCCTTGTGTGGAGTCGGGGCCGGAACCTGAGGATTCCTCTCCAGTGTTGCCATGGATCTTGGGGTGCTTCTGAGTCTCCCCAGGGGAGTCAGGCCTCGTCTCGAGTGGGGGCATGCACGTGCGCTTTCCTCCCGAGCTGCAGCAATAGTGTCACGCTTCCTGTCACGTGGATCAAGGGATCTGTGGCTTTCCCTCGAGGCTGTCCCTCGAGGCTTTCCCACGAGGCTTTCCCACAGGGCTGTGCCACGTGCCACCTTGGTGTGAGTCGATCCTCGGCGTGAAAGACGAGCCGGTGAAGGGAAAAGAGGTTCCTCTGGAATGGACTGAGACATCTGGGGGACTCTTGGAATGGTGGCACGACCCTGGAGTTCCTCTCGCCGTTCCTGTTGAGAGGGCCTCCTCTTGAGATGCGACGGGAACGCCGGGAACTCTTTCCCGACGAAGCAGGGAAAGGATCCCTCATCTCGAGCTACAAGGCGGAAACGGGGCTCCTCTGGCTGTGGGCGGGACCCTCGTGATTCCTCTCGAGTGGAGACGGCTAGGTCGGGGAACTTCTTGTTTTGCACAAAGGGTGTGAAGGACCCTTTCGAAGTTCCAGAGGTGAGGTGTGATCAGCCTCGAGACGCCTCAGCGGAAATGGGCCTCATCTCGCCTGGAGGGGAGAACCTCTTGGATTTTCTCCAGTTGCGGCAGGTCTTCTCGAGTTACGACGGGGACCACAGGGACCCGCTCTGGTGGCCTCAGGAAAGGCCAGTCCCCATGCGAGTTGCTAGGCGACCTCTCGGGATTCCTCTCCCGTCCATTCCGGGGCCTCAGTCCTTGTGTGGAGTCGGGGCCGGAACCTGAGGATTCCTCTCCAGTGTTGCCATGGATCTTGGGGTGCTTCTGAGTCTCCCCAGGGGAGTCAGGCCTCGTCTCGAGTGGGGGCATGCACGTGCGCTTTCCTCCCGAGCTGCAGCAGTAGTGTCACGCTTCCTGTCACGTGGATCAAGGGATCTGTGGCTTTCCCTCGAGGCTGTCCCTCGAGGCTTTCCCACGAGGCTTTCCCACAGGGCTGTGCCACGTGCCACCTTGGTGTGAGTCGATCCTCGGCGTGAAAGACGAGCTGGTGAAGGGAAAAGAGGTTCCTCTGGAATGGACTGAGACATCTGGGGGACTCTTGGAATGGTGGCACGACCCTGGAGTTCCTCTCGCCGTTCCTGTTGAGAGGGCCTCCTCTTGAGATGCGACGGGAAGGCCGGGAACTCTTTCCCGACGAAGCAGGGAAAGGATCCCTCATCTCGAGCTACGAGGAGGAAACGGGGCTCCTCTGGATGTGGGCGGGACCCTCGTGATTCCTCTCGAGTGGAGACGGGTATGTCGGGGAACTTCTTGATTTGCACAAAGGGTGTGAAGGACCCTTTCGAAGTTCCAGAGGTGAGGTGTGATCAGCCTCGAGACGCCTCAGCGGAAATGGGCCTCATCTCGCCTGGAGGGGAGAACCTCTTGGATTTTCTCCAGTTGCGGCAGGTCTTCTCGAGTTACGACGGGGACCACAGGGACCCGCTCTGGTGGCCTCAGGAAAGGCCAGTCCCCATGCGAGTTGCTAGGCGACCTCTCGGGATTCCTCTCCCGTCCATGCCGGGGCCTCAGTCCTTGTGTAGAGTCGGGGCCGGAACCTGAGGATTCCTCTCCAGTGTTGCCATGGATCTTGGGGTGCTTCTGAGTCTCCCCAGGGGAGTCAGGCCTCGTCTCGAGTGGGGGCATGCACGTGCGCTTTCCTCCCGAGCTGCAGCAGTAGTGTCACGCTTCCTGTCACGTGGATCAAGGGATCTGTGGCTTTCCCTCGAGGCTGTCCCTCGAGGCTTTCCCACGAGGCTTTCCCACAGGGCTGTGCCACGTGCCACCTTGGTGTGAGTCCATCCTCGGCGTGAAAGACGAGCCGGTGAAGGGAAAAGAGGTTCCTCTGGAATGGACTGAGACATCTGGGGACTCTTGGAATGGTGGCACGACCCTGGAGTTCCTCTCGCCGTTCCTGTTGAGAGGGCCTCCTCTTGAGATGCGACGGGAAGCCCGGGAACTCTTTCCCGACGAAGCAGGGAAAGGATCCCTCATCTCGAGCTACGAGGAGGAAACGGGGCTCCTCTGGATGTGGGCGGGACCCTCGTGATTCCTCTCGAGTGGAGACGGGTATGTCGGGGAACTTCTTGTTTTGCACAAAGGGTGTGAAGGACCCTTTCGAAGTTCCAGAGGGGAGGTGTGATCAGCCTCGAGACGCCTCAGCGGAAATGGGCCTCATCTCGCCTGGAGGGGAGAACCTCTTGGATTTTCTCCAGTTGCGGCAGGTCTTCTCGAGTTACGACGGGGACCACAGGGACCCGCTCTGGTGGCCTCAGGAAAGGCCAGTCCCCATGCGAGTTGCTAGGCGACCTCTCGGGATTCCACTCCCGTCCATGCCGGGGCCTCAGTCCTTGTGTGGAGTCGGGGCCGGAACCTGAGGATTCCTCTCCAGTGTTGCCATGGATCTTGGGGTGCTTCTGAGTCTCCCCAGGGGAGTCAGGCCTCGTCTCGAGTGGGGGCATGCACGTGCGCTTTCCTCCCGAGCTGCAGCAGTAGTGTCACGCTTCCTGTCACGTGGATCAAGGGATCTGTGGCTTTCCCTCGAGGCTGTCCCTCGAGGCTTTCCCACGAGGCTTTCCCACAGGGCTGTGCCACGTGCCACCTTGGTGTGAGTCGATCCTCGGCGTGAAAGACGAGCCGGTGAAGGGAAAAGAGGTTCCTCTGGAATGGACTGAGACATCTGGGGGACTCTTGGAATGGTGGCACGACCCTGGAGTTCCTCTCGCCGTTCCTGTTGAGAGGGCCTCCTCTTGAGATGCGACGGGAACGTCGGGAACTCTTTCCCGACGAAGCAGGGAAAGGATCCCTCATCTCGAGCTACGAGGCGGAAACGGGGCTACTCTGGCTGTGGGCGGGACCCTCGTGATTCCTCTCGAGTGGAGACGGCTAGGTCGGGGAACTTCTTGATTTGCACCAAGGGTGTGAAGGACCCTTTCGAAGTTCCAGAGGTGAGGTGTGATCAGCCTCGAGACGCCTCAGCGGAAATGGGCCTCATCTCGCCTGGAGGGGAGAACCTCCTGGATTTTCTCGAGTTGCGGCAGGTCTTCTCGAGTTACGACGGGGACCTCAGGGACCCGCTCTGGTGGCCTCAGGAAAGGCCAGTCCCCATGCGAGTTGCTAGGGGACCTCTCGGGATTCCTCTCCCGTCCATGCCGGGGCCTCAGTCCTTGTGTGGAGTCGGGGCCGGAACCTGAGGATTCCTGTCCAGTGTTGCCATGGATCTTGGGGTGCTTCTGAGTCTCCCCAGGGGAGTCAGGCCTCGTCTCGAGTGGGGGCATGCACGTGCACTTTCCTCCCGAGCTGCAGCAGTAGTGTCACGCTTCCTGTCACGTGGATCAAGGGATCTGTGGCTTTCCCTCGAGGCTGTCCCTCGAGGCTTTCCCACGAGGCTTTCCCACAGGGCTGTGCCACGTGCCACCTTGGTGTGAGTCGATCCTCGGCGTGAAAGACGAGCTGGTGAAGGGAAAAGAGGTTCCTCTGGAATGGACTGAGACATCTGGGGGACTCTTGGAATGGTGGCACGACCCTGGAGTTCCTCTCGCCGTTCCTGTTGAGAGGGCCTCCTCTTGAGATGCGACGGGAAGGCCGGGAACTCTTTCCCGACGAAGCAGGGAAAGGATCCCTCATCTCGAGCTACGAGGAGGAAACGGGGCTCCTCTGGATGTGGGCGTGACCCTCGTGATTCCTCTCGAGTGGAGACGGGTATGTCGGGGAACTTCTTGATTTGCACAAAGGGTGTGAAGGACCCTTTCGAAGTTCCAGAGGTGAGGTGTGATCAGCCTCGAGACGCCTCAGCGGAAATGGGCCTCATCTCGCCTGGAGGGGAGAACCTCTTGGATTTTCTCCAGTTGCGGCAGGTCTTCTCGAGTTACGACGGGGACCACAGGGACCCGCTCTGGTGGCCTCAGGAAAGGCCAGTCCCCATGCGAGTTGCTAGGCGACCTCTCGGGATTCCTCTCCCGTCCATGCCGGGGCCTCAGTCCTTGTGTAGAGTCGGGGCAGGAACCTGAGGATTCCTCTCCAGTGTTGCCATGGATCTTGGGGTGCTTCTGAGTCTCCCCAGGGGAGTCAGGCCTCGTCTCGAGTGGGGGCATGCACGTGCGCTTTCCTGCCGAGCTGCAGCAGTAGTGTCACGCTTCCTGTCACGTAGATCAAGGGATTTGTGGCTTTCCCTCGAGGCTGTCCCTCGAGGGTTTCCCACGAGGCTTTCCCACAGGGCTGTGCCACGTGCCACCTTGGTGTGAGTCCATCCTCGGCGTGAAAGACGAGCCGGTGAAGGGAAAAGAGGTTCCTCTGGAATGGACTGAGACATCTGGGGACTCTTGGAATGGTGGCACGACCCTGGAGTTCCTCTCGCCGTTCCTGTTGAGAGGGCCTCCTCTTGAGATGCGACGGGAAGCCCGGGAACTCTTTCCCGACGAAGCAGGGAAAGGATCCCTCATCTCGAGCTACGAGGAGGAAACGGGGCTCCTCTGGATGTGGGCGTGACCCTCGTGATTCCTCTCGAGTGGAGACGGGTATGTCGGGGAACTTCTTGTTTTGCACAAAGGGTGTGAAGGACCCTTTCGAAGTTCCAGAGGTGAGGTGTGATCAGCCTCGAGACGCCTCAGCGGAAATGGGCCTCATCTCGCCTGGAGGGGAGAACCTCTTGGATTTTCTCCAGTTGCGGCAGGTCTTCTCGAGTTACGACGGGGACCACAGGGACCCGCTCTGGTGGCCTCAGGAAAGGCCAGTCCCCATGCGAGTTGCTAGGCGACCTCTCGGGATTCCTCTCCCGTCCATGCCGGGGCCTCAGTCCTTGTGTGGAGTCGGGGCCGGAACCTGAGGATTCCTCTCCAGTGTTGCCATGGATCTTGGGGTGCTTCTGAGTCTCCCCAGGGGAGTCAGGCCTCGTCTCGAGTGGGGGCATGCACGTGCGCTTTCCTCCCGAGCTGCAGCAGTAGTGTCACGCTTCCTGTCACGTGGATCAAGGGATCTGTGGCTTTCCCTCGAGGCTGTCCCTCGAGGCTTTCCCACGAGGCTTTCCCACAGGGCTGTGCCACGTGCCACCTTGGTGTGAGTCGATCCTCGGCGTGAAAGACGAGCCGGTGAAGGGAAAAGAGGTTCCTCTGGAATGGACTGAGACATCTGGGGGACTCTTGGAATGGTGGCACGACCCTGGAGTTCCTCTCGCCGTTCCTGTTGAGAGGGCCTCCTCTTGAGATGCGACGGGAAGGCCGGGAACTCTTTCCCGACGAAGCAGGGAAAGGATCCCTCATCTCGAGCTACGAGGAGGAAACGGGGCTCCTCTGGATGTGGGCGTGACCCTCGTGATTCCTCTCGAGTGGAGACGGGTATGTCGGGGAACTTCTTGATTTGCACAAAGGTTGTGAAGGACCCTTTCGAAGTTCCAGAGGTGAGGTGTGATCAGCCTCGAGACGCCTCAGCGGAAATGGGCCTCATCTCGCCTGGAGGGGAGAACCTCTTGGATTTTCTCCAGTTGCGGCAGGTCTTCTCGAGTTACGACGGGGACCACAGGGACCCGCTCTGGTGGCCTCAGGAAAGGCCAGTCCCCATGCGAGTTGCTAGGCGACCTCTCGGGATTCCTCTCCCGTCCATGCCGGGGCCTCAGTCCTTGTGTAGAGTCGGGGCCGGAACCTGAGGATTCCTCTCCAGTGTTGCCATGGATCTTGGGGTGCTTCTGAGTCTCCCCAGGGGAGTCAGGCCTCGTCTCGAGTGGGGGCATGCACGTGCGCTTTCCTCCCGAGCTGCAGCAGTAGTGTCACGCTTCCTGTCACGTGGATCAAGGGATCTGTGGCTTTCCCTCGAGGCTGTCCCTCGAGGCTTTCCCACGAGGCTTTCCCACAGGGCTGTGCCACGTGCCACCTTGGTGTGAGTCGATCCTCGGCGTGAAAGACGAGCCGGTGAAGGGAAAAGAGTTTCCTCTGGAATGGACTGAGACATCTGGGGGACTCTTGGAATGGTGGCACGACCCTGGAGTTCCTCTCGCCGTTCCTGTTGAGAGGGCCTCCTCTTGAGATGCGACGGGAACGCCGGGAAATCTTTCCCGACGAAGCAGGGAAAGGATCCCTCATCTCGAGCTAAGAGGCGGAAACGGGGCTCCTCTGAATGTGGACGGGACCCTCGTGATTCCTCTCGAGTGGAGACGGCTAGGTCGGGGAACTTCTTGATTTGCACCTAGGGTGTGAAGGACCCTTTCGAAGTTCCAGAGGTGAGGTGTGATCAGCCTCGAGACGCCTCAGCGGAAATGGGCCTCATCTCGTCTGGAGGGGAGAACCTCCTGGATTTTCTCGAGTTGCGGCAGGTCTTCTCGAGTTACGACGGGGACCTCAGGGACCCGCTCTGGTGGCCTCAGGAAAGGCCAGTCCCCATGCGAGTTGCTAGGGGACCTCTCGGGATTCCTCTCCCTTCCATGCTGGGGCCTCAGTCCTTGTGTGGAGTCGGGGCCGGAACCTGAGGATTCCTCTCCAGTGTTGCCAGGGATCTTGGGGTGCTTCTGAGTCTCCCCAGGGGAGTCAGGCCTCGTCTCGAGTGGGGGCATGCACGTGCGCTTTCCTCCCGAGCTGCAGCAGTAGTGTCACGCTTCCTGTCACGTGGATCAAGGGATCTGTGGCTTTCCCTCGAGGCTGTCCCTCGAGGGTTTCCCACGAGGCTTTCCCACAGGGCTGTGCCACGTGCCACCTTGGTGTGAGTCCATCCTCGGCGTGAAAGACGAGCCGGTGAAGGGAAAAGAGGTTCCTCTGGAATGGACTGAGACATCTGGGGACTCTTGGAATGGTGGCACGACCCTGGAGTTCCTCTCGCCGTTCCTGTTGAGAGGGCCTCCTCTTGAGATGCGACGGGAAGCCCGGGAACTCTTTCCCGACGAAGCAGGGAAAGGATCCCTCATCTCGAGCTACGAGGAGGAAACGGGGCTCCTCTGGATGTGGGCGGAACCCTCGTGATTCCTCTCGAGTGGAGACGGGTATGTCGGGGAACTTCTGGATTTGCACCAAGGGTGTGAAGGACCCTTTCGAAGTTCCAGAGGTGAGGTGTGATCAGCCTCGAGACGCCTCAGCGGAAATGGGCCTCATCTCGCCTGGAGGGGAGAACCTCCTGGATTTTCTCGAGTTGCGGCAGGTCTTCTCGAGTTACGACGGGGACCTCAGGGACCCGCTCTGGTGGCCTCAGGAAAGGCCAGTCCCCATGCGAGTTGCTAGGGGACCTCTCGGGATTCCTCTCCCGTCCATGCCGGGGCCTCAGTCCTTGTGTGGAGTCGGGGCCGGAACCTGAGGATTCCTGTCCAGTGTTGCGATGGATCTTGGGGTGCTTCTGAGTCTCCCCAGGGGAGTCAGGCCTCGTCTCGCGTGGGGGCATGCACGTGCGCTTTCCTCCCGAGCTGCAGCAGTAGTGTCACGCTTCCTGTCACGTGGATCAAGGGATCTGTGGCTTTCCCTCGAGGCTGTCCCTCGAGGCTTTCCCACGAGGCTTTCCCACAGGGCTGTGCCACGTGCCACCTTGGTGTGAGTCGATCCTCGACGTGAAAGACGAGCCGGTGAAGGGAAAAGAGGTTCCTCTGGAATGGACTGAGACATCTGGGGGACTCTTGGAATGGTGGCACGACCCTGGAGTTCCTCTCGCCGTTCCTGTTGAGAGGGCCTCCTCTTGAGATGCGACGGGAACGCCGGGAACTCTTTCCCGACGAAGCAGGGAAAGGATCCCTCATCTCGAGCTACGAGGCGGAAACGGGGCTCCTCTGGATGTGGACGGGACCCTCGTGATTCCTCTCGAGTGGAGACGGCTAGGTCGGGGAACTTCTTGATTTGCACCTAGGGTGTGAAGGACCCTTTCGAAGTTCCAGAGGGGAGGTGTGATCAGCCTCGAGACGCCTCAGCGGAAATGGGCCTCATCTCGTCTGGAGGGGAGAACCTCCTGGATTTTCTCGAGTTGCGGCAGGTCTTCTCGAGTTACGACGGGGACCTCAGGGACCCGCTCTGGTGGCCTCAGGAAAGGCCAGTCCCCATGCGAGTTGCTAGGGGACCTCTCGGGATTCCTCTCCCTTCCATGCTGGGGCCTCAGTCCTTGTGTGGAGTCGGGGCCGGAACCTGAGGATTCCTCTCCAGTGTTGCCAGGGATCTTGGGGTGCTTCTGAGTCTCCCCAGGGGAGTCAGGCCTCGTCTCGAGTGGGGGCATGCACGTGCGCTTTCCTCCCCAGCTGCAGCAGTAGTGTCACGCTTCCTGTCACGTGGATCAAGGGATCTGTGGCTTTCCCTCGAGGCTGTCCCTCGAGGGTTTCCCACGAGGCTTTCCCACAGGGCTGTGCCACGTGCCACCTTGGTGTGAGTCGATCCTCGGCGTGAAAGACGAGCCGGTGAAGGGAAAAGAGGTTCCTCTGGAATGGACTGAGACATCTGGGGACTCTTGGAATGGTGGCACGACCCTGGAGTTCCTCTCGCCGTTCCTGTTGAGAGGGCCTCCTCTTGAGATGCGACGGGAAGCCCGGGAACTCTTTCCCGACGAAGCAGGGAAAGGATCCCTCATCTCGAGCTACGAGGAGGAAACGGGGCTCCTCTGGATGTGGGCGGGACCCTCGTGATTCCTCTCGAGTGGAGACGGGTATGTCGGGGAACTTCTGGATTTGCACCAAGGGTGTGAAGGACCCTTTCGAAGTTCCAGAGGTGAGGTGTGATCAGCCTCGAGACGCCTCAGCGGAAATGGGCCTCATCTCGCCTGGAGGGGAGAACCTCCTGGATTTTCTCGAGTTGCGGCAGGTCTTCTCGAGTTACGACGGGGACCTCAGGGACCCGCTCTGGTGGCCTCAGGAAAGGCCAGTCCCCATGCGAGTTGCTAGGGGACCTCTCGGGATTCCTCTCCCGTCCATGCCGGGGCCTCAGTCCTTGTGTGGAGTCGGGGCCGGAACCTGAGGATTCCTCTCCAGTGTTGCCATGGATCTTGGGGTGCTTCTGAGTCTCCCCAGGGGAGTCAGGCCTCGTCTCGCGTGGGGGCATGCACGTGCGCTTTCCTCCCGAGCTGCAGCAGTAGTGTCACGCTTCCTGTCACGTGGATCAAGGGATCTGTGGCTTTCCCTCGAGGCTGTCCCTCGAGGCTTTCCCACGAGGCTTTCCCACAGGGCTGTGCCACGTGCCACCTTGGTGTGAGTCGATCCTCGACGTGAAAGACGAGCCGGTGAAGGGAAAAGAGGTTCCTCTGGAATGGACTGAGACATCTGGGGGACTCTTGGAATGGTGGCACGACCCTGGAGTTCCTCTCGCCGTTCCTGTTGAGAGGGCCTCCTCTTGAGATGCGACGGGAACGCCGGGAACTCTTTCCCGACGAAGCAGGGAAAGGATCCCTCATCTCGAGCTACGAGGCGGAAACGGGGCTCCTCTGGATGTGGACGGGACCCTCGTGATTCCTCTCGAGTGGAGACGGCTAGGTCGGGGAACTTCTTGATTTGCACCTAGGGTGTGAAGGACCCTTTCGAAGTTCCAGAGGTGAGGTGTGATCAGCCTCGAGACGCCTCAGCGGAAATGGGCCTCATCTCGTCTGGAGGGGAGAACCTCCTGGATTTTCTCGAGTTGCGGCAGGTCTTCTCGAGTTACGACGGGGACCTCAGGGACCCGCTCTGGTGGCCTCAGGAAAGGCCAGTCCCCATGCGAGTTGCTAGGGGACCTCTCGGGATTCCTCTCCCTTCCATGCTGGGGCCTCAGTCCTTGTGTGGAGTCGGGGCCGGAACCTGAGGATTCCTCTCCAGTGTTGCCAGGGATCTTGGGGTGCTTCTGAGTCTCCCCAGGGGAGTCAGGCCTCGTCTCGAGTGGGGGCATGCACGTGCGCTTTCCTCCCGAGCTGCAGCAGTAGTGTCACGCTTCCTGTCACGTGGATCAAGGGATCTGTGGCTTTCCCTCGAGGCTGTCCCTCGAGGGTTTCCCACGAGGCTTTCCCACAGGGCTGTGCCACGTGCCACCTTGGTGTGAGTCGATCCTCGGCGTGAAAGACGAGCCGGTGAAGGGAAAAGAGGTTCCTCTGGAATGGACTGAGACATCTGGGGACTCTTGGAATGGTGGCACGACCCTGGAGTTCCTCTCGCCGTTCCTGTTGAGAGGGCCTCCTCTTGAGATGCGACGGGAAGCCCGGGAACTCTTTCCCGACGAAGCAGGGAAAGGATCCCTCATCTCGAGCTACGAGGAGGAAACGGGGCTCCTCTGGATGTGGGCGGGACCCTCGTGATTCCTCTCGAGTGGAGACGGGTATGTCGGGGAACTTCTGGATTTGCAACAAGGGTGTGAAGGACCCTTTCGAAGTTCCAGAGGTGAGGTGTGATCAGCCTCGAGACGCCTCAGCGGAAATGGGCCTCATCTCGCCTGGAGGGGAGAACCTCCTGGATTTTCTCGAGTTGCGGCAGGTCTTCTCGAGTTACGACGGGGACCT
The DNA here is from genome assembly GCF_023091745.1 of Budorcas taxicolor. Classification (NCBI taxonomy): domain Eukaryota; kingdom Metazoa; phylum Chordata; class Mammalia; order Artiodactyla; family Bovidae; genus Budorcas; species Budorcas taxicolor. Next base: position 1,784,915 of record NW_026291738.1, read on the forward strand.
CAGGGACCCGCTCTGGTGGCCTCAGGAAAGGCCAGTCCCCATGCGAGTTGCTAGGGGACCTCTCGGGATTCCTCTCCCGTCCATGCCGGGGCCTCAGTCCTTGTGTGGAGTCGGGGCCGGAACCTGAGGATTCCTCTCCAGTGTTGCCATGGATCTTGGGGTGCTTCTGAGTCTCCCCAGGGGAGTCAGGCCTCGTCTCGCGTGGGGGCATGCACGTGCGCTTTCCTCCCGAGCTGCAGCAGTAGTGTCACGCTTCCTGTCACGTGGATCAAGGGATCTGTGGCTTTCCCTCGAGGCTGTCCCTCGAGGCTTTCCCACGAGGCTTTCCCACAGGGCTGTGCCACGTGCCACGTTGGTGTGAGTCGATCCTCGACGTGAAAGACGAGCCGGTGAAGGGAAAAGAGGTTCCTCTGGAATGGACTGAGACATCTGGGGGACTCTTGGAATGGTGGCACGACCCTGGAGTTCCTCTCGCCGTTCCTGTTGAGAGGGCCTCCTCTTGAGATGCGACGGGAACGCCGGGAACTCTTTCCCGACGAAGCAGGGAAAGGATCCCTCATCTCGAGCTACGAGGCGGAAACGGGGCTCCTCTGGATGTGGACGGGACCCTCGTGATTCCTCTCGAGTGGAGACGGCTAGGTCGGGGAACTTCTTGATTTGCACCTAGGGTGTGAAGGACCCTTTCGAAGTTCCAGAGGTGAGGTGTGATCAGCCTCGAGACGCCTCAGCGGAAATGGGCTTCATCTCGCCTGGAGGGGAGAACCTCCTGGATTTTCTCGAGTTGCGGCAGGTCTTCTCGAGTTACGACGGGGACCTCAGGGACCCGCTCTGGTGGCCTCAGGAAAGGCCAGTCCCCATGCGAGTTGCTAGGCGACCTCTCGGGATTCCTCTCCCGTCCATGCCGGGGCCTCAGTCCTTGTGTGGAGTCGGGGCCGGAACCTGAGGATTCCTCTCCAGTGTTGCCATGGATCTTGGGGTGCTTCTGAGTCTCCCCAGGGGAGTCAGGCCTCGTCTCGAGTGGGGGCATGCACGTGCGCTTTCCTCCCGAGCTGCAGCAGTAGTGTCACGCTTCCTGTCACGTGGATCAAGGGATCTGTGGCTTTCCCTCGAGGCTGTCCCTCGAGGCTTTCCCACGAGGCTTTCCCACAGGGCTGTGCCACGTGCCACCTTGGTGTGAGTCGATCCTCGGCGTGAAAGACGAGCCGGTGAAGGGAAAAGAGGTTCCTCTGGAATTGACTGAGACATCTGGGGGACTCTTGGAATGGTGGCACGACCCTGGAGTTCCTCTCGTCGTTCCTGTTGAGAGGGCCTCCCCTTGAGATGCGACGGGAAGGCTGGGAACTCTTTCCCGACGAAGCAGGGAAAGGATCCCTCATCTCGAGCTACGAGGCGGAAACAGGGCTCCTCTGGATGTGGGCGGGACCCTCGTGATTCCTCTCGAGTGGAGACTGCTAGGTCGGGGAACTTCTTGATTTGCACCAAGGGTGTGAAGGACCCTTTCGAAGTTCCAGAGGTGAGGTGTGATCAGCCTCGAGACGCCTCAGCGGAAATGGGCCTCATCTCGCCTGGAGGGGAGAACCTCTTGGATTTTCTCGAGTTGCGGCAGGTCTTCTCGAGTTACGACGGGGACCACAGGGACCCGCTCTGGTGGCCTCAGGAAAGGCCAGTCCCCATGCGAGTTGCCAGGCGACCTCTCGGGATTCCTCTCCCGTCCATGCCGGGGCCTCAGTCCTTGTGTGGAGTCGGGGCCGGAACCTGAGGATTCCTCTCCAGTGTTGCCATGGATCTTGGGGTGCTTCTGAGTCTCCCCAGGGGAGTCAGGCCTCGTCTCGAGTGGGGGCATGCACGTGCGCTTTCCTCCCGAGCTGCAGCAGTAGTGTCACGCTTCCTGTCACGTGGATCAAGGGATCTGTGGCTTTCCCTCGAGGCTGTCCCTCGAGGCTTTGCCACGAGGCTTTCCCACAGGGCTGTGCCACGTGCCACCTTGGTGTGAGTCGATCCTCGGCGTGAAAGACGAGCCGGTGAAGGGAAAAGAGGTTCCTCTGGAATGGACTGAGACATCTGGGGGAGTCTTGGAATGGTGGCACGACCCTGGAGTTCCTCTCGCCGTTCCTGTTGAGAGGGCCTCCTCTTGAGATGCGACGGGAACGCCGGGAATTCTTTCCCGACGAAGCAGGGAAAGGATCCCTCATCTCGAGCTACGAGGAGAAAACGGGGCTCCTCTGGATGTGGGCGGGACCCTCGTGATTCCTCTCGAGTGGAGACGGGTATGTCGGGGAACTTCTGGATTTGCACAAAGGGTGTGAAGGACCCTTTCGAAGTTCCAGAGGTGAGGTGTGATCAGCCTCGAGACGCCTCAGCGGAAATGGGCCTCATCTCGTCTGGAGGGGAGAACCTCCTGGATTTTCTCGAGTTGCGGCAGGGTCTTCTCGAGTTACGACGGGGACCTCAGGGACCCGCTCTGGTGGCCTCAGGAAAGGCCAGTCCCCATGCGAGTTGCTAGGGGACCTCTCGGGATTCCTCTCCCGTCCATGCCGGGGCCTCAGTCCTTGTGTGGAGTCGGGGCCGGAACCTGAGGATTCCTCTCCAGTGTTGCCATGGATCTTGGGGTGCTTCTGAGTCTCCCCAGGGGAGTCAGGCCTCGTCTCGAGTGGGGGCATGCACGTGCGCTTTCCTCCCGAGCTGCAGCAGTAGTGTCACGCTTCCTGTCACGTGGATCAAGGGATCTGTGGCTTTCCCTCGAGGCTGTCCCTCGAGGCTTTCCCACGAGGCTTTCCCACAGGGCTGTGCCACGTGCCACCTTGGTGTGAGTCGATCCTCGGCGTGAAAGACGAGCCGGTGAAGGGAAAAGAGGTTCCTCTGGAATGGACTGAGACATCTGGGGGACTCTTGGAATGGTGGCACGACCCTGGAGTTCCTCTCGCCGTTCCTGTTGAGAGGGCCTCCTCTTGAGATGCGACGGGAAGGCCGGGAACTCTTTCCCGACGAAGCACGGAAAGGATCCCACATCTCGAGCTACGAGGAGGAAACGGGGCTCCTCTGGATGTGGGCGTGACCCTCGTGATTCCTCTCAAGTGGAGACGGGTATGTCGGGGAACTTCTTGATTTGCACTAAGGGTGTGAAGGACCCTTTCGAAGTTCCAGAGGTGAGGTGTGATCAGCCTCGAGACGCCTCAGCGGAAATGGGCCTCATCTCGCCTGGAGGGGAGAACCTCTTGGATTTTCTCGAGTTGCGGCAGGTCTTCTCGAGTTACGACGGGGACCACAGGGACCCGCTCTGGTGGCCTCAGGAAAGGCCAGTCCCCATGCGAGTTGCCAGGCGACCTCTCGGGATTCCTCTCCCGTCCATGCCGGGGCCTCAGTCCTTGTGTGGAGTCGGGGCCGGAACCTGAGGATTCCTCTCCAGTGTTGCCATGGATCTTGGGGTGCTTCTGAGTCTCCCCAGGGGAGTCAGGCCTCGTCTCGAGTGGGGGCATGCACGTGCGCTTTCCTCCCGAGCTGCAGCAGTAGTGTCACGCTTCCTGTCACGTGGATCAAGGGATCTGTGGCTTTCCCTCGAGGCTGTCCCTCGAGGCTTTGCCACGAGGCTTTCCCACAGGGCTGTGCCACGTGCCACCTTGGTGTGAGTCGATCCTTGGCGTGAAAGACGAGCCGGTGAAGGGAAAAGAGGTTCCTCTGGAATGGACTGAGACATCTGGGGGACTCTTGGAATGGTGGCACGACCCTGGAGTTCCTCTCGCCGTTCCTGTTGAGAGGGCCTCCTCTTGAGATGCGACGGGAACGCCGGGAACTCTTTCCCGACGAAGCAGGGAAAGGATCCCTCATGTCGAGCTACGAGGCGGAAACGGGGCTCCTCTGGATGTGGGCGGGACCCTCGTGATTCCTCTCGAGTGGAGACGGGTATGTCGGGGAACTTCTGGATTTGCACCAAGGGTGTGAAGGACCCTTTCGAAGTTCCAGAGGTGAGGTGTGATCAGCCTCGAGACGCCTCAGTGGAAATGGGCCTCATCTCGGCTGGAGGGGAGAACCTCCTGGATTTTCTCGAGTTGCGGCAGGTCTTCTCGAGTTACGACGGGGACCTCAGGGACCCACTCTGGTGGCCTCAGGAAAGGCCAGTCCCCATGCGAGTTGCTAGGGGACCTCTCGGGATTCCTCTCCCGTCCATGCCGGGGCCTCAGTCCTTGTGTGGATTCGGGGCCGGAACCTGAGGATTCCTCTCCAGTGTTGCCATGGATCTTGGGGTGCTTCTGAGTCTCCCCAGGGGAGTCAGGCCTCGTCTCGAGTGGGGGCATGCACGTGCGCTTTCCTCCCGAGCTGCAGCAGTAGTGTCACGCTTCCTGTCACGTGGATCAAGGGATCTGTGGCTTTCCCTCGAGGCTGTCCCTCGAGGGTTTCCCACGAGGCTTTCCCACAGGGCTGTGCCACGTGCCACCTTGGTGTGAGTCGATCCTCGGCGTGAAAGACAGGGCCGGTGAAGGGAAAAGAGGTTCCTCTGGAATGGACTGAGACATCTGGGGGACTCTTGGAATGGTGGCACGACCCTGGAGTTCCTCTCGCCGTTCCTGTTGAGAGGGCCTCCTCTTGAGATGCGACGGGAACGCCGGGAACTCTTTCCCGACGAAGCAGGGAAAGGATCCCTCATCTCGAGCTACGAGGAGGAAACGGGGCTCCTCTGGATGTGGGCGGGACCCTCGTGATTCCTCTCGAGTGGAGACGGGTATGTCGGGGAACTTCTTGATTTGCACAAAGGGTGTGAAGGACCCTTTCGAAGTTCCAGAGGTGAGGTGTGATCAGCCTCGAGACGCCTCAGCGGAAATGGGCCTCATCTCGCCTGGAGGGGAGAACCTCTTGGATTTTCTCCAGTTGCGGCAGGTCTTCTCGAGTTACGACGGGGACCTCAGGGACCCGCTCTGGTGGCCTCAGGAAAGGCCAGTCCCCATGCGAGTTGCTAGGGGACCTCTCGGGATTCCTCTCCCGTCCATGCCGGGGCCTCAGTCCTTGTGTGGAGTCGGGGCCGGAACCTGAGGATTCCTCTCCAGTGTTGCCATGGATCTTGGGGTGCTTCTGAGTCTCCCCAGGGGAGTCAGGCCTCGTCTCGAGTGGGGGCATGCACGTGCGCTTTCCTCCCGAGCTGCAGCAGTAGTGTCACGCTTCCTGTCACGTGGATCAAGGGATCTGTGGCTTTCCCTCGAGGCTGTCCCTCGAGGCTTTCCGACGAGGCTTTCCCACAAGGCTGTGCCACGTGCCACCTTGGTGTGAGTCGATCCTCGGCGTGAAAGACAGGCCGGTGAAGGGAAAAGAGGTTCCTCTGGAATGGACTGAGACATCTGGGGGACTCTTGGAATGGTGGCACGACCCTGGAGTTCCTCTCGCCGTTCCTGTTGAGAGGGCCTCCTCTTGAGATGCGACAGGAATGCCGGGAACTCTTTCCCGACGAAGCAGGGAAAGGATCCCTCATCTCGAGCTACGAGGCGGAAACGGGGCTCCTCTGGATGTGGGCGGGACCCTCGTGATTCCTCTCGAGTGGAGACGGCTAGGTCGGGGATCTTCTTGATTTGCACCAAGGGTGTGAAGGACCATTTCGAAGTTCCAGAGGTGAGGTGTGATCAGCCTCGAGACGCCTCAGTGGAAATGGGCCTCATCTCGTCCTGAGGGGAGAACCTCCTGGATTTTCTCGAGTTGCGGCAGGTCTTCTCGAGTTACGACGGGGACCTCAGGGACCCGCTCTGGTGGCCTCAGGAAAGGCCAGTCCCCATGCGAGATGCTAGGGGACCTCTCGGGATTCCTCTCCCGTCCATGCTGGGGCCTCAGTCCTTGTGTGGAGTCGGGGCCGGAACCTGAGGATTCCTCTCCAGTGTTGCCATGGATCTTCGGGTGCTTCTGAGTCTCCCCAGGGGAGTCAGGCCTTGTCTCGAGTGGGGGCATGCACGTGCGCTTTCCTCCCGAGCTGCAGCAGTAGTGTCACGCTTCCTGTCACGTGGATCAAGGGATCTGTGGCTTTCCCTCGAGGCTGTCCCTCGAGGCTTTCCCACGAGGCTTTCCCACAGGGCTGTGCCACGTGCCACCTTGGTGTGAGTCGATCCTCGGCGTGAAAGACAGGCCGGTGAAGGGAAAAGAGGTTCCTCTGGAATGGACTGAGATATCTGGGGGACTCTTGGAATGGTGGCACGACCCTGGAGTTCCTCTCGCCGTTCCTGTTGAGAGGGCCTCCTCTTGAGATGCGACGGGAACGCCGGGAACTCTTTCCCGACGAAGCAGGGAAAGGATCCCTCATCTCGAGCTACGAGGAGGAAACGGGGCTCCTCTGGATGTGGCCGGGACCCTCGTGATTCCTCTCGAGTGGAGACGGGTATGTCGGGGAACTTCTTGATTTGCACAAAGGGTGTGAAGGACCCTTTCGAAGTTCCAGAGGTGAGGTGTGATCAGCCTCGAGACGCCTCAGCGGAAATGGGCCTCATCTCGCCTGGAGGGGAGAACCTCCTGGATTTCTCGAGTTGCGGCAGGTCTTCTCGAGTTACGACGGGGACCTCAGGGACCCGCTCTGGTGGCCTCAGGAAAGGCCAGTCCCCATGCGAGTTGCTAGGGGACCTCTCGGGATTCCTCTCCCGTCCATGCCGGGGCCTCAGTCCTTGTGTGGAGTTGGGGCCGGAACCTGAGGATTCCTCTCCAGTGTTGCCATGGATCTTGGGGTGCTTCTGAGTCTCCCCAGGGGAGTCAGGCCTCGTCTCGAGTGGGGGCATGCACGTGCGCTTTCCTCCTGAGCTGCAGCAGTAGTGTCACGCTTCCTGTCACGTGGATCAAGGGATCTGTGGCTTTCCCTCGAGGCTGTCCCTCGAGGCTTTCCCACGAGGCTTTCCCACAGGGCTGTGCCACGTGCCACCTTGGTGTGAGTCGATCCTCGGCGTGAAAGACAGGCCGGTGAAGGGAAAAGAGGTTCCTCTGGAATGGACTGAGACATCTGGGGGACTCTTGGAATGGTGGCACGACCCTGGAGTTCCTCTCGCCGTTCCTGTTGAGAGGGCCTCCTCTTGAGATGCGACGGGAACGCCGGGTACTCTTTCCCGACGAAGCAGGGAAAGGATCCCTCATCTCGAGCTACGAGGAGGAAACGGGGCTCCTCTGGATGTGGGCGGGACCCTCGTGATTCCTCTCGAGTGGAGACGGGTATGTCGGGGAACTTCTTGATTTGCACAAAGGGTGTGAAGGACCCTTTCGAAGTTCCAGAGGTGAGGTGTGATCAGCCTCGAGACGCCTCAGCGGAAATGGGCCTCATCTCGCCTGGAGGGGAGAACCTCTTGGATTTTCTCCAGTTGCGGCAGGTCTTCTCGAGTTACGACGGGGACCACAGGGACCCGCTCTGGTGGCCTCAGGAAAGGCCAGTCCCCATGCGAGTTGCTAGGGGACCTCTCGGGATTCCTCTCCCGTCCATGCCGGGGCCTCAGTCCTTGTGTGGAGTCGGGGCCGGAACCTGAGGATTCCTCTCCAGTGTTGCCATGGATCTTGGGGTGCTTCTGAGTCTCCCCAGGGGATTCAGGCCTCGTCTCGAGTGGGGGCATGCACGTGCGCTTTCCTCCCGAGCTGCAGCAGTAGTGTCACGCTTCCTGTCACGTGGATCAAGGGATCCTTGGCTTTCCCTCGAGGCTGTCCCTCGAGGCTTTCCGACGAGGCTTTCCCACAAGGCTGTGCCACGTGCCACCTTGGTGTGAGTCGATCCTCGGCGTGAAAGACGAGCCGGTGAAGGGAAAAGAGGTTCCTCTGGAATGGACTGAGACATCTGGGGGACTCTTGGCATGGTGGCACGACCCTGGAGTTCCTCTCGCCGTTCCTGTTGAGAGGGCCTCCTCTTGAGATGCGACAGGAATGCCGGGAACTCTTTCCCAACGAAGCAGGGAAAGGATCCCACATCTCGAGCTACGAGGCGGTAACGGGGCTCCTCTGGATGTGGGCGGGACCCTCGTGATTCCTCTCGAGTGCAGACGGGTATGTCGGGGAACTTCTTGATTTGCACCAAGGGTGTGAAGGACCCTTTCGAAGTTCCAGAGGTGAGGTGTGATCAGCCTCGAGACGCCTCAGCGGAAATGGGCCTCATCTCGCCTGGAGGGGAGAACCTCCTGGATTTTCTCGAGTTGCGGCAGGTCTTCTCGAACTACGACGGGGACCTCAGGGACCCGCTCGGGTGGCCTCAGGAAAGGCCAGTCCCCATGCGAGTTGCTAGGGGACCTCTCGGGATTCCTGTCCCGTCCATGCCGGTGCCTCAGTCCTTGTGTGGAGTCGGGGCCGGCACCTGAGGATTCCTCTCCAGTGTTGCCATGGATCTTGGGGTGCTTCTGAGTCTCCCCAGGGGAGTCAGGCCTCGTCTCGAGTGGGGGCATGCACGTGCGCTTTCCTCCCGAGCTGCAGCAGTAGTGTCACGCTTCCTGTCACGTGGATCAAGGGATCTGTGGCTTTCCCTCGAGGGTGTCCCTCGAGGCTTTCCCACGAGGCTTTCCCACAGGGCTGAGCCACGTGCCACCTTGGTGTGAGTCGATCCTCGGCGTGAAAGCCGAGCCGGTGAAGGGAAAAGAGGTTCCTCTGGAATGGACTGAGACATCTGGGGGACTCTTGGAATGGTGGCACGACCCTGGAGTTCCTCTCGCCGTTCCTGTTGAGAGGGCCTCCTCTTGAGATGCGACGGGAAGCCCGGGAACTCTTTCCCGATGAAGCAGGGAAAGGTTCCCTCATCTCGAGCTACGAAGAGGAAACATGGCTCCTCTGGATGTGGGCGGGACCCTCGTGATTCCTCTCGAGTGGAGACGGGTATGTCGGGGAACTTCTTGATTTGCACAAAGGGTGTGAAGGACCCTTTCGAAGTTCCAGAGGTGAGGTGTGATCAGCCTCGAGACGCCTCAGCGGAAATGGGCCTCATCTCGCCTGCAGGGGAGAACCTCCTGGATTTTCTCGAGTTGTGGCAGGTCTTCTCGAGTTACGACGGGGACCTCAGGGACCCGCTCTGGTGGCCTCAGGAAAGGCCAGTCCCCATGCGAGTTGCTAGGGGACCTCTCGGGATTCCTCTCCCGTCCATGCCGGGGCCTCAGTCCTTGTGTGGAGTCGGGGCCGGAACCTGAGGATTCCTCTCCAGTGTTGCCATGGATCTTGGGGTGCTTCTGAGTCTCCCCAGGGGAGTCAGGCCTCGTCTCGAGTGGGGGCATGCACGTGCGCTTTCCTCCCGAGCTGCAGCAGTAGTGTCACGCTTCCTGTCACGTGGATCAAGGGATCTGTGGCTTTCCCTCGAGGCTGTCCCTCGAGGCTTTCCCACGAGGCTTTCCCACAGGGCTGTGCCACGTGCCACCTTGGTGTGAGTCGATCCTCGGCGTGAAAGTCGAGCCGGTGAAGGGAAAAGAGGTTCCTCTGGAATGGACTGAGACATCTGGGGGACTCTTGGAATGGTGGCACGACCCTGGAGTTCCTCTCGCCGTTCCTGTTGAGAGGGCCTCCTCTTGAGATGCGACGGGAACGCCGGGAACTCTTTCCCGACGAAGCAGGGAAAGGATCCCTCATCTCGAGCTACGAGGCGGAAACGGGGTTCCTCTGGATGTGGGCGGGACCCTCGTGATTCCTCTCGAGTGGAGACGGGTATGTCGGGGAACTTCTTGATTTGCACCAAGGGTGTGAAGGACCCTTTCGAAGTTCCAGAGGTGAGGTGTGATCAGCCTCGAGACGCCTCAGCGGAAATGGGCCTCATCTCGCCTGCAGGGGAGAACCTCCTGGATTTTCTCGAGTTGTGGCAGGTCTTCTCGAGTTACGACGGGGACCTCAGGGACCCGCTCTGGTGGCCTCAGGAAAGGCCAGTCCCCATGCGAGTTGCTAGGGGACCTCTCGGGATTCCTCTCCCGTCCATGCCGGGGCCTCAGTCCTTGTGTGGAGTCGGGGCCGGAACCTGAGGATTCCTCTCCAGTGTTGCCATGGATCTTGGGGTGCTTCTGAGTCTCCCCAGGGGAGTCAGGCCTCGTCTCTTTTGGGGGCATGCACGTGCACTTTCCTCCCGAGCTGCAGCAGTAGTGTCACGCTTCCTGTCACGTGGATCAAGGGATCTGTGGCTTTCCCTCGAGGCTGTCCCTCGAGGCTTTCCCACGAGGCTTTCCCACAGGGCTGTGCCACGTGCCACCTTGGTGTGAGTCGATCCTCGGCGTGAAAGACGAGCCGGTGAAGGGAAAAGAGGTTCCTCTGGAATGGACTGAGACATCTGGGGGACTCTTGGAATGGTGGCACGACCCTGGAGTTCCTCTCGCCGTTCCTGTTGAGAGGGCCTCCTCTTGAGATGCGACGGGAATGCCGGGAACTCTTTCCCGACGAAGCAGGGAAAGGATCCCTCATCTCGAGCTACGAGGCGGAAACGGGGCTCCTCTGGATGTGGGCGGGACCCTCGTGATTCCTCTCGAGTGGAGACGGGTATGTCGGGGAACTTCTTGATTTGCACCAAGGGTGTGAAGGATCCTTTCGAAGTTCCAGAGGTGAGGTGTGATCAGCCTCGAGACACCTCACCGGAAATGGGCCTCATCTCGCCTGGAGGGGAGAACCTCCTGGATTTTCTCCAGTTGCGGCAGGTCTTCTCGAGTTACGACGGGGACCACAGGGACCCGCTCTGTTGGCCTCAGGAAAGGCCAGTCCCCATGCGAGTTGCTAGGGGACCTCTCGTGATTCCTCTCCCGTCCATGCCGGGGCCTCAGTCCTTGTGTGGAGTCGGGGCCGGAACCTGAGGATTCCTCTCCAGTGTTGCCATGGATCTTGGGGTGCTTCTGAGTCTCCCCAGGGGAGTCTGGCCTCGTCTCGAGTGGGGGCATGTACGTGCGCTTTCCTCCCGAGCTGCAGCAGCAGTGTCACGCTTCCTGTCACGTGGATCAAGGGATCTGTGGCTTTCCCTTGAGGCTGTCCCTCGTGGCTTTCCCACGAGGCTTTCCCACAGGGCTGAGCCACGTGCCACCTTGGTGTGAGTCGATCCTCGGCGTGAAAGACGAGCCGGTGAAGGGAAAAGAGGTTCCTCTGGAATGGACTGAGACATCTGGGGGACTCTTGGAATGGTGGCACGACCCTGGAGTTCCTCTCGCCGTTCCTGTTGAGAGGGCCTCCTTTTGAGATGCGATGGGAACGCCGGGAACTCTGTCCCGAAGAAGCAGGGAAAGGATCCCTCATCTCGAGCGACGAGGCGGAAACGGGGCTCCTCTGGATGTGGGCGGGACCCTCGTGATTCCTCTCGAGTGGAGACGGCTAGGTCGGGGAACTTCTTGATTTGCACCAAGGGTGTGAAGGACCCTTTCAAAGTTCCAGAGGTGAGGTGTGATCAGCCTCGAGACGCCTCAGCGGAAATGGGCCTCATCTCGCCTGGAGGGGAGAACCTCCTGGATTTTCTCGAGTTGCGGCAGGTCTTCTCGAGTTACGACGGGGACCTCAGGGACCCGCTCTGGTGGCCTCAGGAAAGGCCAGTCCCCATGCGAGTTGCTAGGGGACCTCTCGGGATTCCTCTCCCGTCCATGCCGGGGCCTCAGTCCTTGTGTGGAGTCGGGGCCGGAACCTGAGGATTCCTCTCCAGTGTTGCCATGGATCTTGGGGTGCTTCTGAGTCTCCCCAGGGGAGTCAGGCCTCGTCTCTTTTGGGGGCATGCACGTGCACTTTCCTCCCGAGCTGCAGCAGTAGTGTCACGCTTCCTGTCACGTGGATCAAGGGATCTGTGGCTTTCCCTCGAGGCTGTCCCTCGAGGCTTTCCCACGAGGCTTTCCCACAGGGCTGTGCCACGTGCCACCTTGGTGTGAGTCGATCCTCGGCGTGAAAGACGAGCCGGTGAAGGGAAAAGAGGTTCCTCTGGAATGGACTGAGACATCTGGGGGACTCTTGGAATGGTGGCACGACCCTGGAGTTCCTCTCGCCGTTCCTGTTGAGAGGGCCTCCTCTTGAGATGCGACGGGAATGCCGGGAACTCTTTCCCGACGAAGCAGGGAAAGGATCCCTCATCTCGAGCTACGAGGCGGAAACGGGGCTCCTCTGGATGTGGGCGGGACCCTCGTGATTCCTCTCGAGTGGAGACGGGTATGTCGGGGAACTTCTTGATTTGCACCAAGGGTGTGAAGGATCCTTTCGAAGTTCCAGAGGTGAGGTGTGATCAGCCTCGAGACACCTCACCGGAAATGGGCCTCATCTCGCCTGGAGGGGAGAACCTCCTGGATTTTCTCCAGTTGCGGCAGGTCTTCTCGAGTTACGACGGGGACCACAGGGACCCGCTCTGTTGGCCTCAGGAAAGGCCAGTCCCCATGCGAGTTGCTAGGGGACCTCTCGTGATTCCTCTCCCGTCCATGCCGGGGCCTCAGTTCTTGTGTGGAGTCGGGGCCGGAACCTGAGGATTCCTCTCCAGTGTTGCCATGGATCTTGGGGTGCTTCTGAGTCTCCCCAGGGGAGTCAGGCCTCGTCTCGAGTGGGGGCATGTACGTGCGCTTTCCTCCCGAGCTGCAGCAGCAGTGTCACGCTTCCTGTCACGTGGATCAAGGGATCTGTGGCTTTCCCTTGAGGCTGTCCCTCGAGGCTTTCCCACGAGGCTTTCCCACAGGGCTGAGCCACGTGCCACCTTGGTGTGAGTCGATCCTCGGCGTGAAAGACGAGCCGGTGAAGGGAAAAGAGGTTCCTCTGGAATGGACTGAGACATCTGGGGGACTCTTGGAATGGTGGCACGACCCTGGAGTTCCTCTCGCCGTTCCTGTTGAGAGGGCCTCCTCTTGAGATGCGACGGGAACGCCGGGAACTCTTTCCCGACGAAGCAGGGAAAGGATCCCTCATCTCGAGCTACGAGGCGGAAACGGGGCTCCTCTGGATGTGGGCGGGACCCTCGTGATTCCTCTCGAGTGGAGACGGGTATGTCGGGGAACTTCTTGATTTGCACCAAGGGTGTGAAGGACCCTTTCGAAGGTCCAGAGGTGAGGTGTGATCAGCCTCGAGACGCCTCAGCGGAAATGGGCCTCATCTCGCCTGGAGGGGAGAACCTCTTGGATTTTCTCGAGTTGCGGCAGGTCTTCTCGAGTTACGACGGGGACCTCAGGGACCCGCTCTGGTGGCCTCAGGAAAGGCCAGTCCCCATGCGAGTTGCTAGGGGACCTCTCGGGATTCCTCTCCCATACATGCTGGGGCCTCAGTCCTTGTGTGGAGTCGGGGCCGGAACCTGAGGATTCCTCTCCAGTGTTGCCATGGATCTTGGGGTGCATCTGAGTCTCCCCAGGGGAGTCAGGCCTCGTCTCGAGTGGGGGCATGCACGTGCACTTTCCTCCCGAGCTGCAGCAGTAGTGTCACGCTTCCTGTGACGTGGATCAAGGGATCTGTGGCTTTCCCTCGAGGCTGTCCCTCGAGGCTTTCCCACGAGGCTTTCCCACAGGGCTGTGCCACGTGCCACCTTGGTGTGAGTCGATCCTCGGCGTGAAAGACGAGCCGGTGAAGGGAAAAGAGGTTCCTCTGGAATGGACTGAGACATCTGGGGGACTCTTGGAATGGTGGCACGACCCTGGAGTTCCTCTCGCCGTTCCTGTTGAGAGGGCCTCCTCTTGAGATGCGACGGGAACGCCGGGAACTCTTTCCCGACGAAGCAGGGAAAGGATCCCTCATGTCGAGCTACGAGGCGGAAACGGGGCTCCTCTGGATGTGGGCGGGACCCTCGTGATTCCTCTCGAGTGGAGACGGGTATGTCGGGGAACTTCTTGATTTGCACCAAGGGTGTGAAGGACCCTTTCGAAGTTCCAGAGGTGAGGTGTGATCAGCCTCGAGACGCCTCAGCGGAAATGGGCCTCATCTCGCCTGGAGGGGAGAACCTCCTGGATTTTCTCCAGTTGCGGTAGGTCTTCTCGAGTTACGACGGGGACCACAGGGACCCGCTCTGTTGGCCTCAGGAAAGGCCAGTCCCCATGCGAGTTGCTAGGGGACCTCTCGCGATTCCTCTCCCGTCCATGCCGGGGCCTCAGTCCTTGTGTGGAGTCGGGGACGGAACCTGAGGATTCCTCTCCAGTGTTGCCATGGATCTTGGGGTGCTTCTGAGTCTCCCCAGGGGAGTCAGGCCTCGTCTCGAGTGGGGGCATGCACGTGCGCTTTCCTCCCGAGCTGCAGCAGTAGTGTCACGCTTCCTGTCACGTGGATCAAGGGATCTGTGGCTTTCCCTTGAGGCTGTCCCTCGAGGCTTTCCTTCGAGGCTTTCCCACAGGGCTGTGCCACCTGCCACCTTGGTGTGAGTCGATCCTCGGCGTGAAAGACGAGCCGGTGAAGGGAAAAGAGGTTCCTCTGGAATGGACTGAGACATCTGGGGGACTCTTGGAATGGTGGCACGACCCTGGAGTTCCTCTCGCCGTTCCTGTTGAGAGGGCCTCCTCTTGAGATGCGACGGGAATGCCGGGAACTCTTTCCCGACGAAGCAGGGAAAGGATCCCTCATCTCGAGCTACGAGGCGGAAACGGGGCTCCTCTGGATGTGGGCGGGACCCTCGTGATTCCTCTCGAGTGGAGACGGCTAGGTCGGGGAACTTCTTGATTTGCACCAACGGTGTGAAGGATCCTTTCGAAGTTCCAGAGGTGAGGTGTGATCAGCCTCGAGACGCCTCAGCAGAAATGGGCCTCATCTCGCCTGGAGGAGAGAACCTGCTGGATTTTCTCCAGTTGCGGCAGGTCTTCTCGAGTTACGACGGGGACCACAGGGACCCGCTCTGTTGGCCTCAGGAAAGGCCAGTCCCCATGCGAGTTGCTAGGGGACCTCTCGCGATTCCTCTCCCGTCCATGCAGGGGCCTCAGTCCTTGTGTGGAGTCGGGGCCGGAACCTGAGGATTCCTCTCCAGTGTTGCCATGGATCTTGGGGTGCTTCTGAGTCTCCCCAGGGGAGTCAGGCCTCGTCTCGAGTGGGGGCATGCACGTGCGCTTTCCTCCCGAGCTGCAGCAGTAGTGTCACGCTTCCTGTCACGTGGATCAAGGGATCTGTGGCTTTCCCTTGAGGCTGTCCCTCGAGGCTTTCCCACGAGGCTTTCCCACAGGGCTGAGCCACGTGCCACCTTGGTGTGAGTCGATCCTCGGCGTGAAAGACGAGCCGGTGAAGGGAAAAGAGGTTCCTCTGGAATGGACTGAGACATCTGGGGGACTCTTGGAATGGTGGCACGACCCTGGAGTTCCTCTCGCCGTTCCTGTTGAGAGGGCCTCCTCTTGAGATGCGACGGGAACGCCGGGAACTCTTTCCCGACGAAGCAGGGAAAGGATCCCTCATCTCGAGCTACGAGGCGGAAACGGGGCTCCTCTGGATGTGGGCGGGACCCTCGTGATTCCTCTCGAGTGGAGACGGGTATGTCGGGGAACTTCTTGATTTGCACCAGGGGTGTGAAGGACCCTTTCGAAGGTCCAGAGGTGAGGTGTGATCAGCCTCGAGACGCCTCAGCGGAAATGGGCCTCATCTTGCCTGGAGGGGAGAACCTCTTGGATTTTCTCGAGTTGCGGCAGGTCTTCTCGAGTTACGACGGGGACCTCAGGGACCCGCTCTGGTGGCCTCAGGAAAGGCCAGTCCCCATGCGAGTTGCTAGGGGACCTCTCGGGATTCCTCTCCCATCCATGCTGGGGCCTCAGTCCTTGTGTGGAGTCGGGGCCGGAACCTGAGGATTCCTCTCCAGTGTTTCCATGGATCTTGGGGTGCATCTGAGTCTCCCCAGGGGAGTCAGGCCTCGTCTCCAGTGGGGGCATGCACGTGCACTTTCCTCCCGAGCTACAGCAGTAGTGTCACGCTTCCTGTCACGTGGATCAAGGGATCTGTGGCTTTCCCTCGAGGCTGTCCCTCGAGGCTTTCCCACGAGGCTTTCCCACAGGGCTGTGCCACGTGCCACCTTGGTGTGAGTCGATCCTCGGCGTGAAAGACGAGCCGGTGAAGGGAAAAGAGGTTCCTCTGGAATGGACTGAGACATCTGGGGGACTCTTGGAATGGTGGCACGACACTGGAGTTCCTCTCGCCGTTCCTGTTGAGAGGGCCTCCTCTTGAGATGCGACGGGAACGCCGGGAACTCTTTCCCGACGAAGCAGGGAAAGGATCCCTCATCTCGAGCTACGAGGCGGAAACGGGGCTCCTCTGGATGTGGGCGGGACCCTCGTGATTCCTCTCGAGTGGAGACGGCTAGGTCGGGGAACTTCTTGATTTGCACCAAGGGTGTGAAGGATCCTTTCGAAGTTCCAGAGGTGAGGTGTGATCAGCCTCGAGACGCCTCAGCGGAAATGGGCCTCATCTCGCCTGGAGGGGAGAACCTCCTGGATTTTCTCGAGTTGCGGCAGGTCTTCTCGAGTTACGACGGGGACCACAGGGACCCACTCTGTTGGCCTCAGGAAAGGCCAGTCCCCATGCGAGTTGCTAGGGGACCTCTCGCGATTCCTCTCCCGTCCATGCCGGGGCCTCAGTCCTTGTGTGGAGTCGGGGCCGGAACCTGAGGATTCCTCTCCAGTGTTGCCATGGATCTTGGGGTGCTTCTGAGTCTCCCCAGGGGAGTCAGGCCTCGTCTCGAGTGGGGGCATGCACGTGCGCTTTCCTCCCGAGCTGCAGCAGTAGTGTCACGCTTCCTGTCACGTGGATCAAGGGATCTGTGGCTTTCCCTTGAGGCTGTCCCTTGAGGCTTTCCCACGAGGCTTTCCCACAGGGCTGAGCCACGTGCCACCTTGGTGTGAGTCGATCCTCGGCGTGAAAGACGAGCCGGTGAAGGGAAAAGAGGTTCCTCTGGAATGGACTGAGACATCTGGGGGACTCTTGGAATGGTGGCACGACCCTGGAGTTCCTCTCGCCGTTCCTGTTGAGAGGGCCTCCTCTTGAGATGCGACGGGAACGCCGGGAACTCTTTCCCGACGAAGCAGGGAAAGGATCCCTCATCTCGAGCTACGAGGCGGAAACGGGGCTCCTCTGGTGTGGGCGGGACCCTCGTGATTCCTCTCGAGTGGAGACGGGTATGTCGGGGAACTTCTTGATTTGCACCAAGGGTGTGAAGGACCCTTTCGAAGGTCCAGAGGTGAGGTGTGATCAGCCTCGAGACGCCTCAGCGGAAATGGGCCTCATCTCGCCTGGAGGGGAGAACCTCTTGGATTTTCTCGAGTTGCGGCAGGTCTTCTCGAGTTACGACGGGGACCTCAGGGACCCGCTCTGGTGGCCTCAGGAAAGGCCAGTGCCCATGCGAGTTGCTAGGGGACCTCTCGGAATTCCACTCCCATCCATGCTGGGGCCTCAGTCCTTGTGTGGAGTCGGGGCCGGAACCTGAGGATTCCTCTCCAGTGTTGCCATGGATCTTGGGGTGCATCTGAGTCTCCCCAGGGGAGTCAGGCCTCGTCTCGAGTGGGGGCATGCACGTGCACTTTCCTCCCGAGCTGCAGCAGTAGTGTCACGCTTCCTGTCACGTGGATCAAGGGATCTGTGGCTTTCCCTCGAGGCTGTCCCTCGAGGCTTTCCCACGAGGCTTTCCCACAGGGCTGTGCCACGTGCCACCTTGGTGTGAGTCGATCCTCGGCGTGAAAGACGAGCCGGTGAAGGGAAAAGAGGTTCCTCTGGAATGGACTGAGACATCTGGGGGACTCTTGGAATGGTGGCACGACCCTGGAGTTCCTCTCGCCGTTCCTGTTGAGAGGGCCTCCTCTTGAGATGCGACGGGAACGCCGGGAACTCTTTCCCGACGAAGCAGGGAAAGGATCCCTCATCTCGAGCTACGAGGCGGAAACGGGGCTCCTCTGGATGTGGGCGGGACCCTCGTGATTCCTCTCGAGTGGAGACGGGTATGTCGGGGATCTTCTTGATTTGCACCAAGGGTGTGAAGGACCCTTTCGAAGTTCCAGAGGTGAGGTGTGATCAGCCTCGAGACGCCTCAGCGGAAATGGGCCTCATCTCACCTGGAGGGGAGAACCTCCTGGATTTTCTCGAGTTGTGGCAGGTCTTCTCGAGTTACGACGGGGACCTCAGGGACATGCTCTGCTGGCCTCAGGAAAGGCCAGTCCCCATGCGAGTTGCTAGGGGACCTCTCGGGATTCCTCTCCCGTCCATGCCGGGGCCTCAGTCCTTGTGTGGAGTCGGGGCCGGAACCTGAGGACTCCTCTGCAGTGTTACCATTGATCTTGGGGTGCTTCTGAGTCTCCCCAGGGGAGTCAGGCCTCGTCTCGAGTGGGGGCATGCACGTGCACTTTCCTCCCGAGCTGCAGCTGTAGTATCACGCTTCCTGTCACGTGGATCAAGGGATCTGTGGCTTTCCCTCGAGGCTGTCCCTCGAGGCTTTCCCACGAGGCTTTCCCACAGGGCTGTGCCACGTGCCACCTTGGTGTGAATCGATCCTCGGCGTGAAAGACGAGCCGGTGAAGGGAAAAGAGGTTCCTCTGGAATGGACTGAGACATCTGGGGGACTCTTGGAATGGTGGCACGACCCTGGAGTTCCTCTCGCCGTTCCTGTTGAGAGGGCCTCCTCTTGAGATGCGACGGGAACGCCGGGAACTCTTTCCCGACGAAGCAGGGAAAGGATCCCTCATCTCGAGCTACGAGGCGGAAACGGGGCTCCTCTGGATGTGGGCGGGACCCTCGTGATTCCTCTCGAGTGGAGACGGGTATGTCGGGGAACTTCTTGATTTGCACCAAGGGTGTGAAGGACCCTTTCGAAGTTCCAGAGGTGAGGTGTGATCAGCCTCGAGACGCCTCAGCGGAAATGGGCCTCATCTCGCCTGGAGGGGAGAACCTCCTGGATTTTCTCGAGTTGCGGCAGGTCTTCTCGAGTTACGACGGGGACCTCAGGGACCCGCTCTGGTGGCCTCAGGAAAGGCCAGTCCCCATGCGAGTTGCTAGGGGACCTCTCGGGATTCCTCTCCCGTCCATGCCGGGGCCTCAGTCCTTGTGTGGAGTCGGGGCCGGAACCTGAGGATTCCTCTCCAGTGTTGCCATGGATCTTGGGGTGCTTCTGAGTCTCCCCAGGGGAGTCAGGCCTTGTCTCGAGTGGGGGCATGCACGTGCGCTTTCCTCCGGAGCTGCAGCAGTAGTGTCACGCTTCCTGTCACGTGGATCAAGGGATCTGTGTCTTTCCCTCGAGGCTGTCCCTCGAGGCTTTCCCACGAGGCTTTCCCACAGGGCTGTGCCACGTGCCACCTTGGTGTGAGTCGATCCTCGGCGTGAAAGACGAGCCGGTGAAGGGAAAAGAGGTTCCTCTGGAATGGACTGAGACATCTGGGGGACTCTTGGAATGGTGGCACGACCCTGGAGTTCCTCTCGCCGTTCCTGTTGAGAGGGCCTCCTCTTGACATGCGACGGGAACGCCGGGAACTCTTTCCCGAAGAAGCAGGGAAAGGATCCCTCATCTCGAGCTACGAGGAGGAAACGGGGCTCCTCTGGATGTGGGCGTGACCCTCGTGATTCCTCTCGAGTGGAGACGGGTATGTCGGGGAACTTCTTGATTTGCACAAAGGGTGTGAAGGACCCTTTCGAAGTTCCAGAGGTGAGGTGTGATCAGCCTCGAGACGCCTCAGCGGAAATGGGCCTCACCTCGCCTGGAGGGGAGAACCTCTTGGATTTTCTCCATTTGCGGCAGGTCTTCTCGAGTTACGACGGGGACCACAGGGTCCCGCTCTGGTGGCCTCAGGAAAGGCCAGTCCCCATGCGAGTTGCTAGGGGACCTCTCGGGATTCCTCTCCCGTCCATGCCGGGGCCTCAGTCCTTGTGTGGAGTCGGGGCCGGAACCTGAGGATTCCTCTCCAGTGTTGCCATGGATCTTGGGGTGCTTCTGAGTCTCCCCAGGGGAGTCAGGCCTCGTCTCGAGTGGGGGCATGCACGTGCGCTTTCCTCCCGAGCTGCAGCAGTAGTGTCACGCTTCCTGTCACGTGGATCAAGGGATCTGTGGCTTTCCCTCGAGGCTGTCCCTCGAGGCTTTCCCACGAGGCTTTCCCACAGGGCTGTGCCACGTGCCACCTTGGTGTGAGTCGATCCTCGGCGTGAAAGACGAGCCGGTGAAGGGAAAAGAGGTTCCTCTGGAATGGACTGAGACATCTGGGGGACTCTTGGAATGGTGGCACGACCCTGGAGTTCCTCTCGCCGTTCCTGTTGAGAGGGCCTCCTCTTGAGATGCGACGGGAACGCCGGGAACTCTTTCCCGACGAAGCAGGGAAAGGATCCCTCATCTCGAGCTACGAGGTGCAAACGGGGCTCCTCTGGATGTGGGGGGGACCCTCGTGATTCCTCTCGAGTGGAGACGGCTAGGTCGGGGAACTTCTTGATTTGCACCAAGGGTGTGAAGGACCCTTTCGAAGTTCCAGAGGTGAGGTGTGATCAGCCTCGAGACGCCTCAGCGGAAATGGGCCTCATCTCGCCTGGAGGGGAGAACCTCCTGGATTTTCTCGAGTTGCGGCAGGTCTTCTCGAGTTACGACGGGGACCTCAGGGATCCGCTCTGGTGGCCTCAGGAAAGGCCAGTCCCCACGCGAGTTGCTAGGGGACCTCTCGGGATTCCTCTCCCGTCCATGCTGGGGCCTCAGTCCTTGTGTGGAGTCGGGGCCGGAACCTGAGGATTCCTCTCCAGTGTTGCCATGGATCTTGGGGTGCTTCTGAGTCTCCCCAGGGGAGTCAGGCCTCGTCTCGAGTGGAGGCATGCACGTATGCTTTCCTCCCGAGCTGCAGCAGTAGTGTCACGCTTCCTGTCACGTGGATCAAGGGATCTGTGTCTTTCCCTCGAGGCTGTCCCTCGAGGCTTTCCCACGAGGCTTTCCCACAGGGCTGTGCCACGTGCCACCTTGGTGTGAGTCGATCCTCGGCGTGAAAGACGAGCCGGTGAAGGGAAAAGAGGTTCCTCTGGAATGGACTGAGACATCTGGGGGACTCTTGGAATGGTGGCACGACCCTGGAGTTCCTCTCGCCGTTCCTGTTGAGAGGGCCTCCTCTTGAGATGCGACGGGAAGGCCGGGAACTCTTTCCCGACGAAGCAGGGAAAGGATCCCTCATCTCGAGCGACGAGGCGGAAACGGGGCTCCTCTGGATGTGGGCGGGACCCTCGTGATTCCTCTCGAGTGGAGACGGCTAGGTCGGGGAACTTCTTGATTTGCACCAAGGGTGTGAAGGATCCTTTCGAAGTTCCAGAGGGGAGGTGTGATCAGCCTCGAGACGCCTCAGCGGAAATGGGCCTCATCTCGCCTGGAGGGGAGAACCTCTTGGATTTTCTCGAGTTGCGGCAGGTCTTCTCGAGTTACGACGGGGACCTCAGGGACCCGCTCTGGTGGCCTCAGGAAAGGCCAGTCCCCATGCGAGTTGCTAGGGGACCTCCCGGGATTCCTCTCCCGTCCATGCCGGAGCCTCAGTCCTTGTGTGGAGTCGGGGCCGGAACCTGAGGATTCCTCTCCAGTGTTGCCATGGATCTTGGGGTGCTTCTGAGTCTCCCCAGGGGAGTCAGGCCTCGTCTCGAGTGGGGGCATGCACGTGCGCTTACCTCCCGAGCTGCAGCAGTAGTGTCACGCTTCCTGTCACGTGGATCAAGGGATCTGTGGCTTTCCCTCGAGGCTGTCCCTCGAGGCTTTCCCACGAGGCTTTCCCACAGGGCTGTGCCACGTGCCACCTTGGTGTGAGTCGATCCTCGGCGTGAAAGACGAGCCGGTGAAGGGAAAAGTGGTTCCTCTGGAATGGACTGAGACATCTGGGGGACTCTTGGAATGGTGGCACGACCCTGGAGTTCCTCTCGCCGTTCCTGTTGAGAGGGCCTCCTCTTGAGATGCGACGGGAAGGCCGGGAACTCTTTCCCGACGAAGCAGGGAAAGGATCCCTCATCTCGAGCTATGAGGCCGAAACGGGGCTCCTCTGGATGTGCGCGGGACCCTCGTGATTCCTCTCGAGTGGAGACGGGTATGTCGGGGAACTTCTTGATTTGCACCAAGGGTGTGAAGGACCCTTTCAAAGTTCCAGAGGTGAGGTGTGATCAGCCTCGAGACGCCTCAGCGGAAATGGGCCTCATCTCGCCTGGAGGGGAGAACCTCCTGGATTTTCTCCAGTTGCGGCAGGTCTTCTCGAGTTACGACGGGGACCACAGGGACCCGCTCTGGTGGCCTCAGGAAAGGCCAGTCCCCATGCGAGTTGCTAGGGGACCTCTCGGGATTCCTCTCCCGTCCATGCCAGGGCCTCAGTCCTTGTGTGGAGTCGGGGCCGGAACCTGAGGATTCCTCTCCAGTGTTGCCATGGATCTTGGGGTGCTTCTGAGTCTCCCCAGGGGAGTCAGGCCTCGTCTCGAGTGGGGGCATGCACGTGCGCTTTCCTCCCGAGCTGCAGCAGTAGTGTCACGCTTCCTGTCACGTGGATCAAGGGATCTGTGGCTTTCCCTTGAGGCTGTCCCTCGAGGCTTTCCCACGAGGCTTTCCCACAGGGCTGAGCCACGTGCCACCTTGGTGTGAGTCGATCCTCGGCGTGAAAGACGAGCCGGTGAAGGGAAAAGAGGTTCCTCTGGAATGGACTGAGACATCTGGGGGACTCTTGGAATGGTGGCACGACCCTGGAGTTCCTCTCGCCGTTCCTGTTGAGAGGGCCTCCTTTTGAGATGCGACGGGAAGTTCGGGAACTCTGTCCCGAAGAAGCAGGGAAAGGATCCCTCATCTCGAGCGACGAGGCGGAAACGGGGCTCCTCTGGATGTGGGCGGGACCCTCGTGATTCCTCTCGAGTGGAGACGGCTAGGTCGGGGAACTTCTTGATTTGCACCAAGGGTGTGAAGGATCCTTTCGAAGTTCCAGAGGGGAGGTGTGATCAGCCTCGAGACGCCTCAGCGGAAATGGGCCTCATCTCGCCTGGAGGGGAGAACCTCCTGGATTTTCTCCAGTTGCGGCAGGTCTTCTCGAGTTACGACGGGGACCACAGGGACCCGCTCTGGTGGCCTCAGGAAAGGCCAGTCCCCATGCGAGTTGCTAGGGGACCTCTCGGGATTCCTCTCCCGTCCATGCCGGGGCCTCAGTCCTTGTGTGGAGTCGGGGCCGGAACCTGAGGATTCCTCTCCAGTGTTGCCATGGATCTTGGGGTGCTTCTGAGTCTCCCCAGGGGAGTCAGGCCTCGTCTCGAGTGGGGGCATGCACGTGCGCTTTCCTCCCGAGCTGCAGCAGTAGTGTCACGCTTCCTGTCACGTGGATCAAGTGATCTGTGGCTTTCCCTCGAGGCTGTCCCTCGAGGCTTTCCCACGAGGCTTTCCCACAGGGCTGTGCCACGTGCCACCTTGGTGTGAGTCGATCCTCGGCGTGAAAGACGAGCCGGTGAAGGGAAAAGAGGTTCCTCTGGAATGGACTGAGACATCTGGGGGACTCTTGGAATGGTGGCACGACCCTGGAGTTCCTCTCGCCGTTCCTGTTGAGAGGGCCTCCTCTTGAGATGCGACGGGAACGCCGGGAACTCTTTCCCGACGAAGCAGGGAAAGGATCCCTCATCTCGAGCTACGAGGTGGAAACGGGGCTCCTCTGGATGTGGGGGGGACCCTCGTGATTCCTCTCGAGTGGAGACGGCTAGGTCGGGGAACTTCTTGATTTGCACCAAGGGTGTGAAGGACCCTTTCGAAGTTCCAGAGGTGAGGTGTGATCAGCCTCGAGACGCCTCAGCGGAAATGGGCCTCATCTCGCCTGGAGGGGAGAACCTCCTGGATTTTCTCGAGTTGCGGCAGGTCTTCTCGAGTTACGACGGGGACCTCAGGGACCCGCTCTGGTGGCCTCAGGAAAGGCCAGTCCCCACGCGAGTTGCTAGGGGACCTCTCGGGATTCCTCTCCCGTCCATGCTGGGGCCTCAGTCCTTGTGTGGAGTCGGGGCCGGAACCTGAGGATTCCTCTCCAGTGTTGCCATGGATCTTGGGGTGCTTCTGAGTCTCCCCAGGGGAGTCAGGCCTCGTCTCGAGTGGAGGCATGCACGTGCGCTTTCCTCCCGAGCTGCAGCAGTAGTGTCACGCTTCCTGTCACGTGGATCAAGGGATCTGTGGCTTTCCCTTGAGGCTGTCCCTCGAGGCTTTCCCACGAGGCTTTCCCACAGGGCTGAGCCACGTGCCACCTTGGTGTGAGTCGATCCTCGGCGTGAAAGACGAGCCGGTGAAGGGAAAAGAGGTTCCTCTGGAATGGACTGAGACATCTGGGGGACTCTTGGAATGGTGGCACGACCCTGGAGTTCCTCTCGCCGTTCCTGTTGAGAGGGCCTCCTTTTGAGATGCGACGGGAAGTTCGGGAACTCTGTCCCGAAGAAGCAGGGAAAGGATCCCTCATCTCGAGCGACGAGGCGGAAACGGGGCTCCTCTGGATGTGGGCGGGACCCTCGTGATTCCTCTCGAGTGGAGACGGCTAGGTCGGGGAACTTCTTGATTTGCACCAAGGGTGTGAAGGATCCTTTCGAAGTTCCAGAGGGGAGGTGTGATCAGCCTCGAGACGCCTCAGCGGAAATGGGCCTCATCTCGCCTGGAGGGGAGAACCTCCTGGATTTTCTCCAGTTGCGGCAGTTCTTCTCGAGTTACGACGGGGACCACAGGGACCCGCTCTGGTGGCCTCAGGAAAGGCCAGTCCCCATGCGAGTTGCTAGGGGACCTCTCGGGATTCCTCTCCCGTCCATGCCGGGGCCTCAGTCCTTGTGTGGAGTCGGGGCCGGAACCTGAGGATTCCTCTCCAGTGTTGCCATGGATCTTGGGGTGCTTCTGAGTCTCCCCAGGGGAGTCAGGCCTCGTCTCGAGTGGGGGCATGCACGTGCGCTTTCCTCCCGAGCTGCAGCAGTAGTGTCACGCTTCCTGTCACGTGGATCAAGTGATCTGTGGCTTTCCCTCGAGGCTGTCCCTCGAGGCTTTCCCACGAGGCTTTCCCACAGGGCTGTGCCACGTGCCACCTTGGTGTGAGTCGATCCTCGGCGTGAAAGACGAGCCGGTGAAGGGAAAAGAGGTTCCTCTGGAATGGACTGAGACATCTGGGGGACTCTTGGAATGGTGGCACGACCCTGGAGTTCCTCTCGCCGTTCCTGTTGAGAGGGCCTCCTCTTGAGATGCGACGGGAACGCCGGGAACTCTTTCCCGACGAAGCAGGGAAAGGATCCCTCATCTCGAGCTACGAGGTGGAAACGGGGCTCCTCTGGATGTGGGGGGGACCCTCGTGATTCCTCTCGAGTGGAGACGGCTAGGTCGGGGAACTTCTTGATTTGCACCAAGGGTGTGAAGGACCCTTTCGAAGTTCCAGAGGTGAGGTGTGATCAGCCTCGAGACGCCTCAGCGGAAATGGGCCTCATCTCGCCTGGAGGGGAGAACCTCCTGGATTTTCTCGAGTTGCGGCAGGTCTTCTCGAGTTACGACGGGGACCTCAGGGACCCGCTCTGGTGGCCTCAGGAAAGGCCAGTCCCCACGCGAGTTGCTAGGGGACCTCTCGGGATTCCTCTCCCGTCCATGCTGGGGCCTCAGTCCTTGTGTGGAGTCGGGGCCGGAACCTGAGGATTCCTCTCCAGTGTTGCCATGGATCTTGGGGTGCTTCTGAGTCTCCCCAGGGGAGTCAGGCCTCGTCTCGAGTGGAGGCATGCACGTGCGCTTTCCTCCCGAGCTGCAGCAGTAGTGTCACGCTTCCTGTCACGTGGATCAAGGGATCTGTGTCTTTCCCTCGAGGCTGTCCCTCGAGGCTTTCCCACGAGGCTTTCCCACAGGGCTGTGCCACGTGCCACCTTGGTGTGAGTCGATCCTCGGGGTGAAAGACGAGCCGGTGAAGGGAAAAGAGGTTCCTCTGGAATGGACTGAGACATCTGGGGGACTCTTGGAATGGTGGCACGACCCTGGAGTTCCTCTCGCCGTTCCTGTTGAGAGGGCCTCCTCTTGAGATGCGACGGGAACGCCGGGAACTCTTTCCCGACGAAGCAGGGAAAGGATCCCTCATCTCGAGCTACGAGGAGGAAACGGGGCTCCTCTGGATGTGGGCGGGACCCTCGTGATTCCTCTCGACTGGAGACGGGTATGTCGGGGAACTTCTTGATTTGCACCAAGGGTGTGAAGGACCCTTTCGAAGTTCCAGAGGTGAGGTGTGATCAGCCTCGAGACGCCTCAGCGGAAATGGGCCTCATCTCGCCTGGAGGGGAGAACCTCTTGGATTTTCTCGAGTTGCGGCAGGTCTTCTCGAGTTACGACGGGGACCTCAGGGACCCGCTCTGGTGGCCTCAGGAAAGGCCAGTCCCCATGCGAGTTGCTAGGGGACCTCCCGGGATTCCTCTCCCGTCCATGCCGGAGCCTCAGTCCTTGTGTGGAGTCGGGGCCGGAACCTGAGGATTCCTCTCCAGTGTTGCCATGGATCTTGGGGTGCTTCTGAGTCTCCCCAGGGGAGTCAGGCCTCGTCTCGAGTGGGGGCATGCACGTGCGCTTACCTCCCGAGCTGCAGCAGTAGTGTCACGCTTCCTGTCACGTGGATCAAGGGATCTGTGGCTTTCCCTCGAGGCTGTCCCTCGAGGCTTTCCCACGAGGCTTTCCCACAGGGCTGTGCCACGTGCCACCTTGGTGTGAGTCGATCCTCGGCGTGAAAGACAAGCCGGTGAAGGGAAAAGTGGTTCCTCTGGAATGGACTGAGACATCTGGGGGACTCTTGGAATGGTGGCACGACCCTGGAGTTCCTCTCGCTGTTCCTGTTGAGAGGGCCTCCTCTTGAGATGCGACGGGAAGGCAGGGAACTCTTTCCCGACGAAGCAGGGAAAGGATCCCTCATCTCGAGCTATGAGGCCGAAACGGGGCTCCTCTGGATGTGCGCGGGACCCTCGTGATTCCTCTCGAGTGGAGACGGGTATGTCGGGGAACTTCTTGATTTGCACCAAGGGTGTGAAGGACCCTTTCAAAGTTCTAGAGGTGAGGTGTGATCAGCCTCGAGACGCCTCAGCGGAAATGGGCCTCATCTCGCCTGGAGGGGAGAACCTCCTGGATTTTCTCCAGTTGCGGCAGGTCTTCTCGAGTTACGACGGGGACCACAGGGACCCGCTCTGGTGGCCTCAGGAAAGGCCAGTCCCCATGCGAGTTGCTAGGGGACCTCTCGGGATTCCTCTCCCGTCCATGCCAGGGCCTCAGTCCTTGTGTGGAGTCGGGGCCGGAACCTGAGGATTCCTCTCCAGTGTTGCCATGGATCTTGGGGTGCTTCTGAGTCTCCCCAGGGGAGTCAGGCCTCGTCTCGAGTGGGGGCATGCACGTGCGCTTTCCTCCCGAGCTGCAGCAGTAGTGTCACGCTTCCTGTCACGTGGATCAAGGGATCTGTGGCTTTCCCTTGAGGCTGTCCCTCGAGGCTTTCCCACGAGGCTTTCCCACAGGGCTGAGCCACGTGCCACCTTGGTGTGAGTCGATCCTCGGCGTGAAAGACGAGCCGGTGAAGGGAAAAGAGGTTCCTCTGGAATGGACTGAGACATCTGGGGGACTCTTGGAATGGTGGCACGACCCTGGAGTTCCTCTCGCCGTTCCTGTTGAGAGGGCCTCCTTTTGAGATGCGACGGGAAGTTCGGGAACTCTGTCCCGAAGAAGCAGGGAAAGGATCCCTCATCTCGAGGGACGAGGCGGAAACGGGGCTCCTCTGGATGTGGGCGGGACGCTCGTGATTCCTCTCGAGTGGAGACGGCTAGGTCGGGGAACTTCTTGATTTGCACCAAGGGTGTGAAGGACCCTTTCGAAGTTCCAGAGGTGAGGTGTGATCAGCCTCGAGACGCCTCAGCGGAAATGGGCCTCATCTCGCCTGGAGGGGAGAACCTCCTGGATTTTCTCGAGTTGCGGCAGGTCTTCTCGAGTTACGACGGGGACCTCAGGGATCCGCTCTGGTGGCCTCAGGAAAGGCCAGTCCCCACGCGAGTTGCTAGGGGACCTCTCGGGATTCCTCTCCCGTCCATGCTGGGGCCTCAGTCCTTGTGTGGAGTCGGGGCCGGAACCTGAGGATTCCTCTCCAGTGTTGCCATGGATCTTGGGGTGCTTCTGAGTCTCCCCAGGGGAGTCAGGCCTCGTCTCTTTTGGGGGCATGCACGTGCACTTTCCTCCCGAGCTGCAGCAGTAGTGTCACGCTTCCTGTCACGTGGATCAAGGGATCTGTGGCTTTCCCTCGAGGCTGTCCCTCGAGGCTTTCCCACGAGGCTATCCCACAGGGCTGTGCCACGTGCCACCTTGGTGTGAGTCGATCCTCGGCGTGAAAGACGAGCCGGTGAAGGGAAAAGAGGTTCCTCTGGAATGGACTGAGACATCTGGGGGACTCTTGGAATGGTGGCACGACCCTGGAGTTCCTCTCGCCGTTCCTGTTGAGAGGGCCTCCTCTTGAGATGCGACGGGAATGCCGGGAACTATTTCCCGACGAAGCAGGGAAAGGATCCCTCATCTCGAGCTACGAGGCGGAAACGGGGCTCCTCTGGATGTGGGCGGGACCCTCGTGATTCCTCTCGAGTGGAGACGGCTAGGTCGGGGAACTTCTTGATTTGCACCAAGGGTGTGAAGGATCCTTTCGAAGTTCCAGAGGGGAGGTGTGATCAGCCTCGAGACGCCTCAGCGGAAATGGGCCTCATCTCGCCTGGAGGGGAGAACCTCCTGGATTTTCTCCAGTTGCGGCAGGTCTTCTCGAGTTACGACGGGGACCACAGGGACCCGCTCTGGTGGCCTCAGGAAAGGCCAGTCCCCATGCGAGTTGCTAGGGGACCTCTCGGGATTCCTCTCCCGTCCATGCCGGGGCCTCAGTCCTTGTGTGGAGTCGGGGCCGGAACCTGAGGATTCCTCTCCAGTGTTGCCATGGATCTTGGGGTGCTTCTGAGTCTCCCCAGGGGAGTCAGGCCTCGTCTCGAGTGGGGGCATGCACGTGCGCTTTCCTCCCGAGCTGCAGCAGTAGTGTCACGCTTCCTGTCACGTGGATCAAGGGATCTGTGGCTTTCCCTCGAGGCTGTCCCTCGAGGCTTTCCCACGAGGCTTTCCCACAGGGCTGTGCCACGTGCCACCTTGGTGTGAGTCGATCCTCGGCGTGAAAGACGAGCCGGTGAAGGGAAAAGAGGTTCCTCTGGAATGGACTGAGACATCTGGGGGACTCTTGGAATGGTGGCACGACCCTGGAGTTCCTCTCGCCGTTCCTGTTGAGAGGGCCTCCCCTTGAGATGCGACGGGAACGCCGGGAACTCTTTCCCGACGAAGCAGGGAAAGGATCCCTCATCTCGAGCTACGAGGTGGAAACGGGGCTCCTCTGGATGTGGGGGGGACCCTCGTGATTCCTCTCGAGTGGAGACGGCTAGGTCGGGGAACTTCTTGATTTGCACCAAGGGTGTGAAGGACCCTTTCGAAGTTCCAGAGGTGAGGTGTGATCAGCCTCGAGACGCCTCAGCGGAAATGGGCCTCATCTCGCCTGGAGGGGAGAACCTCCTGGATTTTCTCGAGTTGCGGCAGGTCTTCTCGAGTTACGACGGGGACCTCATGGATCCGCTCTGGTGGCCTCAGGTAAGGCCAGTCCCCACGCGAGTTGCTAGGGGACCTCTCGGGATTCCTCTCCCGTCCATGCTGGGGCCTCAGTCCTTGTGTGGAGTCGGGGCCGGAACCTGAGGATTCCTCTCCAGTGTTGCCATGGATCTTGGGGTGCTTCTGAGTCTCCCCAGGGGAGTCAGGCCTCGTCTCGAGTGGGGGCATGCACGTGCGCTTTCCTCCCGAGCTGCAGCAGTAGTGTCACGCTTCCTGTCACGTGGATCAAGGGATCTGTGGCTTTCCCTTGAGGCTGTCCCTCGAGGCTTTCCCACGAGGCTTTCCCACAGGGCTGAGCCACGTGCCACCTTGGTGTGAGTCGATCCTCGGCGTGAAAGACGAGCCGGTGAAGGGAAAAGAGGTTCCTCTGGAATGGACTGAGACATCTGGGGGACTCTTGGAATGGTGGCACGACCCTGGAGTTCCTCTCGCCGTTCCTGTTGAGAGGGCCTCCTTTTGAGATGCGACGGGAAGTTCGGGAACTCTGTCCCGAAGAAGCAGGGAAAGGATCCCTCATCTCGAGCGACGAGGCGGAAACGGGGCTCCTCTGGATGTGGGCGGGACCCTCGTGATTCCTCTCGAGTGGAGACGGCTAGGTCGGGGAACTTCTTGATTTGCACCAAGGGTGTGAAGGATCCTTTCGAAGTTCCAGAGGGGAGGTGTGATCAGCCTCGAGACGCCTCAGCGGAAATGGGCCTCATCTCGCCTGGAGGGGAGAACCTCCTGGATTTTCTCCAGTTGCGGCAGGTCTTCTCGAGTTACGACGGGGACCACAGGGACCTGCTCTGGTGGCCTCAGGAAAGGCCAGTCCCCATGCGAGTTGCTAGGGGACCTCTCGGGATTCCTCTCCCGTCCATGCCGGGGCCTCAGTCCTTGTGTGGAGTCGGGGCCGGAACCTGAGGATTCCTCTCCAGTGTTGCCATGGATCTTGGGGTGCTTCTGAGTCTCCCCAGGGGAGTCAGGCCTCGTCTCGAGTGGGGGCATGCACGTGCGCTTTCCTCCCGAGCTGCAGCAGTAGTGTCACGCTTCCTGTCACGTGGATCAAGTGATCTGTGGCTTTCCCTCGAGGCTGTCCCTCGAGGCTTTCCCACGAGGCTTTCCCACAGGGCTGTGCCACGTGCCACCTTGGTGTGAGTCGATCCTCGGCGTGAAAGACGAGCCGGTGAAGGGAAAAGAGGTTCCTCTGGAATGGACTGAGACATCTGGGGGACTCTTGGAATGGTGGCACGACCCTGGAGTTCCTCTCGCCGTTCCTGTTGAGAGGGCCTCCTCTTGAGATGCGACGGGAACGCCGGGAACTCTTTCCCGACGAAGCAGGGAAAGGATCCCTCATCTCGAGCTACGAGGTGGAAACGGGGCTCCTCTGGATGTGGGGGGGACCCTCGTGATTCCTCTCGAGTGGAGACGGCTAGGTCGGGGAACTTCTTGATTTGCACCAAGGGTGTGAAGGACCCTTTCGAAGTTCCAGAGGTGAGGTGTGATCAGCCTCGAGACGCCTCAGCGGAAATGGGCCTCATCTCGCCTGGAGGGGAGAACCTCCTGGATTTTCTCGAGTTGCGGCAGGTCTTCTCGAGTTACGACGGGGACCTCAGGGACCCGCTCTGGTGGCCTCAGGAAAGGCCAGTCCCCACGCGAGTTGCTAGGGGACCTCTCGGGATTCCTCTCCCGTCCATGCTGGGGCCTCAGTCCTTGTGTGGAGTCGGGGCCGGAACCTGAGGATTCCTCTCCAGTGTTGCCATGGATCTTGGGGTGCTTCTGAGTCTCCCCAGGGGAGTCAGGCCTCGTCTCGAGTGGAGGCATGCACGTGCGCTTTCCTCCCGAGCTGCAGCAGTAGTGTCACGCTTCCTGTCACGTGGATCAAGGGATCTGTGTCTTTCCCTCGAGGCTGTCCCTCGAGGCTTTCCCACGAGGCTTTCCCACAGGGCTGTGCCACGTGCCACCTTGGTGTGAGTCGATCCTCGGGGTGAAAGACGAGCCGGTGAAGGGAAAAGAGGTTCCTCTGGAATGGACTGAGACATCTGGGGGACTCTTGGAATGGTGGCACGACCCTGGAGTTCCTCTCGCCGTTCCTGTTGAGAGGGCCTCCTCTTGAGATGCGACGGGAACGCCGGGAACTCTTTCCCGACGAAGCAGGGAAAGGATCCCTCATCTCGAGCTACGAGGAGGAAACGGGGCTCCTCTGGATGTGGGCGGGACCCTCGTGATTCCTCTCGACTGGAGACGGGTATGTCGGGGAACTTCTTGATTTGCACCAAGGGTGTGAAGGACCCTTTCGAAGTTCCAGAGGTGAGGTGTGATCAGCCTCGAGACGCCTCAGCGGAAATGGGCCTCATCTCGCCTGGAGGGGAGAACCTCTTGGATTTTCTCGAGTTGCGGCAGGTCTTCTCGAGTTACGACGGGGACCTCAGGGACCCGCTCTGGTGGCCTCAGGAAAGGCCAGTCCCCATGCGAGTTGCTAGGGGACCTCCCGGGATTCCTCTCCCGTCCATGCCGGAGCCTCAGTCCTTGTGTGGAGTCGGGGCCGGAACCTGAGGATTCCTCTCCAGTGTTGCCATGGATCTTGGGGTGCTTCTGAGTCTCCCCAGGGGAGTCAGGCCTCGTCTCGAGTGGGGGCATGCACGTGCGCTTACCTCCCGAGCTGCAGCAGTAGTGTCACGCTTCCTGTCACGTGGATCAAGGGATCTGTGGCTTTCCCTCGAGGCTGTCCCTCGAGGCTTTACCACGAGGCTTTCCCACAGGGCTGTGCCACGTGCCACCTTGGTGTGAGTCGATCCTCGGCGTGAAAGACAAGCCGGTGAAGGGAAAAGTGGTTCCTCTGGAATGGACTGAGACATCTGGGGGACTCTTGGAATGGTGGCACGACCCTGGAGTTCCTCTCGCTGTTCCTGTTGAGAGGGCCTCCTCTTGAGATGCGACGGGAAGGCAGGGAACTCTTTCCCGACGAAGCAGGGAAAGGATCCCTCATCTCGAGCTATGAGGCCGAAACGGGGCTCCTCTGGATGTGCGCGGGACCCTCGTGATTCCTCTCGAGTGGAGACGGGTATGTCGGGGAACTTCTTGATTTGCACCAAGGGTGTGAAGGACCCTTTCAAAGTTCCAGAGGTGAGGTGTGATCAGCCTCGAGACGCCTCAGCGGAAATGGGCCTCATCTCGCCTGGAGGGGAGAACCTCCTGGATTTTCTCCAGTTGCGGCAGGTCTTCTCGAGTTACGACGGGGACCACAGGGACCCGCTCTGGTGGCCTCAGGAAAGGCCAGTCCCCATGCGAGTTGCTAGGGGACCTCTCGGGATTCCTCTCCCGTCCATGCCAGGGCCTCAGTCCTTGTGTGGAGTCGGGGCCGGAACCTGAGGATTCCTCTCCAGTGTTGCCATGGATCTTGGGGTGCTTCTGAGTCTCCCCAGGGGAGTCAGGCCTCGTCTCGAGTGGGGGCATGCACGTGCGCTTTCCTCCCGAGCTGCAGCAGTAGTGTCACGCTTCCTGTCACGTGGATCAAGGGATCTGTGGCTTTCCCTTGAGGCTGTCCCTCGAGGCTTTCCCACGAGGCTTTCCCACAGGGCTGAGCCACGTGCCACCTTGGTGTGAGTCGATCCTCGGCGTGAAAGACGAGCCGGTGAAGGGAAAAGAGGTTCCTCTGGAATGGACTGAGACATCTGGGGGACTCTTGGAATGGTGGCACGACCCTGGAGTTCCTCTCGCCGTTCCTGTTGAGAGGGCCTCCTTTTGAGATGCGACGGGAAGTTCGGGAACTCTGTCCCGAAGAAGCAGGGAAAGGATCCCTCATCTCGAGGGACGAGGCGGAAACGGGGCTCCTCTGGATGTGGGCGGGACCCTCGTGATTCCTCTCGAGTGGAGACGGCTAGGTCGGGGAACTTCTTGATTTGCACCAAGGGTGTGAAGGACCCTTTCGAAGTTCCAGAGGTGAGGTGTGATCAGCCTCGAGACGCCTCAGCGGAAATGGGCCTCATCTCGCCTGGAGGGGAGAACCTCCTGGATTTTCTCGAGTTGCGGCAGGTCTTCTCGAGTTACGACGGGGACCTCAGGGATCCGCTCTGGTGGCCTCAGGAAAGGCCAGTCCCCACGCGAGTTGCTAGGGGACCTCTCGGGATTCCTCTCCCGTCCATGCTGGGGCCTCAGTCCTTGTGTGGAGTCGGGGCCGGAACCTGAGGATTCCTCTCCAGTGTTGCCATGGATCTTGGGGTGCTTCTGAGTCTCCCCAGGGGAGTCAGGCCTCGTCTCTTTTGGGGGCATGCACGTGCACTTTCCTCCCGAGCTGCAGCAGTAGTGTCACGCTTCCTGTCACGTGGATCAAGGGATCTGTGGCTTTCCCTCGAGGCTGTCCCTCGAGGCTTTCCCACGAGGCTATCCCACAGGGCTGTGCCACGTGCCACCTTGGTGTGAGTCGATCCTCGGCGTGAAAGACGAGCCGGTGAAGGGAAAAGAGGTTCCTCTGGAATGGACTGAGACATCTGGGGGACTCTTGGAATGGTGGCACGACCCTGGAGTTCCTCTCGCCGTTCCTGTTGAGAGGGCCTCCTCTTGAGATGCGACGGGAATGCCGGGAACTATTTCCCGACGAAGCAGGGAAAGGATCCCTCATCTCGAGCTACGAGGCGGAAACGGGGCTCCTCTGGATGTGGGCGGGACCCTCGTGATTCCTCTCGAGTGGAGACGGCTAGGTCGGGGAACTTCTTGATTTGCACCAACGGTGTGAAGGATCCTTTCGAAGTTCCAGAGGGGAGGTGTGATCAGCCTCGAGACGCCTCAGCGGAAATGGGCCTCATCTCGCCTGGAGGGGAGAACCTCCTGGATTTTCTCCAGTTGCGGCAGGTCTTCTCGAGTTACGACGGGGACCACAGGGACCCGCTCTGGTGGCCTCAGGAAAGGCCAGTCCCCATGCGAGTTGCTAGGGGACCTCTCGGGATTCCTCTCCCGTCCATGCCGGGGCCTCAGTCCTTGTGTGGAGTCGGGGCCGGAACCTGAGGATTCCTCTCCAGTGTTGCCATGGATCTTGGGGTGCTTCTGAGTCTCCCCAGGGGAGTCAGGCCTCGTCTCGAGTGGGGGCATGCACGTGCGCTTTCCTCCCGAGCTGCAGCAGTAGTGTCACGCTTCCTGTCACGTGGATCAAGGGATCTGTGGCTTTCCCTCGAGGCTGTCCCTCGAGGCTTTCCCACGAGGCTTTCCCACAGGGCTGTGCCACGTGCCACCTTGGTGTGAGTCGATCCTCGGCGTGAAAGACGAGCCGGTGAAGGGAAAAGAGGTTCCTCTGGAATGGACTGAGACATCTGGGGGACTCTTGGAATGGTGGCACGACCCTGGAGTTCCTCTCGCCGTTCCTGTTGAGAGGGCCTCCCCTTGAGATGCGACGGGAACGCCGGGAACTCTTTCCCGACGAAGCAGGGAAAGGATCCCTCATCTCGAGCTACGAGGTGGAAACGGGGCTCCTCTGGATGTGGGGGGGACCCTCGTGATTCCTCTCGAGTGGAGACGGCTAGGTCGGGGAACTTCTTGATTTGCACCAAGGGTGTGAAGGACCCTTTCGAAGTTCCAGAGGTGAGGTGTGATCAGCCTCGAGACGCCTCAGCGGAAATGGGCCTCATCTCGCCTGGAGGGGAGAACCTCCTGGATTTTCTCGAGTTGCGGCAGGTCTTCTCGAGTTACGACGGGGACCTCAGGGATCCGCTCTGGTGGCCTCAGGAAAGGCCAGTCCCCACGCGAGTTGCTAGGGGACCTCTCGGGATTCCTCTCCCGTCCATGCTGGGGCCTCAGTCCTTGTGTGGAGTCGGGGCCGGAACCTGAGGATTCCTCTCCAGTGTTGCCATGGATCTTGGGGTGCTTCTGAGTCTCCCCAGGGGAGTCAGGCCTCGTCTCGAGTGGGGGCATGCACGTGCGCTTTCCTCCCGAGCTGCAGCAGTAGTGTCACGCTTCCTGTCACGTGTATCAAGGGATCTGTGGCTTTCCCTTGAGGCTGTCCCTCGAGGCTTTCCCACGAGGCTTTCCCACAGGGCTGAGCCACGTGCCACCTTGGTGTGAGTCGATCCTCGGCGTGAAAGACGAGCCGGTGAAGGGAAAAGAGGTTCCTCTGGAATGGACTGAGACATCTGGGGGACTCTTGGAATGGTGGCACGACCCTGGAGTTCCTCTCGCCGTTCCTGTTGAGAGGGCCTCCTCTTGAGATGCGACGGGAACGCCGGGAACTCTTTCCCGAAGAAGCAGGGAAAGGATCCCTCATCTCGAGCTACGAGGCGGAAACGGGGCTCCTCTGGATGTGGGCGGGACCCTCGTGATTCCTCTCGAGTGGAGACGGGTAGGTCGGGGAACTTCTTGATTTGCACCAAGGGTGTGAAGGACCCTTTCGAAGGTCCAGAGGTGAGGTGTGATCAGCCTCGAGACGCCTCAGCGGAAATAGGCCTCATCTCGCCTGGAGGGGAGAACCTCTTGGATTTTCTCGAGTTGTGGCAGGTCTTCTCGAGTTACGACGGGGAAATCAGGGACCCGCTCTGGTGGCCTCAGGAAAGGCCAGTCCCCATGCGAGTTGCTAGGGGACCTCTCGGGATTCCTCTCCCGTCCATGCCGGGGCCTCAGTCCTTGTGTGGAGTCGGGGCCGGAACCTGAGGATTCCTCTCCAGTGTTGCCATGGATCTTGGGGTGCTTCTGAGTCTCCCCAGGGGAGTCAGGCCTCGTCTCGAGTGGGGGCATGCACGTGCACTTTCCTCCCGAGCTGCAGCAGTAGTGTCACGCTTCCTGTCACGTGGATCAAGGGATCTGTGGCTTTCCCTCGAGGCTGTCCCTCGAGGCTTTCCCACGAGGCTTTCCCACAGGGCTGTGCCACGTGCCACCTTGGTGTGAGTCGATCCTCGGCGTGAAAGACGAGCCGGTGAAGGGAAAAGAGGTTCCTCTGGAATGGACTGAGACATCTGGGGGACTCTTGGAATGGTGGCACGACCCTGGAGTTCCTCTCGCCGTTCCTGTTGAGAGGGCCTCCTCTTGAGATGTGACGGGAATGCCGGGAACTCTTTCCCGACGAAGCAGGGAAAGGATCCCTCATCTCGAGCTACGAGGCCGAAACGGGGCTCCTCTGGATGTGGGCGGGACCCTCGTGATTCCTCTCGAGTGGAGACGGCTAGGTCGGGGAACTTCTTGATTTGCACCAAGGGTGTGAAGTATCCTTTCGAAGTTCCAGAGGTGAGGTGTGATCAGCCTCGAGACGCCTCAGCGGAAATGGGCCTCATCTCGCCTGGAGGGGAGAACCTCCTGGATTTTCTCGAGTTGCGGCAGGTCTTCTCGAGTTGCGACGGGGACCAAAGAGACCCGCTCTGTTGGCCTCAGGAAAGGCCAGTCCCCATGCGAGTTGCTAGGGGACCTCTCGGGATTCCTCTCCCGTCCATGCCGGGGCCTCAGTCCTTGTGTGGAGTCGGGGCCGGAACCTGAGGATTCCTCTCCAGTGTTGCCATGTTTCTTGGGGTGCTTCTGAGTCTCCCCAGGGGAGTCAGGCCTCGTCTCGAGTGGGGGCATGCACGTGCGCTTTCCTCCCGAGCTGCAGCAGTAGTGTCACGCTTCCTGTCACGTGGATCAAGGGATCTGTGGCTTTCCCTCGAGGCTGTCCCTCGAGGCTTTCCCACGAGGCTTTCCCACAGGGCTGAGCCACGTGCCACCTTGGTGTGAGTCGATCCTCGGCGTGAAAGACGAGCCGGTGAAGGGAAAAGAGGTTCCTCTGGAATGGACTGAGACATCTGGGGGACTCTTGGAATGGTGGCACCACCCTGGAGTTCCTCTCGCCGTTCCTGTTGAGAGGGCCTCCTCTTGAGATGCTTCGGGAACGCCGGGAACACTTTCCCGACGAAGCAGGGAAAGGATCCCACATCTCGAGCTACGAGGCGGAAACGGGGCTCCTCTGGATGTGGGCGGGACCCTCGTGATTCCTCTCGAGTGGAGACGGCTAGATCGGGGAACTTCTTGATTTGCACCAAGGGTGTGAAGGACCCTTTCGAAGTTCCAGAGGGGAGGTGTGATCAGCCTCGAGACGCCTCAGCGGAAATGGGCCTCATCTCGCCTGGAGGGGAGAACCTCCTGGATTTTCTCGAGTTGCGGCAGGTCTTCTCGAGTTACGACGGGGACCTCAGGGACCCGCTCTGGTGGCCTCAGGAAAGGCCAGTCCCCATGCGAGTTGCTAGGGGACCTCTCGGGATTCCTCTCCCGTCCATGCCGGGGCCTCAGTCCTTGTGTGGAGTCGGGGACGGAACCTGAGGATTCCTCTCCAGTGTTGCCATGGATCTTGGGGTGCTTCTGAGTCTCCCCAGGGGAGTCAGGCCTCGTCTCGAGTGGGGGCATGCACGTGTGCTTTCCTCCCGAGCTGCAGCAGTAGTGTCACGCTTCCTGTCACGTGGATCAAGGGATCTGTGGCTTTCCCTCGAGGCTGTCCCTCGAGGCTTTCCCACGAGGCTTTCCCACAGGGCTGTGCCACGTGCCACCTTGGTGTGAGTCGATCCTCGGCGTGAAAGACGAGCCGGTGAAGGGAAAAGAGGTTCCTCTGGAATGGACTGAGACATCTGGGGGACTCTTGGAATGGTGGCACGACCCTGGAGTTCCTCTCGCCGTTCCTGTTGAGAGGGCCTCCTCTTGAGATGCGACGGGAACGCCGGGAACTCTTTCCCGACGAAGCAGGGAAAGGATCCCTCATCTCGAGCTACGAGGTGGAAACGGGGCTCCTCTGGATGTGGGGGGGACCCTCGTGATTCCTCTCGAGTGGAGACGGCTAGGTCGGGGAACTTCTTGATTTGCACCAAGGGTGTGAAGGACCCTTTCGAAGTTCCAGAGGTGAGGTGTGATCAGCCTCGAGACGCCTCAGCGGAAATGGGCCTCATCTCGCCTGGAGGGGAGAACCTCCTGGATTTTCTCGAGTTGCGGCAGGTCTTCTCGAGTTACGACGGGAACCTCAGGGATCCGCTCTGGTGGCCTCAGGAAAGGCCAGTCCCCACGCGAGTTGCTAGGGGACCTCTCGGGATTCCTCTCCCGTCCATGCTGGGGCCTCAGTCCTTGTGTGGAGTCGGGGCCGGAACCTGAGGATTCCTCTCCAGTGTTGCCATGGATCTTGGGGTGCTTCTGAGTCTCCCCAGGGGAGTTAGGCCTCGTCTCGAGTGGAGGCATGCACGTGCGCTTTCCTCCCGAGCTGCAGCAGTAGTGTCACGCTTCCTGTCACGTGGATCAAGGGATCTGTGTCTTTCCCTCGAGGCTGTCCCTCGAGGCTTTCCCACGAGGCTTTCCCACAGGGCTGTGCCACGTGCCACCTTGGTGTGAGTCGATCCTCGGCGTGAAAGACGAGCCGGTGAAGGGAAAAGAGGTTCCTCTGGAATGGACTGAGACATCTGGGGGACTCTTGGAATGGTGGCACGACCCTGGAGTTCCTCTCGCCGTTCCTGTTGAGAGGGCCTCCTCTTGAGATGCGACGGGAACGCCGGGAACTCTTTCCCGACGAAGCAGGGAAAGGATCCCTCATCTCGAGCTACGAGGAGGAAACGGGGCTCCTCTGGATGTGGGCGGGACCCTCGTGATTCCTCTCGACTGGAGACGGGTATGTCGGGGAACTTCTTGATTTGCACCAAGGGTGTGAAGGACCCTTTCGAAGTTCCAGAGGTGAGGTGTGATCAGCCTCGAGACGCCTCAGCGGAAATGGGCCTCATCTCGCCTGGAGGGGAGAACCTCTTGGATTTTCTCGAGTTGCGGCAGGTCTTCTCGAGTCACGACGGGGACCTCAGGGACACGCTCTGGTGGCCTCAGGAAAGGCCAGTCCCCATGCGAGTTGCTAGGGGACCTACCGGGATACCTCTCCCGTCCATGCCGGAGCCTCAGTCCTTGTGTGGAGTCGGGGCCGGAACCTGAGGATTCCTCTCCAGTGTTGCCATGGATCTTGGGGTGCTTCTGAGTCTCCCCAGGGGAGTCAGGCCTCGTCTCGAGTGGGGGCATGCACGTGCGCTTACCTCCCGAGCTGCAGCAGTAGTGTCACGCTTCCTGTCACGTGGATCAAGGGATCTGTGGCTTTCCCTCGAGGCTGTCCCTCGAGGCTTTCCCACGAGGCTTTCCCACAGGGCTGTGCCACGTGCCACCTTGGTGTGAGTCGATCCTCGGCGTGAAAGACGAGCCGGTGAAGGGAAAAGTGGTTCCTCTGGAATGGACTGAGACATCTGGGGGACTCTTGGAATGGTGGCACGACCCTGGAGTTCCTCTCGCCGTTCCTGTTGAGAGGTCCTCCTCTTGAGATGCGACGGGAAGGCCGGGAACTCTTTCCCGACGAAGCAGGGAAAGGATCCCTCATCTCGAGCTATGAGGCCGAAACGGGGCTCCTCTGGATGTGCGCGGGACCCTCGTGATTCCTATCGAGTGGAGACGGGTATGTCGGGGAACTTCTTGATTTGCACCAAGGGTGTGAAGGACCCTTTCAAAGTTCCAGAGGTGAGGTGTGATCAGCCTCGAGACGCCTCAGCGGAAATGGGCCTCATCTCGCCTGGAGGGGAGAACCTCCTGGATTTTCTCCAGTTGCGGCAGGTCTTCTCGAGTTACGACGGGGACCACAGGGACCCGCTCTGGTGGCCTCAGGAAAGGCCAGTCCCCATGCGAGTTGCTAGGGGACCTCTCGGGATTCCTCTCCCGTCCATGCCAGGGCCTCAGTCCTTGTGTGGAGTCGGGGCCGGAACCTGAGGATTCCTCTCCAGTGTTGCCATGGATCTTGGGGTGCTTCTGAGTCTCCCCAGAGGAGTCAGGCCTCGTCTCGAGTGGGGGCATGCACGTGCGCTTTCCTCCCGAGCTGCAGCAGTAGTGTCACGCTTCCTGTCACGTGGATCAAGGGATCTGTGGCTTTCCCTTGAGGCTGTCCCTCGAGGCTTTCCCACGAGGCTTTCCCACAGGGCTGAGCCACGTGCCACCTTGGTGTGAGTCGATCCTCGGCGTGAAAGACGAGCCGGTGAAGGGAAAAGAGGTTCCTCTGGAATGGACTGAGACATCTGGGGGACTCTTGGAATGGTGGCACGACCCTGGAGTTCCTCTCGCCGTTCCTGTTGAGAGGGCCTCCTTTTGAGATGCGACGGGAAGGCCGGGAACTCTGTCCCGAAGAAGCAGGGAAAGGATCCCTCATCTCGAGCTACGAGGCGGAAACGGGGCTCCTCTGGATGTGGGCGGGACCCTCGTGATTCCTCTCGAGTGGAGACGGCTAGGTCGGGGAACTTCTTGATTTGCACCAAGGGTGTGAAGGACCCTTTCAAAGTTCCAGAGGTGAGGTGTGATCAGCCTCGAGACGCCTCAGCGGAAATGGGCCTCATCTCGCCTGGAGGGGAGAACCTCCTGGATTTTCTCGAGTTGCGGCAGGTCTTCTCGAGTTACGACGGGGACCACAGGGACCCGCTCTGGTGGCCTCAGGAAAGGCCAGTCCCCATGCGAGTTGCTAGGGGACCTCTCGTGATTCCTCTCCCGTCCATGCCGGGGCCTCAGTCCTTGTGTGGAGTCGGGGCCGGAACCTGAGGATTCCTCTCCAGTGTTGCCATGGATCTTGGGGTGCTTCTGAGTCTCCCCAGGGGAGTCAGGCCTCGTCTCTTTTGGGGGCATGCACGTGCACTTTCCTCCCGAGCTGCAGCAGTAGTGTCACGCTTCCTGTCACGTGGATCAAGGGATCTGTGGCTTTCCCTCGAGGCTGTCCCTCGAGGCTTTCCCACGAGGCTTTCCCACAGGGCTGTGCCACGTGCCACCTTGGTGTGAGTCGATCCTCGGCGTGAAAGACGAGCCGGTGAAGGGAAAAGAGGTTCCTCTGGAATGGACTGAGACATCTGGGGGACTCTTGGAATGGTGGCACGACCCTGGAGTTCCTCTCGCCGTTCCTGTTGAGAGGGCCTCCTCTTGAGATGCGACGGGAATGCCGGGAACTCTTTCCCGACGAAGCAGGGAAAGGATCCCTCATCTCGAGCTACGAGGCGGAAACGGGGCTCCTCTGGATGTGGGC
The DNA here is from genome assembly GCF_023091745.1 of Budorcas taxicolor. Lineage (NCBI taxonomy): Eukaryota > Metazoa > Chordata > Mammalia > Artiodactyla > Bovidae > Budorcas > Budorcas taxicolor. The sequence goes on from NW_026291738.1 coordinate 1,826,317, forward strand.
GGGACCCTCGTGATTCCTCTCGAGTGGAGACGGCTAGGTCGGGGAACTTCTTGATTTGCACCAAGGGTGTGAAGGATCCTTTCGAAGTTCCAGAGGTGAGGTGTGATCAGCCTCGAGACGCCTCAGCGGAAATGGGCCTCATCTCGCCTGGAGGGGAGAACCTCCTGGATTTTCTCCAGTTGCGGCAGGTCTTCTCGAGTTACGACGGGGACCTCAGGGACCCGCTCTGTTGGCGTCAGGAAAGGCCAGTCCCCATGCGAGTTGCTAGGGGACCCCTCGCGATTCCTCTCCCGTCCATGCCGGGGCCTCAGTCCTTGTGTGGAGTCGGGGCCGGAACCTGAGGATTCCTCTCCAGTGTTGCCATGGATCTTGGGGTGCTTCTGAGTCTCCCCAGGGGAGTCAGGCCTCGTCTCGAGTGGGGGCATGCACGTGCACTTTCCTCCCGAGCTGCAGCAGTAGTGTCACGCTTCCTGTCACGTGGATCAAGGGATCTGTGGCTTTCCCTCGAGGCTGTCCCTCGAGGCTTTCCCACGAGGCTTTCCCACAGGGCTGTGCCACGTGCCACCTTGGTGTGAGTCGATCCTCGGCGTGAAAGACGAGCCGGTGAAGGGAAAAGAGGTTCCTCTGGAATGGACTGAGACATCTGGGGGACTCTTGGAATGGTGGCACGACCCTGGAGTTCCTCTCGCCGTTCCTGTTGAGAGGGCCTCCTCTTGAGATGCGACGGGAATGCCGGGAACTCTTTCCCGACGAAGCAGGGAAAGGATCCCTCATCTCGAGCTACGAGGCGGAAACGGGGCTCCTCTGGATGTGGGCGGGACCCTCGTGATTCCTCTCGAGTGGAGACGGCTAGGTCGGGGAACTTCTTGATTTGCACCAAGGGTGTGAAGGATCCTTTCGAAGTTCCAGAGGTGAGGTGTGATCAGCCTCGAGACGCCTCAGCGGAAATGGGCCTCATCTCGCCTGGAGGGGAGAACCTCCTGGATTTTCTCCAGTTGCGGCAGGTCTTCTCGAGTTACGACGGGGACCTCAGGGACCCGCTCTGTTGGCGTCAGGAAAGGCCAGTCCCCATGCGAGTTGCTAGGGGACCCCTCGCGATTCCTCTCCCGTCCATGCCGGGGCCTCAGTCCTTGTGTGGAGTCGGGGCCGGAACCTGAGGATTCCTCTCCAGTGTTGCCATGGATCTTGGGGTGCTTCTGAGTCTCCCCAGGGGAGTCAGGCCTCGTCTCGAGTGGGGGCATGCACGTGCACTTTCCTCCCGAGCTGCAGCAGTAGTGTCACGCTTCCTGTCACGTGGATCAAGGGATCTGTGGCTTTCCCTCGAGGCTGTCCCTCGAGGCTTTCCCACGAGGCTTTCCCACAGGGCTGTGCCACGTGCCACCTTGGTGTGAGTCGATCCTCGGCGTGAAAGACGAGCCGGTGAAGGGAAAAGAGGTTCCTCTGGAATGGACTGAGACATCTGGGGGACTCTTGGAATGGTGGCACGACCCTGGAGTTCCTCTCGCCGTTCCTGTTGAGAGGGCCTCCTCTTGAGATGCGACGGGAATGCCGGGAACTCTTTCCCGACGAAGCAGGGAAAGGATCCCTCATCTCGAGCTACGAGGCGGAAACGGGGCTCCTCTAGATGTGGGCGGGACCCTCGTGATTCCTCTCGAGTGGAGACGGCTAAGTCGGGGAACTTCTTGATTTGCACCAAGGGTGTGAAGGACCCTTTCGAAGTTCCAGAGGGGAGGTGTGATCAGCCTCGAGACGCCTCAGTGGAAATGGGCCTCATCTAGCCTGGAGGGGAGAACCTCCTGGATTTTCTCGACTTGCGGCAGGTCTTCTCGAGTTACGACGGAGACCTCAGGGACCCGCTCTGGTGGCCTCAGGAAAGGCCAGTCCCCATGCGAGTTGCTAGGGGACCTCTCGGGATTCCTCTCCAGTCCATGCCGGGGCCTCAGTCCTTGTGTGGAGTCGGGGACGGAACCTGAGGATTCCTCTCCAGTGTTGCCATGGATCTTGGGGTGCTTCGGAGTCTCCCCAGGGGAGTCAGGCCTCGTCTCGAGTGGGGGCATGCACGTGCGCTTTCCTCCCGAGCTGCAGCAGTAGTGTCACGCTTCCTGTCACGTGGATCAAGGGATCTGTGGCTTTCCCTCGAGGCTGTCCCTCGAGGCTTTCCCACGAGGCTTTCCCACAGGGCTGTGCCACGTGCCACCTTGGTGTGAGTCGATCCTCGGCGTGAAAGACGAGCCGGTGAAGGGAAAAGAGGTTCCTCTGGAATGGACTGAGACATCTGGGGGACTCTTGGAATGGTGGCACGACCCTGGAGTTCCTCTCGCCGTTCCTGTTGAGAGGGCCTCCTCTTGAGATGCGACGGGAACGCCGGGAACTCTTTCCCGACGAAGCAGGGAAAGGATCCCTCATCTCGAGCTACGAGGCGGAAACGGGGCTCCTCTGGATGTGGGCGGGACCCTCGTGATTCCTCTCGAGTGGAGACGGCTAGGTCGGGGAACTTCTTGATTTGCACCAAGGGTGTGAAGGATCCTTTCGAAGTTCCAGAGGTGAGGTGTGATCAGCCACGAGACGCCTCAGCGGAAATGGGCCTCATCTCGCCTGGAGGGGAGAACCTCCTGGATTTTCTCGAGTTGCGGCAGGTCTTCTCGAGTTACGACGGGGACTTCAGGGACCCGCTCTGGTGGCCTCAGGAAAGGCCAGTCCCCATGCGAGTTGCTAGGGGACCTCTCGGGATTCCTCTCCCGTCCATGCCGGGGACTCAGTCCTTGTGTGGAGTCGGGGCCGGAACCTGAGGATTCCTCTCCAGTGTTGCCATGGATCTTGGGGTGCTTCTGAGTCTCCCCAGGGGAGTCAGGCCTCGTCTCGAGTGGGGGCATGCACGTGCGCTTTCCTCCCGAGCTGCAGCAGTAGTGTCACGCTTCCTGTCACGTGGATCAAGGGATTTGTGGCTTTCCCTCGAGGCTGTCCCTCGAGGCTTTCCCACGAGGCTTTCCCTCAGGGCTGAGCCACGTGCCACCTTGGTGTGAGTCGATCCTCGGCGTGAAAGACGAGCCGGTGAAGGGAAAAGAGGTTCCTCTGGAATGGACTGAGACATCTGGAGGACTCTTGGAATGGTGGCACGACCCTGGAGTTCCTCTCGCCGTTCCTGTTGAGAGGGCCTCCTCTTGAGATGCGACGGGAACGCCGGGAACTCTTTCCTGACGAAGCAGGGAAAGGATCCCTCATCTCGAGCTACGAGGCGGAAACGGGGCTCCTCTGGATGTGGGCGGGACCCTCGTGAATCCTCTCGAGTGGAGACGGGTATGTCGGGGAACTTCTTAATTTGCACCAAGGGTGTGAAGAACCCTTTCGAAGTTCCAGAGGTGAGGTGTGATCAGCCTCGAGACGCCTCAGCGGAAATGGGCCTCATCTCGCCTGGAGGGGAGAACCTCCAGGATTTTCTCGAGTTGCGGCAGGTCTTCTCGAGTTACGACGGGGACCTCAGGGACCCGCTCTGGTGGCCTCAGGAAAGGCCAGTCCCCATGGGAGTTGCTAGGGGACCTCTCGGGATTCCTCTCCCGTCCATGCCGGGGCCTCAGTCCTTGTGTGGAGTCGGGGCCGGAACCTGAGGATTCCTCTCCAGTGTTGCCATGGATCTTGGGGTGCTTCTGAGTCTCCCCAGGGGAGTCAGGCCTCGTCTCGAGTGGTGGCATGCACGTGCGCTTTCCTCCCGAGCTGCAGCAGTAGTGTCACGCTTCCTGTCACGTGGATCAAGGGATCTGTGGCTTTCCCTCGAGGCTGTCCCTCGAGGCTTTCCCACGAGGCTTTCCCACAGGGCTGTGCCACGTGCCACCTTGGTGTGAGTCGATCCTCGGCGTGAAAGACGAGCCGGTGAAGGGAAAAGAGGTTCCTCTGGAATGGACTGAGACATCTGGGGGACTCTTGGAATGGTGGCACGACCCTGGAGTTCCTCTCGCCGTTCCTGTTGAGAGGGCCTCCTCTTGAGATGCGACGGGAATGACGGGAACTCTTTCCCGACGAAGCAGGGAAAGGATCCCTCATCTCGAGCTACGAGGCGGAAACGGGGCTCCTCTGGATGTGGGCGGGACCCTCGTGATTCCTCTCGAGTGGAGACGGGTATGTCGGGGAACTTCTTGATTTGCACCAAGGGTGTGAAGGACCCTTTCGAAGTTCCAGAGGTGAGGTGTGATCAGCCTCGAGACGCCTCAGCGGAAATGGGCCTCATCTCGCCTGGAGGGGAGAACCTCCTGGATTTTCTCGAGTTGCGGCAGGTCTTCTCGAGTTACGACGGGGACCTCAGGGACCCGCTCTGGTGGCCTCAGGAAAGGCCAGTCCCCATGGGAGTTGCTAGGGGACCTCTCGGGATTCCTCTCCCGTCCATGCCGGGGCCTCAGTCCTTGTGTGGAGTCGGGGCCGGAACCTGAGGATTCCTCTCCAGTGTTGCCATGGATCTTGGGGTGCTTCTGAGTCTCCCCAGGGGAGTCAGGCCTCGTCTCGAGTGGTGGCATGCACGTGCGCTTTCCTCCCGAGCTGCAGCAGTAGTGTCACGCTTCCTGTCACGTGGATCAAGGGATCTGTGGCTTTCCCTCGAGGCTGTCCCTCGAGGCTTTCCCACGAGGCTTTCCCACAGGGCTGTGCCACGTGCCACCTTGGTGTGAGTCGATCCTCGGCGTGAAAGACGAGCCGGTGAAGGGAAAAGAGGTTCCTCTGGAATGGACTGAGACATCTGGGGGACTCTTGGAATGGTGGCACGACCCTGGAGTTCCTCTCGCCGTTCCTGTTGAGAGGGCCTCCTCTTGAGATGCGACGGGAATGACGGGAACTCTTTCCCGACGAAGCAGGGAAAGGATCCCTCATCTCGAGCTACGAGGCGGAAACGGGGCTCCTCTGGATGTGGGCGGGACCCTCGTGATTCCTCTCGAGTGGAGACGGGTATGTCGGGGAACTTCTTGATTTGCACCAAGGGTGTGAAGGACCCTTTCGAAGTTCCAGAGGTGAGGTGTGATCAGCCTCGAGACGCCTCAGCGGAAATGGGCCTCATCTCGCCTGGAGGGGAGAACCTCCTGGATTTTCTCGAGTTGCGGCAGGTCTTCTCGAGTTACGACGGGGACCTCAGGGACCCGCTCTGGTGGCCTCAGGAAAGGCCAGTCCCCATGCGAGTTGCTAGGGGACCTCTCGAGATTCCTCTCCCGTCCATGCCGGGGCCTCAGTCCTTGTGTGGATTCGGGGACGGAACCTGAGTATTCCTCTCCAGTGTTGCCATGGATCTTGGGGTGCTTCTGAGTCTCCCCAGGGGAGTCAGGCCTCGTCTCGAGTGGGGGCATGCACGTGCGCTTTCCTCCCGAGCTGCAGCAGTATTGTCACGCTTCCTGTCACGTGGATCAAGGGATCTGTGGCTTTCCCTCGAGGCTGTCCCTCGAGGCTTTCCCACGAGGCTTTCCCACAGGGCTGTGCCACGTGCCACCTTGGTGTGAGTCGATCCTCGGCGTGAAAGACGAGCCGGTGAAGGGAAAAGAGGTTCGTCTGGAATGGACTGAGACATCTGGGGGACTCTTGGAATGGTGGCACGACCCTGGAGTTCCTCTCGCCGTTCCTGTTGAGAGGGCCTCCTCTTGAGATGCGACGGGAACGCCGGGAACTCTTTCCCGACGAAGCAGGGAAAGGATCCCTCATCTCGAGCTACGAGGCGGAAACGGGGCTCCTCTGGATGTGGGCGGGACCCTCGTGATTCCTCTCGAGTGGAGACGGCTAGGTCGGGGAACTTCTTGATTTGCACCAAGGGTGTGAAGGACCCTTTCGAAGTTCCAGAGGTGAGGTGTGATCAGCCTCGAGACGCCTCAGCGGAAATGGGCATCATCTCGCCTGGAGGGGAGAACCTCCTGGATTTTCTCGAGTTGCGGCAGGTCTTCTCGAGTTACGACGGGGACCTCAGGGACCCGCTCTGGTGGCCTCAGGAAAGGCCAGTCCCCATGCGAGTTGCTAGGGGACCTCTCGGGATTCCTCTCCCGTCCATGCCGGGGCCTCAGTCCTTGTGTGGAGTCGGGGACGGAAACTGAGGATTCCTCTCCAGTGTTGCCATGGATCTTGGGGGGCTTCTGAGTCTCCCCAGGGGAGTCAGGCCTCGTCTCGAGTGGGGGCATGCACGTGCGCTTTCCTCCCGAGCTGCAGCAGTAGTGTCACGCTTCCTGTCACGTGGATCAAGGGATCTGTGGCCTTCCCTCGAGGCTGTCCCTCGAGGCTTTCCCACGAGGCTTTCCCACAGGGCTGTGCCACGTGCCACCTTGGTGTGAGTCGATCCTCGGCGTGAAAGACGAGCCGGTGAAGGGAAAAGAGGTTCCTCTGGAATGGACTGAGACATCTGGGGGACTCTTGGAATGGTGGCACGACCCTGGAGTTCCTCTCGCCGTTCCTGTTGAGAGGGCCTCCTCTTGAGATGCGACGGGAACGCCGGGAACTCTTTCCCGACGAAGCAGGGAAAGGATCCCTCATCTCGTGCTACGAGGCGGAAACGGGGCTCCTCTGGATGTGGGCGGGACCCTCGTGATTCCTCTCGAGTGGAGACGGCTAGGTCGGGGAACTTCTTGATTTGCACCAAGGGTGTGAAGGATCCTTTCGAAGTTCCAGAGGTGAGGTGTGATCAGCCACGAGACGCCTCAGCGGAAATGGGCCTCATCTCGCCTGGAGGGGAGAACCTCCTGGATTTTCTCGAGTTGCGGCAGGTCTTCTCGAGTTACGACGGGGACTTCAGGGACCCGCTCTGGTGGCCTCAGGAAAGGCCAGTCCCCATGCGAGTTGCTAGGTGACCTCTCGGGATTCCTCTCCCGTCCATGCCGGGGCCTCAGTCCTTGTGTGGAGTCGGGGCCGGAACCTGAGGATTCCTCTCCAGTGTTGCCATGGATCTTGGGGTGCTTCTGAGTCTCCCCAGGGGAGTCAGGCCTCGTCTCGAGTGGGGGCATGCACGTGCGCTTTCCTCCCGAGCTGCAGCAGTAGTGTCACGCTTCCTGTCACGTGGATCAAGGGATCTGTGGCTTTCCCTCGAGGCTGTCCCTCGAGGCTTTCCCACGAGGCTTTCCCACAGGGCTGTGCCACGTGCCACCTTGGTGTGAGTCGATCCTCGGCGTGAAAGACGAGCCGGTGAAGGGAAAAGAGGTTCCTCTGGAATGGACTGAGACATCTGGGGGACTCTTGGAATGGTGGCACGACCCTGGAGTTCCTCTCGCCGTTCCTGTTGAGAGGGCCTCCTCTTGAGATGCGACGGGAACGCCGGGAACTCTTTCCCGACGAAGCAGGGAAAGGATCCCTCATCTCGAGCTACGAGGCGGAAACGGGGCTCCTCTGGATGTGGGCGGGACCCTCGTGATTCCTCTCGAGTGGAGACGGCTAGGTCGGGGAACTTCTTGATTTGCACCAAGGGTGTGAAGGATCCTTTCGAAGTTCCAGAGGTGAGGTGTGATCAGCCACGAGACGCCTCAGCGGAAATGGGCCTCATCTCGCCTGGAGGGGAGAACCTCCTGGATTTTCTCGAGTTGCGGCAGGTCTTCTCGAGTTACGACGGGGACTTCAGGGACCCGCTCTGGTGGCCTCAGGAAAGGCCAGTCCCCATGCGAGTTGCTAGGTGACCTCTCGGGATTCCTCTCCCGTCCATGCCGGGGCCTCAGTCCTTGTGTGGAGTCGGGGCCGGAACCTGAGGATTCCTCTCCAGTGTTGCCATGGATCTTGGGGTGCTTCTGAGTCTCCCCAGGGGAGTCAGGCCTCGTCTCGAGTGGGGGCATGCACGTGCGCTTTCCTCCCGAGCTGCAGCAGTATTGTCACGCTTCCTGTCACGTGGATCAAGGGATCTGTGGCTTTCCCTCGAGGCTGTCCCTCGAGGCTTTCCCACGAGGCTTTCCCACAGGGCTGTGCCACGTGCCACCTTGGTGTGAGTCGATCCTCGGCGTGAAAGACGAGCCGGTGAAGGGAAAAGAGGTTCGTCTGGAATGGACTGAGACATCTGGGGGACTCTTGGAATGGTGGCACGACCCTGGAGTTCCTCTCGCCGTTCCTGTTGAGAGGGCCTCCTCTTGAGATGCGACGGGAACGCCGGGAACTCTTTCCCGACGAAGCAGGGAAAGGATCCCTCATCTCGAGCTACGAGGCGGAAACGGGGCTCCTCTGGATGTGGGCGGGACCCTCGTGATTCCTCTCGAGTGGAGACGGGTATGTCGGGGAACTTCTTGATTTGCACCAAGGGTGTGAAGGACCCTTTCGAAGTTCCAGAGGTGAGGTGTGATCAGCCTCGAGACGCCTCAGCGGAAATGGGCATCATCTCGCCTGGAGGGGAGAACCTCCTGGATTTTCTCGAGTTGCGGCAGGTCTTCTCGAGTTACGACGGGGACCTCAGGGACCCGCTCTGGTGGCCTCAGGAAAGGCCAGTCCCCATGCGAGTTGCTAGGGGACCTCTCGGGATTCCTCTCCCGTCCATGCCGGGGCCTCAGTCCTTGTGTGGAGTCGGGGACGGAAACTGAGGATTCCTCTCCAGTGTTGCCATGGATCTTGGGGTGCTTCTGAGTCTCCCCAGGGGAGTCAGGCCTCGTCTCGAGTGGGGGCATGCACGTGCGCTTTCCTCCCGAGCTGCAGCAGTAGTGTCACGCTTCCTGTCACGTGGATCAAGGGATCTGTGGCCTTCCCTCGAGGCTGTCCCTCGAGGCTTTCCCACGAGGCTTTCCCACAGGGCTGTGCCACGTGCCACCTTGGTGTGAGTCGATCCTCGGCGTGAAAGACGAGCCGGTGAAGGGAAAAGAGGTTCCTCTGGAATGGTCTGAGACATCTGGGGGACTCTTGGAATGGTGGCACGACCCTGGAGTTCCTCTCGCCGTTCCTGTTGAGAGGGCCTCCTCTTGAGATGCGACGGGAACGCCGGGAACTCTTTCCCGACGAAGCAGGGAAAGGATCCCTCATCTCGAGCTACGAGGCGGAAACGGGGCTCCTCTGGATGTGGGCGGGACCCTCGAGATTCCTCTCGAGTGGAGACGGCTAGGTCGGGGAACTTCTTGATTTGCACCAAGGGTGTGAAGGACCCTTTCGAAGTTCCAGAGGGGAGGTGTGATCAGCCTCGAGACGCCTCAGCGGAAATGGGCCTCATCTCGCCTGGAGGGGAGAACCTCCTGGATTTTCTCGAGTTGCGGCAGGTCTTCTCGAGTTACGACGGGGACCTCAGGGACCCGCTCTGGTGGCCTCAGGAAAGGCCAGTCCCCATGCGAGTTGCTAGGGGACCTCTCGGGATTCCTCTCCCGTCCATGCCGGGGCCTCAGTCCTTGTGTGGAGTCGGGGACGGAACCTGAGGATTCCTCTCCAGTGTTGCCATGGATCTTGGGGTGCTTCTGAGTCTCCCCAGGGGAGTCAGGCCTCGTCTCGAGTGGGGGCATGCACGTGCGCTTTCCTCCCGAGCTGCAGCAGTAGTGTCACGCTTCCTGTCACGTGGATCAAGGGATCTGTGGCTTTCCCTCGAGGCTGTCCCTCGAGGCTCTCCCACGAGGCTTTCCCACAGGGCTGTGCCACGTGCCACCTTGGTGTGAGTCGATCCTCGGCGTGAAAGACGAGCCGGTGAAGGGAAAAGAGGTTCCTCTGGAATGGACTGAGACATCTGGGGGACTCTTGGAATGGTGGCACGACCCTGGAGTTCCTCTCGCCGTTCCTGTTGAGAGGGCCTCCTCTTGAGATGCGACGGGAATGCCGGGAACTCTTTCCCGACGAAGCAGGGAAAGGATCCCTCATCTCGAGCTACGAGGCGGAAACGGGGCTCCTCTGGATGTGGGCGGGACCCTCGTGAATCCTCTCGAGTGGAGACGGGTATGTCGGGGAACTTCTTGATTTGCACCAAGGGTGTGAAGGACCCTTTCGAAGTTCCAGAGGTGAGGTGTGATCAGCCTCGAGACGCCTCAGCGGAAATGGGCCTCATCTCGGCTGGAGGGGAGAACCTCCTGGATTTTCTCGAGTTGCGGCAGGTCTTCTCGAGTTACGACGGGGACCTCAGGGACCCGCTCTGGTGGCCTCAGGAAAGGCCAGTCCCCATGGGAGTTGCTAGGGGACCTCTCAGGATTCCTCTCCCGTCCATGCCGGGGCCTCAGTCCTTGTGTGGAGTCGGGGCCGGAACCTGAGGATTCCTCTCCAGTGTTGCCATGGATCTTGGGGTGCTTCTGAGTCTCCCCAGGGGAGTCAGGCCTCGTCTCGAGTGGGGGCATGCACGTGCGCTTTCCTCCCGAGCTGCAGCAGTAGTGTCACGCTTCCTGTCACGTGGATCAAGGGATCTGTGGCTTTCCCTCGAGGCTGTCCCTCGAGGCTTTCCCACGAGGCTTTCCCACAGGGCTGTGCCACGTGCCACCTTGGTGTGAGTCGATCCTCGGCGTGAAAGACGAGCCGGTGAAGGGAAAAGAGGTTCCTCTGGAATGGACTGAGACATCTGGGGGACTCTTGGAATGGTGGCACGACCCTGGAGTTCCTCTCGCCGTTCCTGTTGAGAGGGCCTCCTCTTGAGATGCGACGGGAATGACGGGAACTCTTTCCCGACGAAGCAGGGAAAGGATCCCTCATCTCGAGCTACGAGGCGGAAACGGGGCTCCTCTGGATGTGGGCGGGACCCTCGTGATTCCTCTCGACTGGAGACGGGTATGTCGGGGAACTTCTTGATTTGCACCAAGGGTGTGAAGGACCCTTTCGAAGTTCCAGAGGTGAGGTGTGATCAGCCTCGAGACGCCTCAGCGGAAATGGGCCTCATCTCGCCTGGAGGGGAGAACCTCCTGGATTTTCTCGAGTTGCGGCAGGTCTTCTCGAGTTACGACGGGGACCTCAGGGACCCGCTCTGGTGGCCTCAGGAAAGTCCAGTCCCCATGCGAGTTGCTAGGGGACCTCTCGGGATTCCTCTCCCGTCCATGCCGGGGCCTCAGTCCTTGTGTGGAGTCGGGGACGGAACCTGAGTATTCCTCTCCAGTGTTGCCATGGATCTTGGGGTGCTTCTGAGTCTCCCCAGGGGAGTCAGGCCTCGTCTCGAGTGGGGGCATGCACGTGCGCTTTCCTCCCGAGCTGCAGCAGTATTGTCACGCTTCCTGTCACGTGGATCAAGGGATCTGTGGCTTTCCCTCGAGGCTGTCCCTCGAGGCTTTCCCACGAGGCTTTCCCACAGGGCTGTGCCACGTGCCACCTTGGTGTGAGTCGATCCTCGGCGTGAAAGACGATCCGGTGAAGGGAAAAGAGGTTCCTCAGGAATGGACTGAGACATCTGGGGAACTCTTGGAATGGTGGCACGACCCTGGAGTTCCTCTCGCCGTTCCTGTTGAGAGGGCCTCCTCTTGAGATGCGACGGGAACGCCGGGAACTCTTTCCCGACGAAGCAGGGAAAGGATCCCTCATCTCGAGCTACGAGGCGGAAACGGGGCTCCTCTGGATGTGGGCGGGACCCTCGTGATTCCTCTCGAGTGGAGACGGGTATGTCGGGGAACTTCTTGATTTGCACCAAGGGTGTGAAGGACCCTTTCGAAGTTCCAGAGGTGAGGTGTGATCAGCCTCGAGACGCCTCAGCGGAAATGGGCCTCATCTCGCCTGGAGGGGAGAACCTCCTGGATTTTCTCGAGTTGCGGCAGGTCTTCTCGAGTTACGACGGGGACCTCAGGGACCCGCTCTGGTGGCCTCAGGAAAGGCCAGTCCCCATGCGAGTTGCTAGGGGACCTCTCGGGATTCCTCTCCCGTCCATGCCAGGGACTCAGTCCTTGTGTGGAGTCGGGGCCGGAACCTGAGGATTCCTCTCCAGTGTTGCCATGGATCTTGGGGTGCTTCTGAGTCTCCCCAGGGGAGTCAGGCCTCGTCTCGAGTGGGGGCATGCACGTGCGCTTTCCTCCCGAGCTGCAGCAGTAGTGTCACGCTTCCTGTCACGTGGATCAAGGGATCTGTGGCTTTCCCTCGAGGCTGTCCCTCGAGGCTTTCCCACGAGGCTTTCCCACAGGGCTGTGCCACGTGCCACCTTGGTGTGAGTCGATCCTCGGCGTGAAAGACGAGCCGGTGAAGGGAAAAGAGGTTCCTCTGGAATGGACTGAGACATCTGGGGGACTCTTGGAATGGTGGCACGACCCTGGAGTTCCTCTCGCCGTTCCTGTTGAGAGGGCCTCCACTTGAGATGCGACGGGAACGCCGGGAACTCTTTCCCGACGAAGCAGGGAAAGGATCCCTCATCTCGAGCTACGAGGCGGAAACGGGGCTCCTCTGGATGTGGGCGGGACCCTCGTGATTCCTCTCGAGTGGAGACGGGTAGGTCGGGGAACTTCTTGATTTGCACCAAGGGTGTGAAGGACCCTTTCGAAGTTCCAGAGGGGAGGTGTGATCAACCTCGAGACGCCTCAGCGGAAATGGGCCTCATCTCGCCTGGAGGGGAGAACCTCCTGGATTTTCTCGAGTTGCGGCAGGTCTTCTCGAGTTACGACGGGGACCTCAGGGACCCGCTCTGGTGGCCGCAGGAAAGGCCAGTCCCCATGGGAGTTGCTAGGGGACCTCTCGGGATTCCTCTCCCGTCCATGCCGGAGCCTCAGTCCTTGTGTGGAGTCGGGGCCGGAACCTGAGGATTCCTCTCCAGTGTTGCCATGGATCTTGGGGTGCTTCTGAGTCTCCCCAGGGGAGTCAGGCCTCGTCTCGAGTGGGGGCATGCACGTGCGCTTTCCTCCCGAGCTGCAGCAGTAGTGTCACGCATCCTGTCACGTGGATCAAGGGATCTGTGGCTTTCCCTCGAGGCTGTCCCTCGAGGCTTTCCCACGAGGCTTTCCCACAGGGCTGTGCCACGTGCCACCTTGGTGTGAGTCGATCCTCGGCGTGAAAGACGAGCCGGTGAAGGGAAAAGAGGTTCCTCTGGAATGGACTGAGACATCTGGGGGACTCTTGGAATGGTGGCACGACCCTGGAGTTCCTCTCGCCGTTCCTGTTGAGAGGGCCTCCTCTTGAGATGCGACGGGAATGACGGGAACTCTTTCCCGACGAAGCAGGGAAAGGATCCCTCATCTCGAGCTACGAGGCGGAAACGGGGCTCCTCTGGATGTGGGCGGGACCCTCGTGATTCCTCTCGACTGGAGACGGGTATGTCGGGGAACTTCTTGATTTGCACCAAGGGTGTGAAGGACCCTTTCGAAGTTCCAGAGGTGAGGTGTGATCAGCCTCGAGACGCCTCAGCGGAAATGGGCCTCATCTCGCCTGGAGGGGAGAACCTCCTGGATTTTCTCGAGTTGCAGCAGGTCTTCTCGAGTTACGACGGGGACCTCAGGGACACGCTCTGGTGGCCTCAGGAAAGTCCAGTCCCCATGCGAGTTGCTAGGGGACCTCTCGGGATTTCTCTCCCGTCCATGCCGGGGCCTCAGTCCTTGTGTGGAGTCGGGGACGGAACCTGAGTATTCCTCTCCAGTGTTGCCATGGATCTTGGGGTGCTTCTGAGTCTCCCCAGGGGAGTCAGGCCTCGTCTCGAGTGGGGGCATGCACGTGCGCTTTCCTCCCGAGCTGCAGCAGTATTGTCACGCTTCCTGTCACGTGGATCAAGGGATCTGTGGCTTTCCCTCGAGGCTGTCCCTCGAGGCTTTCCCACGAGGCTTTCCCACAGGGCTGTGCCACGTGCCACCTTGGTGTGAGTCGATCCTCGGCGTGAAAGACGAGCCGGTGAAGGGAAAAGAGGTTCCTCTGGAATGGACTGAGACATCTGGGGAACTCTTGGAATGGTGGCACGACCCTGGAGTTCCTCTCGCCGTTCCTGTTGAGAGGGCCTCCTCTTGAGATGCGACGGGAACGCCGGGAACTCTTTCCCGACGAAGCAGGGAAAGGATCCCTCATCTCGAGCTACGAGGCGGAAACGGGGCTCCTCTGGATGTGGGCGGGACCCTCGTGATTCCTCTCGAGTGGAGACGGGTATGTCGGGGAACTTCTTGATTTGCACCAAGGGTGTGAAGGACCCTTTCGAAGTTCCAGAGGTGAGGTGTGATCAGCCTCGAGACGCCTCAGCGGAAATGGGCCTCATCTCGCCTGGAGGGGAGAACCTCCTGGATTTTCTCGAGTTGCGGCAGGTCTTCTCGAGTTACGACGGGGACCTCAGGGACCCGCTCTGGTGGCCTCAGGAAAGGCCAGTCCCCATGCGAGTTGCTAGGGGACCTCTCGGGATTCCTCTCCCGTCCATGCCGGGGACTCAGTCCTTGTGTGGAGTCGGGGCCGGAACCTGAGGATTCCTCTCCAGTGTTGCCATGGATCTTGGGGTGCTTCTGAGTCTCCCCAGGGGAGTCAGGCCTCGTCTCGAGTGGGGGCATGCACGTGCGCTTTCCTCCCGAGCTGCAGCAGTAGTGTCACGCTTCCTGTCACGTGGATCAAGGGATCTGTGGCTTTCCCTCGAGGCTGTCCCTCGAGGCTTTCCCACGAGGCTTTCCCACAGGGCTGTGCCACGTGCCACCTTGGTGTGAGTCGATCCTCGGCGTGAAAGACGAGCCGGTGAAGGGAAAAGAGGTTCCTCTGGAATGGACTGAGACATCTGGGGGCCTCTTGGAATGGTGGCACGACCCTGGAGTTCCTCTCGCCGTTCCTGTTGAGAGGGCCTCCACTTGAGATGCGACGGGAACGCCGGGAACTCTTTCCCGACGAAGCAGGGAAAGGATCCCTCATCTCGAGCTACGAGGCGGAAACGGGGCTCCTCTGGATGTGGGCGGGACCCTCGTGATTCCTCTCGAGTGGAGAAGGCTAGGTCGGGGAACTTCTTGATTTGCACCAAGGGTGTGAAGGACCCTTTCGAAGTTCCAGAGGGGAGGTGTGATCAACCTCGAGACGCCTCAGCGGAAATGGGCCTCATCTCGCCTGGAGGGGAGAACCTCCTGGATTTTCTCGAGTTGCGGCAGGTCTTCTCGAGTTACGACGGGGACCTCAGGGACCCGCTCTGGTGGCCGCAGGAAAGGCCAGTCCCCATGGGAGTTGCTAGGGGACCTCTCGGGATTCCTCTCCCGTCCATGCCGGGGCCTCAGTCCTTGTGTGGATTCGGGGCCGGAACCTGAGGATTCCTCTCCAGTGTTGCCATGGATCTTGGGGTGCTTCTGAGTCTCCCCAGGGGAGTCAGGCCTCGTCTCGAGTGGGGGCATGCACGTGCGCTTTCCTCCCGAGCTGCAGCAGTAGTGTCACGCTTCCTGTCACGTGGATCAAGGGATCTGTGGCTTTCCCTCGAGGCTGTCCCTCGAGGCTTTCCCACGAGGCTTTCCCACAGGGCTGTGCCACGTGCCACCTTGGTGTGAGTCGATCCTCGGCGTGAAAGACGAGCCGGTGAAGGGAAAAGAGGTTCCTCTGGAATGGACTGAGACATCTGGGGGACTCTTGGAATGGTGGCACGACCCTGGAGTTCCTCTCGCCGTTCCTGTTGAGAGGGCCTCCTCTTGAGATGCGACGGGAATGCCGGGAACTCTTTCCCGACGAAGCAGGGAAAGGATCCCTCATCTCGAGCTACGAGGCGGAAACGGGGCTCCTCTGGATGTGGGCGGGACCCTCGTGATTCCTCTCGAGTGGAGACGGCTAGGTCGGGGAACTTCTTGATTTGCACCAAGGGTGTGAAGGATCCTTTCGAAGTTCCAGAGGTGAGGTGTGATCAGCCTCGAGACGCCTCAGCGGAAATGGGCCTCATCTCGCCTGGAGGGGAGAACCTCCTGGATTTTCTCGAGTTGCGGCAGGTCTTCTCGAGTTGCGACGGGGACCACAGGGACCCGCTCTGTTGGCCTCAGGAAAGGCCAGTCCCCATGCGAGGTGCTAGGGGACCTCTCGGGATTCCTCTCCCGTCCATGCCGGGGCCTCAGTCCTTGTGTGGAGTCGGGGCCGGAACCTGAGGATTCCTCTCCAGTGTTGCCATGGATCTTGGGGTGCTTCTGAGTCTCCCCAGGGGAGTCAGGCCTCGTCTCGAGTGGGGGCATGCACGTGCGCTTTCCTCCCGAGCTGCAGCAGTAGTGTCACGCTTCCTGTCACGTGGATCAAGGGATCTGTGGCTTTCCCTTGAGGCTGTCCCTCGAGGCTTTCCCACGAGGCTTTCCCACAGGGCTGAGCCACGTGCCACCTTGGTGTGAGTCGATCCTCGGCGTGAAAGACGAGCCGGTGAAGGGAAAAGAGGTTCCCCTGGAATGGACTGAGACATCTGGGGGACTCTTGGAATGGTGGCACGACCCTGGAGTTCCTCTCGCCGTTCCTGTTGAGAGGGCCTCCTCTTGAGATGCGACGGGAACGCCGGGAACTCTTTCCCGACGAAGCAGGGAAAGGATCCCTCATCTCGAGCTACGAGGCAGAAACGGGGCTCCTCTGGATGTGGGCGGGACCCTCGAGATTCCTCTCGAGTGGAGACGGCTAGGTCGGGGAACTTCTTGATTTGCACCAAGGGTGTGAAGGACCCTTTCGAAGTTCTAGAGGGGAGGTGTGATCAGCCTCGAGACGCCTCAGCGGAAATGGGCCTCATCTCGCCTGGAGGGGAGAACCTCCTGGATTTTCTCGAGTTGCGGCAGGTCTTCTCGAGTTACGACGGGGACCTCAGGGACCCGCTCTGGTGGCCTCAGGAAAGGCCAGTCCCCATGCGAGTTGCTAGGGGACCTCTCGGGATTCCTCTCCCGTCCATGCCGGGGCCTCAGTCCTTGTGTGGAGTCGGGGACGGAACCTGAGGATTCCTCTCCAGTGTTGCCATGGATCTTGGGGTGCTTCTGAGTCTCCCCAGGGGAGTCAGGCCTCGTCTCGAGTGGGGGCATGCACGTGCGCTTTCCTCCCGAGCTGCAGCAGTAGTGTCACGCTTCCTGTCACGTGGATCAAGGGATCTGTGGCTTTCCCTCGAGGCTGTCCCTCGAGGCTTTCCCACGAGGCTTTCCCACAGGGCTGTGCCACGTGCCACCTTGGTGTGAGTCGATCCTCGGCGTGAAAGACGAGCCGGTGAAGGGAAAAGAGGTTCCTCTGGAATGGACTGAGACATCTGGGGGACTCTTGGAATGGTGGCACGACCCTGGAGTTCCTCTCGCCGTTCCTGTTGAGAGGGCCTCCACTTGAGATGCGACGGGAACGCCGGGAACTCTTTCCCGACGAAGCAGGGAAAGGATCCCTCATCTCGAGCTACGAGGCGGAAACGGGGCTCCTCTGGATGTGGGCGGGACCCTCGAGATTCCTCTCGAGTGGAGAAGGCTAGGTCGGGGAACTTCTTGATTTGCACCAAGGGTGTGAAGGACCCTTTCGAAGTTCCAGAGGGGAGGTGTGATCAACCTCGAGACGCCTCAGCGGAAATGGGCCTCATCTCGCCTGGAGGGGAGAACCTCCTGGATTTTCTCGAGTTGCGGCAGGTCTTCTCGAGTTACGACGGGGACCTCAGGGACCCGCTCTGGTGGCCGCAGGAAAGGCCAGTCCCCATGGGAGTTGCTAGGGGACCTCTCGGGATTCCTCTCCCGTCCATGCCGGGGCCTCAGTCCTTGTGTGGAGTCGGGGCCGGAACCTGAGGATTCCTCTCCAGTGTTGCCATGGATCTTGGGGTGCTTCTGAGTCTCCCCAGGGGAGTCAGGCCTCGTCTCGAGTGGGGGCATGCACGTGCGCTTTCCTCCCGAGCTGCAGCAGTAGTGTCACGCTTCCTGTCACGTGGATCAAGGGATCTGTGGCTTTCCCTCGAGGCTGTCCCTCGAGGCTTTCCCACGAGGCTTTCCCACAGGGCTGTGCCACGTGCCACCTTGGTGTGAGTCGATCCTCGGCGTGAAAGACGAGCCGGTGAAGGGAAAAGAGGTTCCTCTGGAATGGACTGAGACATCTGGGGGACTCTTGGAATGGTGGCACGACCCTGGAGTTCCTCTCGCCGTTCCTGTTGAGAGGGCCTCCTCTTGAGATGCGACGGGAATGCCGGGAACTCTTTCCCGACGAAGCAGGGAAAGGATGCCTCATCTCGAGCTACGAGGCGGAAACGGGGCTCCTCTGGATGTGGGCGGGACCCTCGTGATTCCTCTCGAGTGGAGACGGCTAGGTCGGGGAACTTCTTGATTTGCACCAAGGGTGTGAAGGATCCTTTCGAAGTTTCAGAGGTGAGGTGTGATCAGCCTCGAGACGCCTCAGCGGAAATGGGCCTCATCTCGCCTGGAGGGGAGAACCTCCTGGATTTTCTCGAGTTGCGGCAGGTCTTCTCGAGTTGCGACGGGGACCACAGGGACCCGCTCTGTTGGCCTCAGGAAAGGCCAGTCCCCATGCGAGGTGCTAGAGGACCTCTCGGGATTCCTCTCCCGTCCATGCCGGGGCCTCAGTCCTTGTGGGGAGTCGGGGCCGGAACCTGAGGATTCCTCTCCAGTGTTGCCATGGATCTTGGGGTGCTTCTGAGTCTCCCCAGGGGAGTCAGGCCTCGTCTCGAGTGGGGGCATGCACGTGCGCTTTCCTCCCGAGCTGCAGCAGTAGTGTCACGCTTCCTGTCACGTGGATCAAGGGATCTGTGGCTTTCCCTTGAGGCTGTCCCTCGAGGCTTTCCCACGAGGCTTTCCCACAGGGCTGAGCCACGTGCCACCTTGGTGTGAGTCGATCCTCGGCGTGAAAGACGAGCCGGTGAAGGGAAAAGAGGTTCCCCTGGAATGGACTGAGACATCTGGGGGACTCTTGGAATGGTGGCACGACCCTGGAGTTCCTCTCGCCGTTCCTGTTGAGAGGGCCTCCTCTTGAGATGCGACGGGAACGCCAGGAACTCTTTCCCGACGAAGCAGGGAAAGGATCCTCATCTCGAGCTACGAGGCAGAAACGGGGCTCCTCTGGATGTGGGCGGGACCCTCGTGATTCCTCTCGAGTGGAGACGGGTTTGTTGGGGAACTTCTTGATTTGCACCAAGGGTGTGAAGGACCCTTTCGAAGGTCCAGAGGTTTGGTGTGATCAGCCTCGAGACGCCTCAGCGGAAATGGGCCTCATCTTGCCTGGAGGGGAGAACCTCCTGGATTTTCTCGAGTTGCGGAAGGTCTTCTCGAGTTACGACGGGGACCACAGGGACCCGCTCTGTTGGCCTCAGGAAAGGCCAGTCCCCATGCGAGTTGCTAGGGGACCTCTCGGGATTCCTCTCCCGTCCATGCCGGGGCCTCAGTCCTTGTGTGGAGTCGGGGCCGGAACCTGAGGATTCCTCTCCAGTGTTGCCATGGATCTTGGGGTGCTTCTGAGTCTCCCCAGGGGAGTCAGGCCTCGTCTCTTTTGGGGGCATGCACGTGCACTTTCCTCCCGAGCTGCAGCAGTAGTGTCACGCTTCCTGTCACGTGGATCAAGGGATCTGTGGCTTTCCCTCGAGGCTGTCCCTCGAGGCTTTCCCACGAGGCTTCCCACAGGGCTCTGCCACGTGCCACCTTGGTGTGAGTCGATCCTCGGCGTGAAAGACGAGCCGGTGAAGGGAAAAGAGGTTCCTCTGGAATGGACTGAGACATCTGGGGGACTCTTGGAATGGTGGCACGACCCTGGAGTTCCTCTCGCCGTTCCTGTTGAGAGGGCCTCCTCTTGAGATGCGACGGGAATGCCGGGAACTCTTTCCCGACGAAGCAGGGAAAGGATCCCTCATCTCGAGCTACGAGGCGGAAACGGGGCTCCTCTGGATGTGGGCGGGACCCTCGTGATTCCTCTCGAGTGGAGACGGCTAGGTCGGGGAACTTCTTGATTTGCACCAAGGGTGTAAAGGATCCTTTCGAAGTTCCAGAGGTGAGGTGTGATCAGCCTCGAGACGCCTCAGCGGAAATGGGCCTCATCTCGCCTGGAGGGGAGAACCTCCTGGATTTTCTCGAGTTGCGGCAGGTCTTCTCGAGTTGCGACGGGGACCACAGGGACCCGCTCTGTTGGCCTCAGGAAAGGCCAGTCCCCATGCGAGTTGCTAGGGGACCTCTCGGGATTCCTCTCCCGTCGATGCAGGGGCCTCAGTCCTTGTGTGGAGTCGGGGCCGGAAACTGAGGATTCCTCTCCAGTGTTGCCATGTTTCTTGGGGTGCTTCTGAGTCTCCCCAGGGGAGTCAGGCCTCGTCTCGAGTGGGGGCATGCACGTGCGCTTTCCTCCCGAGCTGCAGCAGTAGTGTCACGCTTCCTGTCACGTGGATCAAGGGATCTGTGGCTTTCCCTCGAGGCTGTCCCTCGAGGCTTTCCCACGAGGCTTTCCCACAGGGCTGTGCCACGTGCCACCTTGGTGTGAGTCGATCCTCGGCGTGAAAGACGAGCCGGTGAAGGGAAAAGAGGTTCCTCTGGAATGGACTGAGACATCTGGGGGACTCTTGGAATGGTGGCACGACCCTGGAGTTCCTCTCGCCATTCCTGTTGAGAGGGCCTCCTCTTGAGATGCGACGGGAACGCCGGGAACTCTTTCCCGAAGAAGCAGGGAAAGGATCCCTCATCTCGAGCTAAGAGGCGGAAACGGGGCTCCTCTGGATGTGGGCGGGACCCTCGTGATTCCTCTCGAGTGGAGACGGGTATGTCGGGGAACTTCTTGATTTGCACCAAGGGTGTGAAGGACCCTTTCGAAGGTCCAGAGGTTTGGTGTGATCAGCCTCGAGACGCCTCAGCGGAAATGGGCCTCATCTCGCCTGGAGGGGAGAACCTCCTGGATTTTCTCGAGTTGCGGCAGGTCTTCTCGAGTTACGACGGGGACCACAGGGACCCGCTCTGTTGGCCTCAGGAAAGGCCAGTCCCCATGCGAGTTGCTAGGGGACCTCTCGGGATTCCTCTCCCGTCCATGCCGCGGCCTCAGTCCTTGTGTGGAGTCGGGGCCGGAACCTGAGGATTCCTCTCCAGTGTTGCCATGGATCTTGGGGTGCTTCTGAGTCTCCCCAGGGGAGTCAGGCCTCGTCTCTTTTGGGGGCATGCACGTGCACTTTCCTCCCGAGCTGCAG
Source organism: Budorcas taxicolor (assembly GCF_023091745.1). Taxonomy (NCBI): domain Eukaryota; kingdom Metazoa; phylum Chordata; class Mammalia; order Artiodactyla; family Bovidae; genus Budorcas; species Budorcas taxicolor. The sequence goes on from NW_026291738.1 coordinate 1,847,168, forward strand.
CAGTAGTGTCACGCTTCCTGTCACGTGGATCAAGGGATCTGTGGCTTTCCCTCGAGGCTGTCCCTCGAGGCTTTCCCACGAGGCTTCCCACAGGGCTCTGCCACGTGCCACCTTGGTGTGAGTCGATCCTCGGCGTGAAAGACGAGCCGGTGAAGGGAAAAGAGGTTCCTCTGGAATGGACTGAGACATCTGGGGGACTCTTGGAATGGTGGCACGACCCTGGAGATCCTCTCGCCGTTCCTGTTGAGAGGGCCTCCTCTTGAGATGCGACGGGAATGCCGGGAACTCTTTCCCGACGAAGCAGGGAAAGGATCCCTCATCTCGAGCTACGAGGCGGAAACGGGGCTCCTCTGGATGTGGGCGGGACCCTCGTGATTCCTCTCGAGTGGAGACGGCTAGGTCGGGGAACTTCTTGATTTGCACCAAGGGTGTGAAGGATCCTTTCGAAGTTCCAGAGGTGAGGTGTGATCAGCCTCGAGACGCCTCAGCGGAAATGGGCCTCATCTCGCCTGGAGGGGAGAACCTCCTGGATTTTCTCGAGTTGCGGCAGGTCTTCTCGAGTTGCGACGGGGACCACAGGGACCCGCTCTGTTGGCCTCAGGAAAGGCCAGTCCCCATGCGAGTTGCTAGGGGACCTCTCGGGATTCCTCTCCCGTCGATGCAGGGGCCTCAGTCCTTGTGTGGAGTCGGGGCCGGAAACTGAGGATTCCTCTCCAGTGTTGCCATGGATCTTGGGGTGCTTCTGAGTCTCCCCAGGGGAGTCAGGCCTCGTCTCGAGTGGGGGCATGCACGTGCGCTTTCCTCCCGAGCTGCAGCAGTAGTGTCACGCTTCCTGTCACGTGGATCAAGGGATCTGTGGCTTTCCCTCGAGGCTGTCCCTCGAGGCTTTCCCACGAGGCTTTCCCACAGGGCTGAGCCACGTGCCACCTTGGTGTGAGTCGATCCTCGGCGTGAAAGACGAGCCGGTGAAGGGAAAAGAGGTTCCTCTGGAATGGACTGAGACATCTGGGGGACTCTTGGAATGGTGGCACGACCCTGGAGTTCCTCTCGCCGTTCCTGTTGAGAGGGCCTCCTCTTGAGATGCTTCGGGAACGCCGGGAACTCTTTCCCGACGAAGCAGGGAAAGGATCCCTCATCTCGAGCTACGAGGCGGAAACGGGGCTCCTCTGGATGTGGGCGGGACCCTCGTGATTCCTCTCGAGTGGAGACGGGTAAGTCGGGGAACTTCTTGATTTGCACCAAGGGTGTGAAGGACCCTTTCGAAGGTCCAGAGGTGAGGTGTGATCAGTCTCGAGACGCCTCAGCGGAAATGGGCCTCATCTCGCCTGGAGGGGAGAACCTCCTGGATTTTCTCGAGTTGCGGCAGGTCTTCTCGAGTTACGACGGGGACCACAGGGACCCGCTCTGTTGGCCTCAGGAAAGGCCAGTCCCCATGCGAGTTGCTAGGGGACCTCTCGGGATTCCTCTCCCGTCCATGCCGGGGCCTCAGTCCTTGTGTGGAGTCGGGGCCGGAACCTGAGGATTCCTCTCCAGTGTTGCCATGGATCTTGGGGTGCTTCTGAGTCTCCCCAGGGGAGTCAGGCCTCGTCTCGCGTGGGGGCATGCACGTGCGCTTTCCTCCCGAGCTGCAGCAGTAGTGTCACGCTTCCTGTCACGTGGATCAAGGGATCTGTGGCTTTCCCTTGAGGCTGTCCCTCGAGGCTTTCCCACGAGGCTTTCCCACAGGGCTGAGCCACGTGCCACCTTGGTGTGAGTCGATCCTCGGCGTGAAAGACGAGCCGGTGAAGGGAAAAGAGGTTCCCCTGGAATGGACTGAGACATCTGGGGGAATCTTGGAATGGTGGCACGACCCTGGAGTTCCTCTCGCCGTTCCTGTTGAGAGGGCCTCCTCTTGAGATGCGACGGGAACGCCGGGAACTCTTTCCCGACGAAGCAGGGAAAGGATCCCTCATCTCGAGCTACGAGGCAGAAACGGGGCTCCTCTGGATGTGGGCGGGACCCTCGTGATTCCTCTCGAGTGGAGACGGGTATGTCGGGGAACTTCTTGATTTGCACCAAGGGTGTGAAGGACCCTTTCGAAGGTCCAGAGGTGAGGTGTGATCAGCCTCGAGACGCCTCAGCGGAAATGGGCCTCATCTCGCCTGGAGGGGAGAACCTCTTGGATTTTCTCGAGTTGCGGCAGGTCTTCTCGAGTTACGACGGGGACCTCAGGGACCCGCTCTGGTGGCCTCAGGAAAGGCCAGTCCCCATGCGAGTTGCTAGGGGACCTCTCGGGATTCCTCTCCCGTCCATGCCGGGGCCTCAGTCCTTGTGTGGAGTCGGGGCCGGAACCTGAGGATTCCTCTCCAGTGTTGCCATGGATCTTGGGGTGCTTCTGAGTCTCCCCAGGGGAGTCAGGCCTCGTCTCGAGTGGGGGCATGCACGTGCGCTTTCCTCCCGAGCTGCAGCAGTAGTGTCACGCTTCCTGTCACGTGGATCAAGGGATCTGTGGCTTTCCCTCGAGGCTGTCCCTCGAGGCTTTCCCACGAGGCTTTCCCACAGGGCTGTGCCACGTGCCACCTTGGTGTGAGTCGATCCTCGGCGTGAAAGACGAGCCGGTGAAGGGAAAAGAGGTTCCTCTGGAATGGACTGAGACATCTGGGGGACTCTTGGAATGGTGGCACGACCCTGGAGTTCCTCTCGCCATTCCTGTTGAGAGGGCCTCCTCTTGAGATGCGACGGGAACGCCGGGAACTCTTTCCCGAAGAAGCAGGGAAAGGATCCCTCATCTCGAGCTAAGAGGCGGAAACGGGGCTCCTCTGGATGTGGGCGGGACCCTCGTGATTCCTCTCGAGTGGAGACGGGTATGTCGGGGAACTTCTTGATTTGCACCAAGGGTGTGAAGGACCCTTTCGAAGGTCCAGAGTTTTGGTGTGATCAGCCTCGAGACGCCTCAGCGGAAATGGGCCTCATCTCGCCTGGAGGGGAGAACCTCCTGGATTTTCTCGAGTTGCGGCAGGTCTTCTCGAGTTACGACGGGGACCACAGGGACCCGCTCTGTTGGCCTCAGGAAAGGCCAGTCCCCATGCGAGTTGCTAGGGGACCTCTCGGGATTCCTCTCCCGTCCATGCCGCGGCCTCAGTCCTTGTGTGGAGTCGGGGCCGGAACCTGAGGATTCCTCTCCAGTGTTGCCATGGATCTTGGGGTGCTTCTGAGTCTCCCCAGGGGAGTCAGGCCTCGTCTCTTTTGGGGGCATGCACGTGCACTTTCCTCCCGAGCTGCAGCAGTAGTGTCACGCTTCCTGTCACGTGGATCAAGGGATCTGTGGCTTTCCCTCGAGGCTGTCCCTCGAGGCTTTCCCACGAGGCTTCCCACAGGGCTCTGCCACGTGCCACCTTGGTGTGAGTCGATCCTCGGCGTGAAAGACGAGCCGGTGAAGGGAAAAGAGGTTCCTCTGGAATGGACTGAGACATCTGGGGGACTCTTGGAATGGTGGCACGACCCTGGAGTTCCTCTCGCCGTTCCTGTTGAGAGGGCCTCCTCTTGAGATGCGACGGGAATGCCGGGAACTCTTTCCCGACGAAGCAGGGAAAGGATCCCTCATCTCGAGCTACGAGGCGGAAACGGGGCTCCTCTGGATGTGGGCGGGACCCTCGTGATTCCTCTCGAGTGGAGACGGCTAGGTCGGGGAACTTCTTGATTTGCACCAACGGTGTGAAGGATCCTTTCGAAGTTCCAGAGGTGAGGTGTGATCAGCCTCGAGACGCCTCAGCGGAAATGGGCCTCATCTCGCCTGGAGGGGAGAACCTCCTGGATTTTCTCGAGTTGTGGCAGGTCTTCTCGAGTTGCGACGGGGACCACAGGGACCCGCTCTGTTGGCCTCAGGAAAGGCCAGTCCCCATGCGAGTTGCTAGGGGACCTCTCGGGATTCCTCTCCCGTCGATGCAGGGGCCTCAGTCCTTGTGTGGAGTCGGGGCCGGAAACTGAGGATTCCTCTCCAGTGTTGCCATGTTTCTTGGGGTGCTTCTGAGTCTCCCCAGGGGAGTCAGGCCTCGTCTCGAGTGGGGGCATGCACGTGCGCTTTCCTCCCGAGCTGCAGCAGTAGTGTCACGCTTCCTGTCACGTGGATCAAGGGATCTGTGGCTTTCCCTCGAGGCTGTCCCTCGAGGCTTTCCCACGAATCTTTCCCACAGGGCTGAGCCACGTGCCACCTTGGTGTGAGTCGATCCTCGGCGTGAAAGACGAGCCGGTGAAGGGAAAAGAGGTTCCTCTGGAATGGACTGAGACATCTGGGGGACTCTTGGAATGGTGGCACCACCCTGGAGTTCCTCTCGCCGTTCCTGTTGAGAGGGCCTCCTCTTGAGATGCTTCGGGAACGCCGGGAACTCTTTCCCGACGAAGCAGGGAAAGGATCCCTCATCTCGAGCTACGAGGCGGAAACGGGGCTACTCTGGATGTGGGCGGGACCCTCGTGATTCCTCTCGAGTGGAGACGGGTAAGTCGGGGAACTTCTTGATTTGCACCAAGGGTGTGAAGGACCCTTTCGAAGGTCCAGAGGTGAGGTGTGATCAGTCTCGAGACGCCTCAGCGGAAATGGGCCTCATCTCGCCTGGAGGGGAGAACCTCTTGGATTTTCTCGAGTTGCGGCAGGTCTTCTCGAGTTACGACGGGGACCTTAGGGACCCGCTCTGGTGGCCTCAGGAAAGGCCAGTCCCCATGCGAGTTGCTAGGGGACCTCTCGGGATTCCTCTCCCGTCCATGCCGGGGCCTCAGTTCTTGTGTGGAGTCGGGGACGGAACCTGAGGATTCCTCTCCAGTGTTGCCATGGATCTTGGGGTGCTTCTGAGTCTCCCCAGGGGAGTCAGGTCTCCTCTCGAGTCGGGGCATGCACGTGCGCTTTCCTCCCGAGCTGCAGCAGTGGTGTCACGCTTCCTGTCACGTGGATCAAGGGATCTGTGGCTTTCCCTCGAGGCTGTCCCTCGAGGCTTTCCCACGAGGCTTCCCACAGGGCTGTGCCACGTGCCACCTTGGTGTGAGTCGATCCTCGGCGTGAAAGACGAGCGGGTGAAGGGAAAAGAGGTTCCTCTGGAATGGACTGAGACATCTGGGGGACTCTTGGAATGGTGGCACGACCCTGGAGTTCCTCTCGCCGTTCCTGTTGAGAGGGCCTCCACTTGAGATGCGACGGGAACGCCGGGAACTCTTTCCCGAAGAAGCAGGGAAAGGATCCCTCATCTCGAGCTACGAGGCGGAAACGGGGCTCCTCTGGATGTGGGCGGGACCCTCGTGATTCCTCTCGAGTGGAGACGGGTATGTCGGGGAACTTCTTGATTTGCACCAAGGGTGTGAAGGACCCTTTCGAAGTTCCAGAGGGGAGGTGTGATCAGCCTCGAGACGCCTCAGCGGAAATGGGCCTCATCTCGCCTGGAGGGGAGAACCTCCTGGATTTTCTCGAGTTGCGGCAGGTCTTCTCGAGTTACGACGGGGACCTCAGGGACCTGCTCTGGGGCCGCAGGAAAGGCCAGTCCCTATGGGAGTTGCTAGGGGACCTCTCGGGATTCCTCTCCCGTCCATGCCGGGGCCTCAGTCCTTGTGTGGAGTCGGGGCCGGAACCTGAGGATTCCTCTCCAGTGTTGCCATGGATCTTGGGGTGCTTCTGAGTCACCCCAGGGGAGTCAGGCCTCATCTCGAGTGGTGGCATGCACGTGCGCTTTCCTCCCGAGCTGCAGCAGTAGTGTCACGCTTCCTGTCACGTGGATCAAGGGATCTGTGGCTTTCCCTCGAGGCTGTCCCTCGAGGCTTTCCCACGAGGCTTTCCCACAGGGCTGTGCCACGTGCCACCTTGGTGTGAGTCGATCCTCGGCGTGAAAGACGAGCCGGTGAAGGGAAAAGAGGTTCCTCTGGAATGGACTGAGACATCTGGGGGACTCTTGGAATGGTGGCACCACCCTGGAGTTCCTCTCGCCGTTCCTGTTGAGAGGGCCTCCTCTTGAGATGCTTCGGGAACGCCGGGAACTCTTTCCCGACGAAGCAGGGAAAGGATCCCTCATCTCGAGCTACGAGGCGGAAACGGGGCTACTCTGGATGTGGGCGGGACCCTCGTGATTCCTCTCGAGTGGAGACGGGTAAGTCGGGGAACTTCTTGATTTGCACCAAGGGTGTGAAGGACCCTTTCGAAGGTCCAGAGGTGAGGTGTGATCAGTCTCGAGACGCCTCAGCGGAAATGGGCCTCATCTCGCCTGGAGGGGAGAACCTCTTGGATTTTCTCGAGTTGCGGCAGGTCTTCTCGAGTTACGACGGGGACCTCAGGGACCCGCTCTGGTGGCCTCAGGAAAGGCCAGTCCCCATGCGAGTTGCTAGGGGACCTCTCGGGATTCCTCTCCCGTCCATGCCGGGGCCTCAGTTCTTGTGTGGAGTCGGGGACGGAACCTGAGGATTCCTCTACAGTGTTGCCATGGATCTTGGGGTGCTTCTGAGTCTCCCCAGGGGAGTCAGGTCTCCTCTCGAGTCGGGGCATGCACGTGCGCTTTCCTCCCGAGCTGCAGCAGTGGTGTCACGCTTCCTGTCACGTGGATCAAGGGATCTGTGGCTTTCCCTCGAGGCTGTCCCTCGAGGCTTTCCCACGAGGCTTTCCCACAGGGCTGTGCCACGTGCCACCTTGGTGTGAGTCGATCCTCGGCGTGAAAGACGAGCGGGTGAAGGGAAAAGAGGTTCCTCTGGAATGGACTGAGACATCTGGGGGACTCTTGGAATGGTGGCACGACCCTGGAGTTCCTCTCGCCGTTCCTATTGAGAGGGCCTCCTCTTGAGATGCGACGGGAACGCCGGGAACTCTTTCCCGACGAAGCAGGGAAAGGATCCCTCATCTCGAGCTACGAGGCGGAAACGGGGCTCCTCTAGATGTGGGCGGGACCCTCGTGATTCCTCTCGAGTGGAGACGGCTAGGTCGGGGAACTTCTTGATTTGCACCAAGGGTGTGAAGGACCCTTTCGAAGTTCCAGAGGTGAGGTGTGATCAGCCTCGAGACGCCTCAGCGGAAATGGGCCTCATCTCGCCTGGAGGGGAGAACCTCCTGGATTTTCTCGAGTTGCGGCAGGTCTTCTCGAGTTACGACGGGGACCTCAGGGACCCGCTCTGGTGGCCTCAGGAAAGGCCAGTCCCCATGCGAGTTGCTAGGGGACCTCTCGGGATTCCTCTCCCGTCCATGCCGGGGCCTCAGTCCTTGTGTGGAGTCGGGGACGGAACCTGAGGATTCCTCTCCAGTGTTGCCATGGATCTTGGGGTGCTTCTGAGTCTCCCCAGGGGAGTCAGGCCTCGTCTCGAGTGGGGGCATGCACGTGCGCTTTCCTCCCGAGCTGCAGCAGTAGTGTCACGCTTCCTGTCACGTGGATCAAGGGATCTGTGGCTTTCCCTCGAGGCTGTCCCTCGAGGCTTTCCCACGAGGCTTTCCCACAGGGCTGTGCCACGTGCCACCTTGGTGTGAGTCGATCCTCGGCGTGAAAGACGAGCCGGTGAAGGGAAAAGAGGTTCCTCTGGAATGGACTGAGACATCTGGGGGACTCTTGGAATGGTGGCACCACCCTGGAGTTCCTCTCCCCGTTCCTGTTGAGAGGGCCTCCTCTTGAGATGCGACGGGAACGCCGGGAACTCTTTCCCGACGAAGCAGGGAAAGGATCCCTCATCTCGAGCTACGAGGCGGAAACGGGGCTCCTCTGGATGTGGGCGGGACCCTCGTGATTCCTCTCGAGTGGAGACGGCTAGGTCGGGGAACTTCTTGATTTGCACCAAGGGTGTGAAGGACCCTTTCGAAGTTCCAGAGGTGAGGTGTGATCAGCCTCGAGACGCCTCAGCGGAAATGGGCCTCATCTCGCCTGGAGGGGAGAACCTCCTGGATTTTCTCGAGTTGCGGCAGGTCTTCTCGAGTTACGACGGGGACCTCAGGGACCCGCTCTGGTGGCCTCAGGAAAGGCCAGTCCCCATGCGAGTTGCTAGGGGACCTCTCGGGATTCCTCTCCCGTCCATGCCGGGGCCTCAGTCCTTGTGTGGAGTCGGGGACGGAACCTGAGGATTCCTCTCCAGTGTTGCCATGGATCTTGGGGTGCTTCTGAGTCTCCCCAGGGGAGTCAGGCCTCGTTTCGAGTGGGGGCATGCACGTGCGCTTTCCTCCCGAGCTGCAGCAGTAGTGTCACGCTTCCTGTCACGTGGATCAAGGGATCTGTGGCTTTCCCTCGAGGCTGTCCCTCGAGGCTTTCCCACGAGGCTTTCCCACAGGGCTGTGCCACGTGCCACCTTGGTGTGAGTCGATCCTCGGCGTGAAAGACGAGCCGGTGAAGGGAAAAGAGGTTCCTCTGGAATGGACTGAGACATCTGGGGGACTCTTGGAATGGTGGCACGACCCTGGAGTTCCTCTCGCCGTTCCTGTTGAGAGGGCCTCCTCTTGAGATGCGACGGGAACGCCGGGAACTCTTTCCCGACGAAGCAGGGAAAGGATCCCTCATCTCGAGCTACGAGGCGGAAACGGGGCTCCTCTAGATGTGGGCGGGACCCTCGTGATTCCTCTCGAGTGGAGACGGGTATGTCGGGGAACTTCTTGATTTGCACCAAGGGTGTGAAGGACCCTTTCGAAGTTCCAGAGGTGAGGTGTGATCAGCCTCGAGACGCCTCAGCGGAAATGGGCCTCATCTCGCCTGGAGGGGAGAACCTCCTGGATTTTCTCGAGTTGCGGCAGGTCTTCTCGAGTTACGACGGGGACCTCAGGGACCCGCTCTGGTGGCCTCAGGAAAGGCCAGTCCCCATGCGAGTTGCTAGGGGACCTCTCGGGATTCCTCTCCCGTCCATGCCGGGGCCTCAGTCCTTGTGTGGAGTCGGGGACGGAACCTGAGGATTCCTCTCCAGTGTTGCCATGGATCTTGGGGTGCTTCTGAGTCTCCCCAGGGGAGTCAGGCCTCGTCTCGAGTGGGGGCATGCACGTGCGCTTTCCTCCCGAGCTGCAGCAGTAGTGTCACGCTTCCTGTCACGTGGATCAAGGGATCTGTGGCTTTCCCTCGAGGCTGTCCCTCGAGGCTTTCCCACGAGGCTTTCCCACAGGGCTGTGCCACGTGCCACCTTGGTGTGAGTCGATCCTCGGCGTGAAAGACGAGCCGGTGAAGGGAAAAGAGGTTCCTCTGGAATGGACTGAGACATCTGGGGGACTCTTGGAATGGTGGCACGACCCTGGAGTTCCTCTCGCCGTTCCTGTTGAGAGGGCCTCCACTTGAGATGCGACGGGAACGCCGGGAACTCTTTCCCGACGAAGCAGGGAAAGGATCCCTCATCTCGAGCTACGAGGCGGAAACGGGGCTCCTCTGGATGTGGGCTGGACCCTCGTGATTCCTCTCGAGTGGAGACGGCTAGGTCGGGGAACTTCTTGATTTGCACCAAGGGTGTGAAGGACCCTTTCGAAGTTCCAGAGGTGAGGTGTGATCAGCCTCGAGACGCCTCAGCGGAAATGGGCCTCATCTCGCCTGGAGGGGAGAACCTCCTGGATTTTCTCGAGTTGCGGCAGGTCTTCTCGAGTTACGACGGGGACCTCAGGGACCCGCTCTGGTGGCCTCAGGAAAGGCCAGTCCCCATGGGAGTTGCTAGGGGACCTCTCGGGATTCCTCTCCCGTCCATGCCGGGGCCTCAGTCCTTGTGTGGAGTCGGGGCCGGAACCTGAGGATTCCTCTCCAGTGTTGCCATGGATCTTGGGGTGCTTCTGAGTCTCCCCAGGGGAGTCAGGCCTCGTCTCGAGTGGGGGCATGCACGTGCGCTTTCCTCCCGAGCTGCAGCAGTAGTGTCACGCTTCCTGTCACGTGGATCAAGGGATCTGTGGCTTTCCCTCGAGGCTGTCCCTAGAGGCTTTCCCACGAGGCTTTCCCACAGGGCTGTGCCACGTGCCACCTTGGTGTGAGTCGATCCTCGGCGTGAAAGACGAGCCGGTGAAGGGAAAAGAGGTTCCTCTGGAATGGACTGAGACATCTGGGGGACTCTTGGAATGGTGGCACGACCCTGGAGTTCCTCTCGCCGTTCCTGTTGAGAGGGCCTCCACTTGAGATGCGACGGGAACGCCGGGAACTCTTTCCCGACGAAGCAGGGAAAGGATCCCTCATCTTGAGCTACGAGGCGGAAACGGGGCTCCTCTGGATGTGGGCGGGACCCTCGTGATTCCTCTCGAGTGGAGACGGCTAGGTCGGGGAACTTCTTGATTTGCACCAAGGGTGTGAAGGACCCTTTCGAAGTTCCAGAGGGGAGGTGTGATCAGCCTCGAGACGCCTCAGCGGAAATGGGCCTCATCTCGCCTGGAGGGGAGAACCTCCTGGATTTTCTCGAGTTGCGGCAGGTCTTCTCGAGTTACGACGGGGACCTCAGGGACCCGCTCTGGTGGCCGCAGGAAAGGCCAGTCCCTATGGGAGTTGCTAGGGGACCTCTCGGGATTCCTCTCCCGTCCATGCCGGGGCCTCAGTCCTTGTGTGGAGTCGGGGCCGGAACCTGAGGATTCCTCTCGAGTGTTGCCATGGATCTTGGGGTGCTTCTGAGTCACCCCAGGGGAGTCAGGCCTCATCTCGAGTGGTGGCATGCACGTGCGCTTTCCTCCCGAGCTGCAGCAGTAGTGTCACGCTTCCTGTCACGTGGATCAAGGGATCTGTGGCTTTCCCTCGAGGCTGTCCCTCGAGGCTTTCCCACGAGGCTTTCCCACAGGGCTGTGCCACGTGCCACCTTGGTGTGAGTCGATCCTCGGCGTGAAAGACGAGCCGGTGAAGGGAAAAGAGGTTCCTCTGGAATGGACTGAGACATCTGGGGGACTCTTGGAATGGTGGCACCACCATGGAGTTCCTCTCGCCGTTCCTGTTGAGAGGGCCTCCTCTTGAGATGCTTCGGGAACGCCAGGAACTCTTTCCCGACGAAGCAGGGAAAGGATCCCTCATCTCGAGCTACGAGGCGGAAACGGGGCTCCTCTGGATGTGGGCGGGACCCTCGTGATTCCTCTCGAGTGGAGACGGCTAGGTCGGGGAACTTCTTGATTTGCACCAAGGGTGTGAAGGACCCTTTCGAAGGTCCAGAGGTGAGGTGTGATCAGTCTCGAGACGCCTCAGCGGAAATGGGCCTCATCTCGCCTGGAGGGGAGAACCTCTTGGATTTTCTCGAGTTGCGGCAGGTCTTCTCGAGTTACGACGGGGACCTCAGGGACCCGCTCTGGTGGCCTCAGGAAAGGCCAGTCCCCATGCGAGTTGCTAGGGGACCTCTCGGGATTCCTCTCCCGTCCATGCCGGGGCCTCAGTTCTTGTGTGGAGTCGGGGCCGGAACCTGAGGATTCCTCTCCAGTGTTGCCATGGATCTTGGGGTGCTTCTGAGTCTCCCCAGGGGAGTCAGGTCTCCTCTCGAGTCGGGGCATGCACGTGCGCTTTCCTCCCGAGCTGCAGCAGTGGTGTCACGCTTCCTGTCACGTGGATCAAGGGATCTGTGGCTTTCCCTCGAGGCTGTCCCTCGAGGCTTTCCCACGAGGCTTTCCCACAGGGCTGTGCCACGTGCCACCTTGGTGTGAGTCGATCCTCGGCGTGAAAGACGAGCGGGTGAAGGGAAAAGAGGTTCCTCTGGAATGGACTGAGACATCTGGGGGACTCTTGGAATGGTGGCACGACCCTGGAGTTCCTCTCGCCGTTCCTATTGAGAGGGCCTCCTCTTGAGATGCGACGGGAACGCCGGGAACTCTTTCCCGACGAAGCAGGGAAAGGATCCCTCATCTCGAGCTACGAGGCGGAAACGGGGCTCCTCTAGATGTGGGCGGGACCCTCGTGATTCCTCTCGAGTGGAGACGGCTAGGTCGGGGAACTTCTTGATTTGCACCAAGGGTGTGAAGGACCCTTTCGAAGTTCCAGAGGTGAGGTGTGATCAGCCTCGAGACGCCTCAGCGGAAATGGGCCTCATCTCGCCTGGAGGGGAGAACCTCCTGGATTTTCTCGAGTTGCGGCAGGTCTTCTCGAGTTACGACGGGGACCTCAGGGACCCGCTCTGGTGGCCTCAGGAAAGGCCAGTCCCCATGCGAGTTGCTAGGGGACCTCTCGGGATTCCTCTCCCGTCCATGCCGGGGCCTCAGTCCTTGTGTGGAGTCGGGGACGGAACCTGAGGATTCCTCTCCAGTGTTGCCATGGATCTTGGGGTGCTTCTGAGTCTCCCCAGGGGAGTCAGGCCTCGTCTCGAGTGGGGGCATGCACGTGCGCTTTCCTCCCGAGCTGCAGCAGTAGTGTCACGCTTCCTGTCACGTGGATCAAGGGATCTGTGGCTTTCCCTCGAGGCTGTCCCTCGAGGCTTTCCCACGAGGCTTTCCCACAGGGCTGTGCCACGTGCCACCTTGGTGTGAGTCGATCCTCGGCGTGAAAGACGAGCCGGTGAAGGGAAAAGAGGTTCCTCTGGAATGGACTGAGACATCTGGGGGACTCTTGGAATGGTGGCACGACCCTGGAGTTCCTCTCCCCGTTCCTGTTGAGAGGGCCTCCTCTTGAGATGCGACGGGAACGCCGGGAACTCTTTCCCGACGAAGCAGGGAAAGGATCCCTCATCTCGAGCTACGAGGCGGAAACGGGGCTCCTCTGGATGTGGGCGGGACCCTCGTGAATCCTCTCGAGTGGAGACGGGTAGGTCGGGGAACTTCTTGATTTGCACCAAGGGTGTGAAGGACCCTTTCGAAGTTCCAGAGGTGAGGTGTGATCAGCCTCGAGACGCCTCAGCGGAAATGGGCCTCATCTCGCCTGGAGGGGAGAACCTCCTGGATTTTCTCGAGTTGCGGCAGGTCTTCTCGAGTTACGACGGGGACCTCAGGGACCCGCTCTGGTGGCCTCAGGAAAGGCCAGTCCCCATGGGAGTTGCTAGGGGACCTCCCGGGATTCCTCTCCCGTCCATGCCGGGGCCTCAGTCCTTGTGTGGAGTCGGGGCCGGAACCTGAGGATTCTTCTCCAGTGTTGCCATGGATCTTGGGGTGCTTCTGAGTCTCCCCAGGGGAGTCAGGCCTCGTCTCGAGTGGGGGCATGCACGTGCGCTTTCCTCCCGAGCTGCAGCAGTAGTGTCACGCTTCCTGTCACGTGGATCAAGGGATCTGTGGCTTTCCCTCGAGGCTGTCCCTCGAGGCTTTCCCACGAGGCTTTCCCACAGGGCTGTGCCACGTGCCACCTTGGTGTGAGTCGATCCTCGGCGTGAAAGACGAGCCGGTGAAGGGAAAAGAGGTTCCTCTGGAATGGACTGAGACATCTGGGGGACTCTTGGAATGGTGGCACGACCCTGGAGTTCCTCTCGCCGTTCCTGTTGAGAGGGCCTCCACTTGAGATGCGACGGGAACGCCGGGAACTCTTTCCCGAAGAAGCAGGGAAAGGATCCCTCATCTCGAGCTAAGAGGCGGAAACGGGGCTCCTCTGGATGTGGGCGGGACCCTCGTGATTCCTCTCGAGTGGAGACGGCTAGGTCGGGGAACTTCTTGATTTGCACCAAGGGTGTGAAGGACCCTTTCGAAGTTCCAGAGGGGAGGTGTGATCAGCCTCGAGACGCCTCAGCGGAAATGGGCCTCATCTCGCCTGGAGGGGAGAACCTCCTGGATTTTCTCGAGTTGCGGCAGGTCTTCTCCAGTTACGACGGGGACCTCAGGGACCCGCTCTGGTGGCCGCAGGAAAGGCCAGTCCCTATGGGAGTTGCTAGGGGACCTCTCGGGATTCCTCTCCCGTCCATGCCGGGGCCTCAGTCCTTGTGTGGAGTCGGGGCCGGAACCTGAGGATTCCTCTCGAGTGTTGCCATGGATCTTGGGGTGCTTCTGAGTCACCCCAGGGGAGTCAGGCCTCATCTCGAGTGGTGGCATGCACGTGCGCTTTCCTCCCGAGCTGCAGCAGTAGTGTCACGCTTCCTGTCACGTGGATCAAGGGATCTGTGGCTTTCCCTCGAGGCTGTCCCTCGAGGCTTTCCCACGAGGCTTTCCCACAGGGCTGTGCCACGTGCCACCTTGGTGTGAGTCGATCCTCGGCGTGAAAGACGAGCCGGTGAAGGGAAAAGAGGTTCCTCTGGAATGGACTGAGACATCTGGGGGACTCTTGGAATGGTGGCACCACCCTGGAGTTCCTCTCGCCGTTCCTGTTGAGAGGGCCTCCTCTTGAGATGCTTCGGGAACGCCGGGAACTCTTTCCCGACGAAGCAGGGAAAGGATCCCTCATCTCGAGCTACGAGGCGGAAACGGGGCTACTCTGGATGTGGGCGGGACCCTCGTGATTCCTCTCGAGTGGAGACGGGTAAGTCGGGGAACTTCTTGATTTGCACCAAGGGTGTGAAGGACCCTTTCGAAGGTCCAGAGGTGAGGTGTGATCAGTCTCGAGACGCCTCAGCGGAAATGGGCCTCATCTCGCCTGGAGGGGAGAACCTCTTGGATTTTCTCGAGTTGCGGCAGGTCTTCTCGAGTTACGACGGGGACCTCAGGGACCCGCTCTGGTGGCCTCAGGAAAGGCCAGTCCCCATGCGAGTTGCTAGGGGACCTCTCGGGATTCCTCTCCCGTCCATGCCGGGGCCTCAGTTCTTGTGTGGAGTCGGGGACGGAACCTGAGGATTCCTCTACAGTGTTGCCATGGATCTTGGGGTGCTTCTGAGTCTCCCCAGGGGAGTCAGGTCTCCTCTCGAGTCGGGGCATGCACGTGCGCTTTCCTCCCGAGCTGCAGCAGTGGTGTCACGCTTCCTGTCACGTGGATCAAGGGATCTGTGGCTTTCCCTCGAGGCTGTCCCTCGAGGCTTTCCCACGAGGCTTTCCCACAGGGCTGTGCCACGTGCCACCTTGGTGTGAGTCGATCCTCGGCGTGAAAGACGAGCGGGTGAAGGGAAAAGAGGTTCCTCTGGAATGGACTGAGACATCTGGGGGACTCTTGGAATGGTGGCACGACCCTGGAGTTCCTCTCGCCGTTCCTATTGAGAGGGCCTCCTCTTGAGATGCGACGGGAACGCCGGGAACTCTTTCCCGACGAAGCAGGGAAAGGATCCCTCATCTCGAGCTACGAGGCGGAAACGGGGCTCCTCTAGATGTGGGCGGGACCCTCGTGATTCCTCTCGAGTGGAGACGGCTAGGTCGGGGAACTTCTTGATTTGCACCAAGGGTGTGAAGGACCCTTTCGAAGTTCCAGAGGTGAGGTGTGATCAGCCTCGAGACGCCTCAGCGGAAATGGGCCTCATCTCGCCTGGAGGGGAGAACCTCCTGGATTTTCTCGAGTTGCGGCAGGTCTTCTCGAGTTACGACGGGGACCTCAGGGACCCGCTCTGGTGGCCTCAGGAAAGGCCAGTCCCCATGCGAGTTGCTAGGGGACCTCTCGGGATTCCTCTCCCGTCCATGCCGGGGCCTCAGTCCTTGTGTGGAGTCGGGGACGGAACCTGAGGATTCCTCTCCAGTGTTGCCATGGATCTTGGGGTGCTTCTGAGTCTCCCCAGGGGAGTCAGGCCTCGTCTCGAGTGGGGGCATGCACGTGCGCTTTCCTCCCGAGCTGCAGCAGTAGTGTCACGCTTCCTGTCACGTGGATCAAGGGATCTGTGGCTTTCCCTCGAGGCTGTCCCTCGAGGCTTTCCCACGAGGCTTTCCCACAGGGCTGTGCCACGTGCCACCTTGGTGTGAGTCGATCCTCGGCGTGAAAGACGAGCCGGTGAAGGGAAAAGAGGTTCCTCTGGAATGGACTGAGACATCTGGGGGACTCTTGGAATGGTGGCACGACCCTGGAGTTCCTCTCCCCGTTCCTGTTGAGAGGGCCTCCTCTTGAGATGCGACGGGAACGCCGGGAACTCTTTCCCGACGAAGCAGGGAAAGGATCCCTCATCTCGAGCTACGAGGCGGAAACGGGGCTCCTCTGGATGTGGGCGAGACCCTCGTGAATCCTCTCGAGTGGAGACGGGTAGGTCGGGGAACTTCTTGATTTGCACCAAGGGTGTGAAGGACCCTTTCGAAGTTCCAGAGGTGAGGTGTGATCAGCCTCGAGACGCCTCAGCGGAAATGGGCCTCATCTCGCCTGGAGGGGAGAACCTCCTGGATTTTCTCGAGTTGCGGCAGGTCTTCTCGAGTTACGACGGGGACCTCAGGGACCCGCTCTGGTGGCCTCAGGAAAGGCCAGTCCCCATGGGAGTTGCTAGGGGACCTCCCGGGATTCCTCTCCCGTCCATGCCGGGGCCTCAGTCCTTGTGTGGAGTCGGGGCCGGAACCTGAGGATTCCTCTCCAGTGTTGCCATGGATCTTGGGGTGCTTCTGAGTCTCCCCAGGGGAGTCAGGCCTCGTCTCGAGTGGGGGCATGCACGTGCGCTTTCCTCCCGAGCTGCAGCAGTAGTGTCACGCTTCCTGTCACGTGGATCAAGGGATCTGTGGCTTTCCCTCGAGGCTGTCCCTCGAGGCTTTCCCACGAGGCTTTCCCACAGGGCTGTGCCACGTGCCACCTTGGTGTGAGTCGATCCTCGGCGTGAAAGACGAGCCGGTGAAGGGAAAAGAGGTTCCTCTGGAATGGACTGAGACATCTGGGGGACTCTTGGAATGGTGGCACGACCCTGGAGTTCCTCTCGCCGTTCCTGTTGAGAGGGCCTCCACTTGAGATGCGACGGGAACGCCGGGAACTCTTTCCCGAAGAAGCAGGGAAAGGATCCCTCATCTCGAGCTAAGAGGCGGAAACGGGGCTCCTCTGGATGTGGGCGGGACCCTCGTGAATCCTCTCGAGTGGAGACGGGTAGGTCGGGGAACTTCTTGATTTGCACCAAGGGTGTGAAGGACCCTTTCGAAGTTCCAGAGGGGAGGTGTGATCAGCCTCGAGACGCCTCAGCGGAAATGGGCCTCATCTCGCCTGGAGGGGAGAACCTCCTGGATTTTCTCGAGTTGCGGCAGGTCTTCTCCAGTTACGACGGGGACCTCAGGGACCCGCTCTGGTGGCCGCAGGAAAGGCCAGTCCCTATGGGAGTTGCTAGGGGACCTCTCGGGATTCCTCTCCCATCCATGCCGGGGCCTCAGTCCTTGTGTGGAGTCGGGGCCGGAACCTGAGGATTCCTCTCGAGTGTTGCCATGGATCTTGGGGTGCTTCTGAGTCACCCCAGGGGAGTCAGGCCTCATCTCGAGTGGTGGCATGCACGTGCGCTTTCCTCCCGAGCTGCAGCAGTAGTGTCACGCTTCCTGTCACGTGGATCAAGGGATCTGTGGCTTTCCCTCGAGGCTGTCCCTCGAGGCTTTCCCACGAGGCTTTCCCACAGGGCTGTGCCACGTGCCACCTTGGTGTGAGTCGATCCTCGGCGTGAAAGACGAGCCGGTGAAGGGAAAAGAGGTTCCTCTGGAATGGACTGAGACATCTGGGGGACTCTTGGAATGGTGGCACCACCCTGGAGTTCCTCTCGCCGTTCCTGTTGAGAGGGCCTCCTCTTGAGATGCTTCGGGAACGCCAGGAACTCTTTCCCGACGAAGCAGGGAAAGGATCCCTCATCTCGAGCTACGAGGCGGAAACGGGGCTCCTCTGGATGTGGGCGGGACCCTCGTGATTCCTCTCGAGTGGAGACGGCTAGGTCGGGGAACTTCTTGATTTGCACCAAGGGTGTGAAGGACCCTTTCGAAGGTCCAGAGGTGAGGTGTGATCAGTCTCGAGACGCCTCAGCGGAAATGGGCCTCATCTCGCCTGGAGGGGAGAACCTCTTGGATTTTCTCGAGTTGCGGCAGGTCTTCTCGAGTTACGACGGGGACCTCAGGGACCCGCTCTGGTGGCCTCAGGAAAGGCCAGTCCCCATGCGAGTTGCTAGGGGACCTCTCGGGATTCCTCTCCCGTCCATGCCGGGGCCTCAGTTCTTGTGTGGAGTCGGGGCCGGAACCTGAGGATTCCTCTCCAGTGTTGCCATGGATCTTGGGGTGCTTCTGAGTCTCCCCAGGGGAGTCAGGTCTCCTCTCGAGTCGGGGCATGCACGTGCGCTTTCCTCCCGAGCTGCAGCAGTGGTGTCACGCTTCCTGTCACGTGGATCAAGGGATCTGTGGCTTTCCCTCGAGGCTGTCCCTCGAGGCTTTCCCACGAGGCTTTCCCACAGGGCTGTGCCACGTGCCACCTTGGTGTGAGTCGATCCTCGGCGTGAAAGACGAGCGGGTGAAGGGAAAAGAGGTTCCTCTGGAATGGACTGAGACATCTGGGGGACTCTTGGAATGGTGGCACGACCCTGGAGTTCCTCTCGCCGTTCCTATTGAGAGGGCCTCCTCTTGAGATGCGACGGGAACGCCGGGAACTCTTTCCCGACGAAGCAGGGAAAGGATCCCTCATCTCGAGCTACGAGGCGGAAACGGGGCTCCTCTAGATGTGGGCGGGACCCTCGTGATTCCTCTCGAGTGGAGACGGCTAGGTCGGGGAACTTCTTGATTTGCACCAAGGGTGTGAAGGACCCTTTCGAAGTTCCAGAGGTGAGGTGTGATCAGCCTCGAGACGCCTCAGCGGAAATGGGCCTCATCTCGCCTGGAGGGGAGAACCTCCTGGATTTTCTCGAGTTGCGGCAGGTCTTCTCGAGTTACGACGGGGACCTCAGGGACCCGCTCTGGTGGCCTCAGGAAAGGCCAGTCCCCATGCGAGTTGCTAGGGGACCTCTCGGGATTCCTCTCCCGTCCATGCCGGGGCCTCAGTCCTTGTGTGGAGTCGGGGACGGAACCTGAGGATTCCTCTCCAGTGTTGCCATGGATCTTGGGGTGCTTCTGAGTCTCCCCAGGGGAGTCAGGCCTCGTCTCGAGTGGGGGCATGCACGTGCGCTTTCCTCCCGAGCTGCAGCAGTAGTGTCACGCTTCCTGTCACGTGGATCAAGGGATCTGTGGCTTTCCCTCGAGGCTGTCCCTCGAGGCTTTCCCACGAGGCTTTCCCACAGGGCTGTGCCACGTGCCACCTTGGTGTGAGTCGATCCTCGGCGTGAAAGACGAGCCGGTGAAGGGAAAAGAGGTTCCTCTGGAATGGACTGAGACATCTGGGGGACTCTTGGAATGGTGGCACGACCCTGGAGTTCCTCTCCCCGTTCCTGTTGAGAGGGCCTCCTCTTGAGATGCGACGGGAACGCCGGGAACTCTTTCCCGACGAAGCAGGGAAAGGATCCCTCATCTCGAGCTACGAGGCGGAAACGGGGCTCCTCTGGATGTGGGCGGGACCCTCGTGAATCCTCTCGAGTGGAGACGGGTAGGTCGGGGAACTTCTTGATTTGCACCAAGGGTGTGAAGGACCCTTTCGAAGTTCCAGAGGTGAGGTGTGATCAGCCTCGAGACGCCTCAGCGGAAATGGGCCTCATCTCGCCTGGAGGGGAGAACCTCCTGGATTTTCTCGAGTTGCGGCAGGTCTTCTCGAGTTACGACGGGGACCTCAGGGACCCGCTCTGGTGGCCTCAGGAAAGGCCAGTCCCCATGGGAGTTGCTAGGGGACCTCCCGGGATTCCTCTCCCGTCCATGCCGGGGCCTCAGTCCTTGTGTGGAGTCGGGGCCGGAACCTGAGGATTCCTCTCCAGTGTTGCCATGGATCTTGGGGTGCTTCTGAGTCTCCCCAGGGGAGTCAGGCCTCGTCTCGAGTGGGGGCATGCACGTGCGCTTTCCTCCCGAGCTGCAGCAGTAGTGTCACGCTTCCTGTCACGTGGATCAAGGGATCTGTGGCTTTCCCTCGAGGCTGTCCCTCGAGGCTTTCCCACGAGGCTTTCCCACAGGGCTGTGCCACGTGCCACCTTGGTGTGAGTCGATCCTCGGCGTGAAAGACGAGCCGGTGAAGGGAAAAGAGGTTCCTCTGGAATGGACTGAGACATCTGGGGGACTCTTGGAATGGTGGCACGACCCTGGAGTTCCTCTCGCCGTTCCTGTTGAGAGGGCCTCCACTTGAGATGCGACGGGAACGCCGGGAACTCTTTCCCGAAGAAGCAGGGAAAGGATCCCTCATCTCGAGCTAAGAGGCGGAAACGGGGCTCCTCTGGATGTGGGCGGGACCCTCGTGAATCCTCTCGAGTGGAGACGGGTAGGTCGGGGAACTTCTTGATTTGCACCAAGGGTGTGAAGGACCCTTTCGAAGTTCCAGAGGGGAGGTGTGATCAGCCTCGAGACGCCTCAGCGGAAATGGGCCTCATCTCGCCTGGAGGGGAGAACCTCCTGGATTTTCTCGAGTTGCGGCAGGTCTTCTCCAGTTACGACGGGGACCTCAGGGACCCGCTCTGGTGGCCGCAGGAAAGGCCAGTCCCTATGGGAGTTGCTAGGGGACCTCTCGGGATTCCTCTCCCATCCATGCCGGGGCCTCAGTCCTTGTGTGGAGTCGGGGCCGGAACCTGAGGATTCCTCTCGAGTGTTGCCATGGATCTTGGGGTGCTTCTGAGTCACCCCAGGGGAGTCAGGCCTCATCTCGAGTGGTGGCATGCACGTGCGCTTTCCTCCCGAGCTGCAGCAGTAGTGTCACGCTTCCTGTCACGTGGATCAAGGGATCTGTGGCTTTCCCTCGAGGCTGTCCCTCGAGGCTTTCCCACGAGGCTTTCCCACAGGGCTGTGCCACGTGCCACCTTGGTGTGAGTCGATCCTCGGCGTGAAAGACGAGCCGGTGAAGGGAAAAGAGGTTCCTCTGGAATGGACTGAGACATCTGGGGGACTCTTGGAATGGTGGCACCACCCTGGAGTTCCTCTCGCCGTTCCTGTTGAGAGGGCCTCCTCTTGAGATGCTTCGGGAACGCCAGGAACTCTTTCCCGACGAAGCAGGGAAAGGATCCCTCATCTCGAGCTACGAGGCGGAAACGGGGCTCCTCTGGATGTGGGCGGGACCCTCGTGATTCCTCTCGAGTGCAGACGGCTAGGTCGGGGAACTTCTTGATTTGCACCAAGGGTGTGAAGGACCCTTTCGAAGGTCCAGAGGTGAGGTGTGATCAGTCTCGAGACGCCTCAGCGGAAATGGGCCTCATCTCGCCTGGAGGGGAGAACCTCTTGGATTTTCTCGAGTTGCGGCAGGTCTTCTCGAGTTACGACGGGGACCTCAGGGACCCGCTCTGGTGGCCTCAGGAAAGGCCAGTCCCCATGCGAGTTGCTAGGGGACCTCTCGGGATTCCTCTCCCGTCCATGCCGGGGCCTCAGTTCTTGTGTGGAGTCGGGGCCGGAACCTGAGGATTCCTCTCCAGTGTTGCCATGGATCTTGGGGTGCTTCTGAGTCTCCCCAGGGGAGTCAGGTCTCCTCTCGAGTCGGGGCATGCACGTGCGCTTTCCTCCCGAGCTGCAGCAGTGGTGTCACGCTTCCTGTCACGTGGATCAAGGGATCTGTGGCTTTCCCTCGAGGCTGTCCCTCGAGGCTTTCCCACGAGGCTTTCCCACAGGGCTGTGCCACGTGCCACCTTGGTGTGAGTCGATCCTCGGCGTGAAAGACGAGCGGGTGAAGGGAAAAGAGGTTCCTCTGGAATGGACTGAGACATCTGGGGGACTCTTGGAATGGTGGCACGACCCTGGAGTTCCTCTCGCCGTTCCTATTGAGAGGGCCTCCTCTTGAGATGCGACGGGAACGCCGGGAACTCTTTCCCGACGAAGCAGGGAAAGGATCCCTCATCTCGAGCTACGAGGCGGAAACGGGGCTCCTCTAGATGTGGGCGGGACCCTCGTGATTCCTCTCGAGTGGAGACGGCTAGGTCGGGGAACTTCTTGATTTGCACCAAGGGTGTGAAGGACCCTTTCGAAGTTCCAGAGGTGAGGTGTGATCAGCCTCGAGACGCCTCAGCGGAAATGGGCCTCATCTCGCCTGGAGGGGAGAACCTCCTGGATTTTCTCGAGTTGCGGCAGGTCTTCTCGAGTTACGACGGGGACCTCAGGGACCCGCTCTGGTGGCCTCAGGAAAGGCCAGTCCCCATGCGAGTTGCTAGGGGACCTCTCGGGATTCCTCTCCCGTCCATGCCGGGGCCTCAGTCCTTGTGTGGAGTCGGGGACGGAACCTGAGGATTCCTCTCCAGTGTTGCCATGGATCTTGGGGTGCTTCTGAGTCTCCCCAGGGGAGTCAGGCCTCGTCTCGAGTGGGGGCATGCACGTGCGCTTTCCTCCCGAGCTGCAGCAGTAGTGTCACGCTTCCTGTCACGTGGATCAAGGGATCTGTGGCTTTCCCTCGAGGCTGTCCCTCGAGGCTTTCCCACGAGGCTTTCCCACAGGGCTGTGCCACGTGCCACCTTGGTGTGAGTCGATCCTCGGCGTGAAAGACGAGCCGGTGAAGGGAAAAGAGGTTCCTCTGGAATGGACTGAGACATCTGGGGGACTCTTGGAATGGTGGCACGACCCTGGAGTTCCTCTCCCCGTTCCTGTTGAGAGGGCCTCCTCTTGAGATGCGACGGGAACGCCGGGAACTCTTTCCCGACGAAGCAGGGAAAGGATCCCTCATCTCGAGCTACGAGGCGGAAACGGGGCTCCTCTGGATGTGGGCGGGACCCTCGTGAATCCTCTCGAGTGGAGACGGGTAGGTCGGGGAACTTCTTGATTTGCACCAAGGGTGTGAAGGACCCTTTCGAAGTTCCAGAGGGGAGGTGTGATCAGCCTCGAGACGCCTCAGCGGAAATGGGCCTCATCTCGCCTGGAGGGGAGAACCTCCTGGATTTTCTCGAGTTGCGGCAGGTCTTCTCCAGTTACGACGGGGACCTCAGGGACCCGCTCTGGTGGCCGCAGGAAAGGCCAGTCCCTATGGGAGTTGCTAGGGGACCTCTCGGGATTCCTCTCCCATCCATGCCGGGGCCTCAGTCCTTGTGTGGAGTCGGGGCCGGAACCTGAGGATTCCTCTCGAGTGTTGCCATGGATCTTGGGGTGCTTCTGAGTCACCCCAGGGGAGTCAGGCCTCATCTCGAGTGGTGGCATGCACGTGCGCTTTCCTCCCGAGCTGCAGCAGTAGTGTCACGCTTCCTGTCACGTGGATCAAGGGATCTGTGGCTTTCCCTCGAGGCTGTCCCTCGAGGCTTTCCCACGAGGCTTTCCCACAGGGCTGTGCCACGTGCCACCTTGGTGTGAGTCGATCCTCGGCGTGAAAGACGAGCCGGTGAAGGGAAAAGAGGTTCCTCTGGAATGGACTGAGACATCTGGGGGACTCTTGGAATGGTGGCACCACCCTGGAGTTCCTCTCGCCGTTCCTGTTGAGAGGGCCTCCTCTTGAGATGCTTCGGGAACGCCAGGAACTCTTTCCCGACGAAGCAGGGAAAGGATCCCTCATCTCGAGCTACGAGGCGGAAACGGGGCTCCTCTGGATGTGGGCGGGACCCTCGTGATTCCTCTCGAGTGGAGACGGCTAGGTCGGGGAACTTCTTGATTTGCACCAAGGGTGTGAAGGACCCTTTCGAAGGTCCAGAGGTGAGGTGTGATCAGTCTCGAGACGCCTCAGCGGAAATGGGCCTCATCTCGCCTGGAGGGGAGAACCTCTTGGATTTTCTCGAGTTGCGGCAGGTCTTCTCGAGTTACGACGGGGACCTCAGGGACCCGCTCTGGTGGCCTCAGGAAAGGCCAGTCCCCATGCGAGTTGCTAGGGGACCTCTCGGGATTCCTCTCCCGTCCATGCCGGGGCCTCAGTTCTTGTGTGGAGTCGGGGCCGGAACCTGAGGATTCCTCTCCAGTGTTGCCATGGATCTTGGGGTGCTTCTGAGTCTCCCCAGGGGAGTCAGGCCTCGTCTCGAGTGGGGGCATGCACGTGCGCTTTAATCCCGAGCTGCAGCAGTAGTGTCACGCTTCCTGTCACGTGGATCAAGGGATCTGTGGCTTTCCCTCGAGGCTGTCCCTCGAGGCTTTCCCACGAGGCTTTCCCACAGGGCTGTGCCACGTGCCACCTTGGTGTGAGTCGATCCTCGGCGTGAAAGACGAGCCGGTGAAGGGAAAAGAGGTTCCTCTGGAATGGACTGAGACATCTGGGGGACTCTTGGAATGGTGGCACGACCCTGGAGTTCCTCTCGCCGTTCCTGTTGAGAGGGACTCCACTTGAGATGCGACGGGAACGCCGGGAACTCTTTCCCGACGAAGCAGGGAAAGGATCCCTCATCTCGAGCTACGAGGCGGAAACGGGGCTCCTCTGGATGTGGGCGGGACCCTCGTGATTCCTCTCGAGTGGAGACGGCTAGGTCGGGGAACTTCTTGATTTGCACCAAGGGTGTGAAGGACCCTTTCGAAGTTCCAGAGGTGAGGTGTGATCAGCCTCGAGACGCCTCAGCGGAAATGGGCCTCATCTCGCCTGGAGGGGAGAACCTCCTGGATTTTCTCGAGTTGCGGCAGGTCTTCTCGAGTTACGACGGGGACCTCAGGGACCCGCTCTGGTGGCCTCAGGAAAGGCCAGTCCCCATGCGAGTTGCTAGGGGACCTCTCGGGATTCCTCTCCCGTCCATGCCGGGGCCTCAGTCCTTGTGTGGAGTCGGGGCCGGAACCTGAGGATTCCTCTCCAGTGTTGCCATGGATCTTGGGGTGCTTCTGAGTCTCCCCAGGGGAGTCAGGCCTCGTCTCGAGTGGGGGCATGCACGTGCGCTTTCCTCCCGAGCTGCAGCAGTAGTGTCACGCTTCCTGTCACGTGGATCAAGGGATCTGTGGCTTTCCCTCGAGGCTGTCCCTCGAGGCTTTCCCACGAGGCTTTCCCACAGGGCTGTGCCACGTGCCACCTTGGTGTGAGTCGATCCTCGGCGTGAAAGACGAGCCGGTGAAGGGAAAAGAGGTTCCTCTGGAATGGACTGAGACATCTGGGGGACTCTTGGAATGGTGGCACGACCCTGGAGTTCCTCTCGCCGTTCCTGTTGAGAGGGCCTCCACTTGAGATGCGACGGGAACGCCGGGAACTCTTTCCCGACGAAGCAGGGAAAGGATCCCTCATCTCGAGCTACGAGGCGGAAACGGGGCTCCTCTGGATGTGGGCGGGACCCTCGTGATTCCTCTCGAGTGGAGACGGCTAGGTCGGGGAACTTCTTGATTTGCACCAAGGGTGTGAAGGACCCTTTCGAAGTTCCAGAGGGGAGGTGTGATCAGCCTCGAGACGCCTCAGCGGAAATGGGCCTCATCTCGCCTGGAGGGGAGAACCTCCTGGATTTTCTCGAGTTGCGGCAGGTCTTCTCGAGTTACGACGGGGACCTCAGGGACCCGCTCTGGTGGCCGCAGGAAAGGCCAGTCCCTATGGGAGTTGCTAGGAGACCTCTCGGGATTCCTCTCCCGTCCATGCCGGGGCCTCAGTCCTTGTGTGGAGTCGGGGCCGGAACCTGAGGATTCCTCTCGAGTGTTGCCATGGATCTTGGGGTGCTTCTGAGTCACCCCAGGGGAGTCAGGCCTCATCTCGAGTGGTGGCATGCACGTGCGCTTTCCTCCCGAGCTGCAGCAGTAGTGTCACGCTTCCTGTCACGTGGATCAAGGGATCTGTGGCTTTCCCTCGAGGCTGTCCCTCGAGGCTTTCCCACGAGGCTTTCCCACAGGGCTGTGCCACGTGCCACCTTGGTGTGAGTCGATCCTCGGCGTGAAAGACGAGCCGGTGAAGGGAAAAGAGGTTCCTCTGGAATGGACTGAGACATCTGGGGGACTCTTGGAATGGTGGCACGACCCTGGAGTTCCTCTCGCCGTTCCTGTTGAGAGGGCCACCTCTTGAGATGCGACGGGAACGCCGGGAACTCTTTCCCGACGAAGCAGGGAAAGGATCCCTCATCTCGAGCTACGAGGCGGAAACGGGGCTCCTCTGGATGTGGGCGGGACCCTCGTGATTCCTCTCGAGTGGAGACGGGTATGTCGGGGAACTTCTTGATTTGCACCAAGGGTGTGAAGGACCCTTTCGAAGTTCCAGAGGTGAGGTGTGATCAGCCTCGAGACGCCTCAGCGGAAATGGGCCTCATCTCGCCTGGAGGGGAGAACCTCCTGGATTTTCTCGAGTTGCGGCAGGTCTTCTCGAGTTACGACGGGGACCTCAGGGACCCGCTCTGGTGGCCTCAGGAAAGGCCAGTCCCCATGCGAGTTGCTAGGGGACCTCTCGGGATTCCTCTCCCGTCCATGCCGGGGCCTCAGTCCTTGTGTGGAGTCGGGGACGGAACCTGAGGATTCCTCTCCAGTGTTGCCATGGATCTTGGGGTGCTTCTGAGTCTCCCCAGGGGAGTCAGGCCTCGTCTCGAGTGGGGGCATGCACGTGCGCTTTCCTCCCGAGCTGCAGCAGTAGTGTCACGCTTCCTGTCACGTGGATCAAGGGATCTGTGGCTTTCCCTCGAGGCTGTCCCTCGAGGCTTTCCCACGAGGCTTTCCCACAGGGCTGTGCCACGTGCCACCTTGGTGTGAGTCGATCCTCGGCGTGAAAGACGAGCCGGTGAAGGGAAAAGAGGTTCCTCTGGAATGGACTGAGACATCTGGGGGACTCTTGGAATGGTGGCACGACCCTGGAGTTCCTCTCGCCGTTCCTGTTGAGAGGGCCTCCTCTTGAGATGCGACGGGAACGCCGGGAACTCTTTCCCGACGAAGCAGGGAAAGGATCCCTCATCTCGAGCTACGAGGCGGAAACGGGGCTCCTCTAGATGTGGGCGGGACCCTCGTGATTCCTCTCGAGTGGAGACGGGTATGTCGGGGAACTTCTTGATTTGCACCAAGGGTGTGAAGGACCCTTTCGAAGTTCCAGAGGTGAGGTGTGATCAGCCTCGAGACGCCTCAGCGGAAATGGGCCTCATCTCGCCTGGAGGGGAGAACCTCCTGGATTTTCTCGAGTTGCGGCAGGTCTTCTCGAGTTACGACGGGGACCTCAGGGACCCGCTCTGGTGGCCTCAGGAAAGGCCAGTCCCCATGCGAGTTGCTAGGGGACCTCTCGGGATTCCTCTCCCGTCCATGCCGGGGCCTCAGTCCTTGTGTGGAGTCGGGGCCGGAACCTGAGGATTCCTCTCCAGTGTTGCCATGGATCTTGGGGTGCTTCTGAGTCTCCCCAGGGGAGTCAGGCCTCGTCTCGAGTGGGGGCATGCACGTGCGCTTTCCTCCCGAGCTGCAGCAGTAGTGTCACGCTTCTTGTCACGTGGATCAAGGGATCTGTGGCTTTCCCTCGAGGCTGTCCCTCGAGGCTTTCCCACGAGGCTTTCCCACAGGGCTGTGCCACGTGCCACCTTGGTGTGAGTCGATCCTCGGCGTGAAAGACGAGCCGGTGAAGGGAAAAGAGGTTCCTCTGGAATGGACTGAGACATCTGGGGGACTCTTGGAATGGTGGCACGACCCTGGAGTTCCTCTCGCCGTTCCTGTTGAGAGGGACTCCACTTGAGATGCGACGGGAACGCCGGGAACTCTTTCCCGACGAAGCAGGGAAAGGATCCCTCATCTCGAGCTACGAGGCGGAAACGGGGCTCTCTGGATGTGGGCGGGACCCTCGTGATTCCTCGCGAGTGGAGACGGCTAGGTCGGGGAACTTCTTGATTTGCACCAAGGGTGTGAAGGACCCTTTCGAAGTTCCAGAGGTGAGGTGTGATCAGCCTCGAGACGCCTCAGCGGAAATGGGCCTCATCTCGCCTGGAGGGGAGAACCTCCTGGATTTTCTCGAGTTGCGGCAGGTCTTCTCGAGTTACGACGGGGACCTCAGGGACCCGCTCTGGTGGCCTCAGGAAAGGCCAGTCCCCATGCGAGTTGCTAGGGGACCTCTCGGGATTCCTCTCCCGTCCATGCCGGGGCCTCGGTCCTTGTGTGGAGTCGGGGCCGGAACCTGAGGATTCCTCTCCAGTGTTGCCATGGATCTTGGGGTGCTTCTGAGTCTCCCCAGGGGAGTCAGGTCTCCTCTCGATTCGGGGCATGCACGTGCGCTTTCCTCCCGAGCTGCAGCAGTGGTGTCACGCTTCCTGTCACGTGGATCAAGGGATCTGTGGCTTTCCCTCGAGGCTGTCCCTCGAGGCTTTCCCACGAGGCTTTCCCACAGGGCTGTGCCACGTGCCACCTTGGTGTGAGTCGATCCTCGGCGTGAAAGACGAGCGGGTGAAGGGAAAAGAGGTTCCTCTGGAATGGACTGAGACATCTGGGGGACTCTTGGAATGGTGGCACGACCCTGGAGTTCCTCTCGCCGTTCCTATTGAGAGGGCCTCCTCTTGAGATGCGACGGGAACGCCGGGAACTCTTTCCCGACGAAGCAGGGAAAGGATCCCTCATCTCGAGCTACGAGGCGGAAACGGGGTTCCTCTAGATGTGGGCGGGACCCTCGTGATTCCTCTCGAGTGGAGACGGCTAGGTCGGGGAACTTCTTGATTTGAACCAAGGGTGTGAAGGACCCTTTCGAAGTTCCAGAGGTGAGGTGTGATCAGCCTCGAGACGCCTCAGCGGAAATGGGCCTCATCTCGCCTGGAGGGGAGAACCTCCTGGATTTTCTCGAGTTGCGGCAGGTCTTCTCGAGTTACGACGGGGACCTCAGGGACCCGCTCTGGTGGCCTCAGGAAAGGCCAGTCCCCATGCGAGTTGCTAGGGGACCTCTCGGGATTCCTCTCCCGTCCATGCCGGGGCCTCAGTCCTTGTGTGGAGTCGGGGACGGAACCTGAGGATTCCTCTCCAGTGTTGCCATGGATCTTGGGGTGCTTCTGAGTCTCCCCAGGGGAGTCAGGCCTCGTCTCGAGTGGGGGCATGCACGTGCGCTTTCCTCCCGAGCTGCAGCAGTAGTGTCACGCTTCCTGTCACGTGGATCAAGGGATCTGTGGCTTTCCCTCGAGGCTGTCCCTCGAGGCTTTCCCACGACGCTTTCCCACAGGGCTGAGCCACGTGCCACCTTGGTGTGAGTCGATCCTGGGCGTGAAAGACGAGCCGGTGAAGGGAAAAGAGGTTCCTCTGGAATGGACTGAGACATCTGGGGGACTCTTGGAATGGTGGCACGACCCTGGAGTTCCTCTCGCCGTTCCTGTTGAGAGGGCCTCCTCTTGAGATGCGACGGGAACGCCGGGAACTCTTTCCCGACGAAGCAGGGAAAGGATCCCTCATCTCGAGCTACGAGGCGGAAACGGGGCTCCTCTGGATGTGGGCGGGACCCTCGTGATTCCTCTCGAGTGGAGACGGGTATGTCAGGGAACTTCTTGATTTGCACCAAGGGTGTGAAGGACCCTTTCAAAGTTCCAGAGGTTTGGTGTGATCAGCCTCGAGACGCCTCAGCGGTAATGGGCCTCATCTCGCCTGGAGGGGAGAACCTCCTGGATTTTCTCGAGTTGCGGCAGGTCTTCTCGAGTTACGACGGTGACCACAGGGACCCGCTCTGGTGGCCTCAGGAAAGGCCAGTCCCCATGCGAGTTGCTAGGGGACCTCTCGGGATTCCTCTCCCGTCCATGCCAGGGCCTCAGTCCTTGTGTGGAGTCGGGGCCGGAACCTGAGGATTCCTCTCCAGTGTTGCCATGGATCTTGGGGTGCTTCTGAGTCTCCCCAGGGGAGTCAGGTCTCCTCTCGAGTCGGGGCATGCACGGGCGCTTTCCTCCCGAGCTGCAGCAGTGGTGTCACGCTTCCTGTCACGTGGATCAAGGGATCTGTGGCTTTCCCTCGAGGCTGTCCCTCGAGGCTTTCCCACGAGGCTTTCCCACAGGGCTGTGCCACGTGCCACCTTGGTGTGAGTCGATCCTCGGCGTGAAAGACGAGCCGGTGAAGGGAAAAGAGGTTCCTCTGGAATGGACTGAGACATCTGGGGGACTCTTGGAATGGTGGCACGACCCTGGAGTTCCTCTCGCCGTTCCTGTTGAGAGGGCCTCCTCTTGAGATGCGACGGGAACGCCGGGAACTCTTTCCCGACGAAGCAGGGAAAGGATCCCTCATCTCGAGCTACGAGGCGGAAACGGGGCTCCTCTGGATGTGGGCGGGACCCTCGTGATTCCTCTCGAGTGGAGACGGCTAGGTCGGGGAACTTCTTGATTTGCACCAAGGGTGTGAAGGACCCTTTCGAAGTTCCAGAGGTGAGGTGTGATCAGCCTCGAGACGCCTCAGCGGAAATGGGCCTCATCTCGCCTGGAGGGGAGAACCTCCTGGATTTTCTCGAGTTGCGGCAGGTCTTCTCGAGTTACGACGGGGACCTCAGGGACCCGCTCTGGTGGCCTCAGGAAAGGCCAGTCCCCATGGGAGTTGCTAGGGGACCTCTCGGGATTCCTCTCCCGTCCATGCCGGGGCCTCAGTCCTTGTGTGGAGTCGGGGCCGGAACCTGAGGATTCCTCTCCAGTGTTGCCATGGATCTTGGGGTGCTTCTGAGTCTCCCCAGGGGAGTCAGGCCTCGTCTCGAGTGGGGGCATGCACGTGCGCTTTCCTCCCGAGCTGCAGCAGTAGTGTCACGCTTCCTGTCACGTGGATCAAGGGATCTGTGGCTTTCCCTCGAGGCTGTCCCTAGAGGCTTTCCCACGAGGCTTTCCCACAGGGCTGTGCCACGTGCCACCTTGGTGTGAGTCGATCCTCGGCGTGAAAGACGAGCCGGTGAAGGGAAAAGAGGTTCCTCTGGAATGGACTGAGACATCTGGGGGACTCTTGGAATGGTGGCACGACCCTGGAGTTCCTCTCGCCGTTCCTGTTGAGAGGGCCTCCACTTGAGATGCGACGGGAACGCCGGGAACTCTTTCCCGACGAAGCAGGGAAAGGATCCCTCATCTCGAGCTACGAGGCGGAAACGGGGCTCCTCTGGATGTGGGCGGGACCCTCGTGATTCCTCTCGAGTGGAGACGGCTAGGTCGGGGAACTTCTTGATTTGCACCAAGGGTGTGAAGGACCCTTTCGAAGTTCCAGAGGGGAGGTGTGATCAGCCTCGAGACGCCTCAGCGGAAATGGGCCTCATCTCGCCTGGAGGGGAGAACCTCCTGGATTTTCTCGAGTTGCGGCAGGTCTTCTCGAGTTACGACGGGGACCTCAGGGACCCGCTCTGGTGGCCGCAGGAAAGGCCAGTCCCTATGGGAGTTGCTAGGGGACCTCTCGGGATTCCTCTCCCGTCCATGCCGGGGCCTCAGTCCTTGTGTGGAGTCGGGGCCGGAACCTGAGGATTCCTCTCCAGTGTTGCCATGGATCTTGGGGTGCTTCTGAGTCACCCCAGGGGAGTCAGGCCTCATCTAGAGTTTTGGCATGCACGTGCGCTTTCCTCCCGAGCTGCAGCAGTAGTGTCACGCTTCCTGTCACGTGGATCAAGGGATCTGTGGCTTTCCCTCGAGGCTGTCCCTCGAGGCTTTCCCACGAGGCTTTCCCACAGGGCTGTGCCACGTGCCACCTTGGTGTGAGTCGATCCTCGGCGTGAAAGACGAGCCGGTGAAGGGAAAAGAGGTTCCTCTGGAATGGACTGAGACATCTGGGGGACTCTTGGAATGGTGGCACGACCCTGGAGTTCCTCTCGCCGTTCCTGTTGAGAGGGCCTCCTCTTGAGATGCGACGGGAACGCCGGGAACTCTTTCCCGACGAAGCAGGGAAAGGATCCCTCATCTCGAGCTACGAGGCGGAAACGGGGCTCCTCTGGATGTGGGCGGGACCCTCGTGATTCCTCTCGAGTGGAGACGGGTATGTCGGGGAACTTCTTGATTTGCACCAAGGGTGTGAAGGACCCTTTCGAAGTTCCAGAGGTGAGGTGTGATCAGCCTCGAGACGCCTCAGCGGAAATGGGCCTCATCTCGCCTGGAGGGGAGAACCTCCTGGATTTTCTCGAGTTGCGGCAGGTCTTCTCGAGTTACGACGGGGACCTCAGGGACCCGCTCTGGTGGCCTCAGGAAAGGCCAGTCCCCATGGGAGTTGCTAGGGGACCTCTCGGGATTCCTCTCCCGTCCATGTCGGGGCCTCAGTCCTTGTGTGGAGTCGGGGACGGAACCTGAGGATTCCTCTCCAGTGTTGCCATGGATCTTGGGGTGCTTCTGAGTCTCCCCAGGGGAGTCAGGCCTCGTCTCGAGTGGGGGCATGCACGTGCGCTTTCCTCCCGAGCTGCAGCAGTAGTGTCACGCTTCCTGTCACGTGGATCAAGGGATCTGTGGCTTTCCCTCGAGGCTGTCCCTCGAGGCTTTCCCACGAGGCTTTCCACAGGGCTGTGCCACGTGCCACCTTGGTGTGAGTCGATCCTCGGCGTGAAAGACGAGCCGGTGAAGGGAAAAGAGGTTCCTCTGGAAAGGACTGAGACATCTGGGGGACTCTTGGAATGGTGGCACGACCCTGGAGTTCCTCTCGCCGTTCCTGTTGAGAGGGCCTCCTCTTGAGATGCGACGGGAACGCCGGGAACTCTTTCCCGACGAAGCAGGGAAAGGATCCCTCATCTCGAGCTACGAGGCGGAAACGGGGCTCCTCTGGATGTGGGCGGGACCCTCGTGAATCCTCTCGAGTGGAGACGGGTAGGTCGGGGAACTTCTTGATTTGCACCAAGGGTGTGAAGGACCCTTTCGAAGTTCCAGAGGTGAGGTGTGATCAGCCTCGAGACGCCTCAGCGGAAATGGGCCTCATCTCGCCTGGAGGGGAGAACCTCCTGGATTTTCTCGAGTTGCGGCAGGTCTTCTCGAGTTACGACGGGGACCTCAGGGACCCGCTCTGGTGGCCTCAGGAAAGGCCAGTCCCCATGGGAGTTGCTAGGGGACCTCTCGTGATTCCTCTCCCGTCCATGCCGGGGCCTCAGTCCTTGTGTGGAGTCGGGGCCGGAACCTGAGGATTCCTCTCCAGTGTTGCCATGGATCTTGGGGTGCTTCTGAGTCTCCCCAGGGGAGTCAGGCCTCGTCTCGAGTGGGGGCATGCACGTGCGCTTTCCTCCCGAGCTGCAGCAGTAGTGTCACGCTTCCTGTCACGTGGATCAAGGGATCTGTGGCTTTCCCTCGAGGCTGTCCCTCGAGGGTTTCCCACGAGGCTTTCCCACAGGGCTGTGCCACGTGCCACCTTGGTGTGAGTCGATCCTCGGCGTGAAAGACGAGCCGGTGAAGGGAAAAGAGGTTCCTCTGGAATGGACTGAGACATCTGGGGGACTCTTGGAATGGTGGCACGACCCTGGAGTTCCTCTCGCCGTTCCTGTTGAGAGGGCCTCCTCTTGAGATGCGACGGGAACGCCGGGAACTCTTTCCCGACGAAGCAGGGAAAGGATCCCTCATCTCGAGCTACGAGGCGGAAACGGGGCTCCTCTGGATGTGGGCGGGACCCTCGTGATTCCTCTCGAGTGGAGACGGCTAGGTCGGGGAACTTCTTGATTTGCACCAAGGGTGTGAAGGACCCTTTCGAAGTTCCAGAGGTGAGGTGTGATCAGCCTCGAGACGCCTCAGCGGAAATGGGCCTCATCTCGCCTGGAGGGGAGAACCTCCTGGATTTTCTCGAGTTGCGGCAGGTCTTCTCGAGTTACGACGGGGACCTCAGGGACCCGCTCTGGTGGCCTCAGGAAAGGCCAGTCCCCATGGGAGTTGCTAGGGGACCTCTCGGGATTCCTCTCCCGTCCATGCCGGGGCCTCAGTCCTTGTGTGGAGTCGGGGACGGAACCTGAGGATTCCTCTCCAGTGTTGCCATGGATCTTGGGGTGCTTCTGAGTCTCCCCAGGGGAGTCAGGCCTCGTCTCGAGTGGGGGCATGCACGTGCGCTTTCCTCCCGAGCTGCAGCAGTAGTGTCACGCTTCCTGTCACGTGGATCAAGGGATCTGTGGCTTTCCCTCGAGGCTGTCCCTCGAGGCTTTCCCACGAGGCTTTCCCACAGGGCTGTGCCACGTGCCACCTTGGTGTGAGTCGATCCTCGGCGTGAAAGACGAGCCGGTGAAGGGAAAAGAGGTTCCTCTGGAATGGACTGAGACATCTGGGGGACTCTTGGAATGGTGGCACGACCCTGGAGTTCCTCTCGCTGTTCCTGTTGAGAGGGCCTCCTCTTGAGATGCGACGGGAACGCCGGGAACTCATTCCCGACGAAGCAGGGAAAGGATCCCTCATCTCGAGCTACGAGGCGGAAACGGGGCTCCTCTAGATGTGGGCGGGACCCTCGTGATTCCTCTCGAGTGGAGACGGGTATGTCGGGGAACTTCTTGATTTGCACCAAGGGTGTGAAGGACCCTTTCGAAGTTCCAGAGGTGAGGTGTGATCAGCCTCGAGACGCCTCAGCGGAAATGGGCCTCATCTCGCCTGGAGGGGAGAACCTCCTGGATTTTCTCGAGTTGCGGCAGGTCTTCTCGAGTTACGACGGGGACCTCAGGGACCCGCTCTGGTGGCCTCAGGAAAGGCCAGTCCCCATGCGAGTTGCTAGGGGACCTCTCGGGATTCCTCTCCCGTCCATGCCGGGGCCTCAGTCCTTGTGTGGAGTCGGGGACGGAACCTGAGGATTCCTCTCCAGTGTTGCCATGGATCTTGGGGTGCTTCTGAGTCTCCCCAGGGGAGTCAGGCCTCGTCTCGAGTGGGGGCATGCACGTGCGCTTTCCTCCCGAGCTGCAGCAGTAGTGTCACGCTTCCTGTCACGTGGATCAAGGGATCTGTGGCTTTCCCTCGAGGCTGTCCCTCGAGGCTTTCCCACGAGGCTTTCCCACAGGGCTGTGCCACGTGCCACCTTGGTGTGAGTCGATCCTCGGCGTGAAAGACGAGCCGGTGAAGGGAAAAGAGGTTCCTCTGGAATGGACTGAGACATCTGGGGGACTCTTGGAATGGTGGCACGACCCTGGAGTTCCTCTCGCCGTTCCTGTTGAGAGGGCCTCCTCTTGAGATGCGACGGGAACGCCGGGAACTCATTCCCGACGAAGCAGGGAAAGGATCCCTCATCTCGAGCTACGAGGCGGAAACGGGGCTCCTCTAGATGTGGGCGGGACCCTCGTGATTCCTCTCGAGTGGAGACGGGTATGTC